>NW_006921538.1:4128648-4550353 GCF_000340215.1 Pseudocercospora fijiensis CIRAD86
AATAAAAACTAACTCACTACTACCCTATCTACCTGCTAATATAACCCTTCTTATACAGTATTCGATCTACCCTTTAAGGGTAGTAGCTAGATAGTCCTTATTTCAAGCTTTTAGCGGTATAGCTACGAAAACCATCGATTTAACTATATTACGCCCGAAGAACGGGACCTATACGTACTATTCTATCGAAACAACCGTACCAATTATCAAGCAAGGCCTTCTATACGGCCTATTATACTAAGTCAAGCATACTAGACCGATATTCACTAATTCCGCTACATCCGCATCTTAGGGGCTAATAATACATTATTAGTGTTACCCCCTATTATAATAGCCGGCTTATTACGAAGCAACAATAACCGTGCTACCGCTAGCAGCGCTAGCAATAACAATGCTAGTAGCATAGTACCTACTAAAGTGCCTACTAAAGTACCTGCTAAGGTACCTACTAAAGAGCCTGCTACTAGGCCTGCCGAAGAACCTGTAGTTCTAGGTAACGACCTAGAATTGCCTGTCGACGACATTCTTAACAATATTGTTAACCGTCGATATAGCTAACTAGCCTTTAGCCCCTAACTAGTAGGGAGACTCTAAGAAGCTACCTAAAACAGGCTTACTGCCCTACGTTAAGAACAATAGCTAAAGGATAATCTCCTCGAGATTCGCCGCCTATAGGAAGCCCTAACAACCACTGCTAGACTAGAACTAGTAGCAGTACCTTCCATTTAAAAGAAGGATGCTAAGCTTAAAGACTGTACCGTATTTGATAGCTCTAGCCGTAAGCAGTATAATAATTACATACGTGATTGTAAATTAAACTAGCGGAATGCACTAAGGGCCCTACTAGACGACTATTCGCTAGTCGTCTATGCTATGCAATACATTAATAGAGACCTAAAACGCACCTAGGATGACCATTTCGACTCCCTTACTAATCAGACCGCTATTTAGTAGCAAGACTACAAGACTATTATACTAGATACCCTTAGAAATCCTATACTAAGGCAACAATACGCTTAGGACCAATACCTTCGAGCTAAACAAAAGACTAATCAATCGGCTCGCTTATTTAAGGCCTATTTAAAGACCCTTAAGGACGATTTGCTAGCTAAGACCGACTCTATCTAGATTTCCGAAATACGCCCTAAATTGCGATAGGAATTGGTCCTTAAATTAGACCGCCGTCGTGTGTTCGAATAGGCTAACCTAATACGCATTCAATTTATAGTCGAAGTGGAAACAGCCGAACGGGCTGTTTAGCTCTAACAACGACTAGAATCGAGGATCCGACTAGCTAGTACCAATCGTAGCAACCGTGGCCGCGGAGGAAACTAAGGTTCCTACTAAGATAACAATGCTAACAATAGGAATAGTAACGATCGTAGAAGAAGCCGTAGCCGGCGGCTATATAGAGGAGGCCGCGATAGGGGCCGTAGAAGGGGCTCGTATCCCTATAGTACTAATCGCTCGGCTAATAATAGCGGTAACAGCTATAGCAATCCCCTAACTAGACTGAAGTGCTTCAATTGTGATAGCACTAGTTATCTACTAGGCCAATGCGACAAACCCAAGGACTAGGCCCGAATCGACCGTGCTACCGCCGAATACCGAAAGCACCTTTTAGCAGCTAACGCTACCCCTATAGGCCAACCTTCTTATTAGTCGAAAAAAGAGTAAGCGCCGCACCAACTGTTAGCCTTGTACGGCGTAAGACTATCGACATTGTACTAGCTATTACACGTACCTGTCTCGTATCGGACACGTATAGGACTAACTATAAGACTAAGGTTACACTAGATCTAGGAAATTCAGTTAGTGCCCTTATTAGCCATCGCCTAGCTAAGCAATTAGACCTTCGATAACTGCCTAGGACTGACCTGCTAACCCTTGCTTAGTTTAATAACGCTCGGCACTTGACCTATAGGGCCTACTATATCTATATAGCCCTAAAGGACGACCTCGGCAATAAGCGCCTGCTAAACTTTACTGCCTACGCAGTAGATATAGATAGCCTCCTATCTAACATTGTTATTAGCAACCCTATTCTTAAGTACTATGCTGTAGTTATAGACTTAGGCAGCTAGCAATAGCGATTTAGAATCGCTCGGAAAGAGGACATTAAACACATCGACATTAGCGAGTGTCCTAATAATATTAGGGTCCTGTTTATTAGTAACCTAACACTAGCCTCCGCCTTAGCTAATCTAACTGCCGACCTGCTCGGTAGTAATAACGATGAACCTGTGCCCCCTAATAGCATAGACCCTAAACAGCTTAAGCGTATACCGGAGCCTATTCGAGAGACCTACATTAATGTGTTCAAACACCACTTAGCATCGACGTTGCCTATGTTTAAGGAGACGGATTATAAGATTGACATTATAGAGGGCAAGGAGGTTCCTTTTAGCCCCCTCTATAACCTTAGTAAACGAGAGCTTGCTATGTTACGTAAGTACCTAGAGGAAAACCTAGCTAATAGCCGGATACGGTATAGTAACAGCCCTGCTAGTGCCCCTATCCTATTCGTACTAAAGAAGGATAGTAGCCTACGCCTCTATATCGATTATCGTAGGCTTAATGCTGTTACTATTAAAGATCGCTATCTACTTCCTCTTATTAATAAGACCCTCGATCGCCTTTCTAGTGCTTACTACTACACTATATTAGACATTAAGGATACATACTATCGCATCCGCATCCGTAAGGGTAATAAATAGAAAACAGCCTTCCGTACCCGCTATAGCCATTTCGAGTATCTAGTTATGCCATTTGGGCTAGCAAACGCCCCTACAATATTCTAGTCCTATATTAATCGGGCCCTGTTAGGCCTATTAGATTACCTCTATGTGGTTTACCTAGATAACATCCTAGTTTACACGCACTTACCTAATATTGCAGAATACTAGGCTATAGTACGAAAGGTCCTCGACCGCCTACGGGCCTATAGCCTATATTACAAGCCTTCTAAATGCACCTTTACTGCTAAAGAGGTGTCATTCCTCGGCTTCCTCGTATTAACTAAGGGTGTTAAGGCTAATCCTAATCGGATTAAAACTATTACTAAATAGCCTGTTCCTACGTCAATTAAGGAGCTGTAGTCGTTCCTCGGTTTTGCTAACTTCTATCGCCGATTTATTAAGGGCTATTTACGGCATATGATGCCCCTAACTGAGCTTACTAAAACCAAGGCTAACCCGACTAGAGAGTTCAAATAGACTAACAAGGCGCGAGCCGCTTTTGACGGTTTAAAGCAGCGCTTTACTAAAGTCCCCTTGTTGCACCATTTCGTACTAAGCAAATAGATCCGCATTAAGACTAACGCTTTACAGTTTGCTGTATTAGCTATTATATTACAACAGGCTAATGACAATTACTAGTACCCGATTGCCTTCTTCTCGAGGAAGATGATTAATGCTAAGCGTTACTACGAGACCTACGAGTAAGAGCTCTTAGCTATTGTCGAGGCCTTCAAGCATTAGAGGCATTACCTCGATAGGGCCTAATATACGATATAGGTCTACACAGACTATAACAACCTCCGTAGCATTACTAAGGTTACTAGAGTTATAGGTCGACAGGCTAGATAGGCCGTCTACCTCGCTAGGTTTGATTTTAATGTATTATATCGGCTAGGCGTAAGTAACCCTACTAATAGCCTATCGAGGCGACCTAATTACGACAGCGGGACTTAGCAATCTATTAATTCATTGTTTCTAACCCTGTAGCATAAGATTGCTATAGCCCGTATTGTTAATAAGCAAGCGCAGGATAAGCGGCTTACCGGACTCCGCGACGGCTTAAAGTATATTAATGCTCTTGCTATATTAATAGTACGTGTTAAGGCAAGAGCTAAGGACATAGATAGGAGAAGTTATAATAACTCCCTAGTCGATATCGCTATATATAGTAACAGCGATTAAAGCACTAATGCAGTTGATCCGGCTGCTAGTGCTATTAGATATATATAATGCGTACCTCGTTTAATAGCGAGGGTGCTATTAAATAACCTTACAAATAGGGATAGTCAATCGTTTATAGATAAGCTGTTACGGGCTTAGCAGAGGGACGCCTTTGCTGCTAAACGTATAGACAAGCTTGTAAGTAGGCGAAAGACTCGATCTAGCAAGAGTAACAATTGGTCGATCGATAATAAAGGTCATTTAAAGTTCAAGGGCAGATACTATGTCCCCGCTAAACATTCGATCCGACAAGAACTTCTTAAGCGACACTATAATAGTAAGCTTGCCGGTTACTATAGTACAGAGAGGTCGCACGAGCTACTATCGCGCATATACTACTAGCTAAATAGTAAGCGGGATATAAAGGACTACGTAAACACGTGTGCCGTATATTAACGAGTTAAAGCACTAAAGCACTTACTATTTAGCGAGTTGTCTTCACTCCCTGTTCTAAAGAAGCTATTTGCTAAGCTTACAATGGATTTTATTACAGGTCTCCCGCCTGCTAAGCGTAGGGGCAGCAAGGATATGTATAATGCTATCCTAGTTGTCGTAGATCGGTTTACTAAGGGCGCTCGTTACATTCCTGCCCGAAAGGATTGGACGGCTATTAACCTAGCTAAGTCGCTATAGAGCAACATCTTCTATAGCTATTAGGGAACCCCTAAGGGGATAGTCTCCGATCGAGGCCCGACATTTATATCTTACTATTAGAGTGAGATTTGCCTATAGCTAAGACTTAAGCATCGCCTGTCTATAGCATTCCATCTATAAACAGATAGTTAGACCGAAAGGCAGAATGCTACGCTGTAGCAGTACCTGCGCAGCTATATTAATAAGAACCCTAATAACTAGGTCAACCTCCTACAACTAGCCGAATTCGTATACAATAATAGTGTCTACTTATCTACTAAGGTATTACCTTACTTCGCTATAATAGGAAGCAACCCTGCGCTGCTACAAGACCCCCTATCGCTCGAGGCCGAGCGCAAGGAAAGGGAAGCGTGTCAAGTACTAACACCTAAGACACTAGCGGCTATTAAGAGGGTTTAAAAGATGCGAGAGATTTACGCTAAGATAGCTAACAAACTAGCGAAGGCCTAGGCCTATTAGAAGGCCTATTACGACAAACACTATACACCGATAACCTTTAAGCAAGGCGATATAGTTATGCTAAGCACTAAGAACCTCCGTATCCGCAAGCACCTATCCCCTAATAGCAAAATAAGGCCTAAGCTCGCACTAAGATACATTAGTCTATTCCGCATTCGAGAAGTTAAGAGCTCCTCCGCATAGGCCTACTAGTTATAGCTCCTACTACACTACACTATCTATAACACCTTCTATATCTCCCTCCTTAAACTATACTACTACCGCGGAGACTCTAATAAAGAAGCCCCTACTAAATATAAAGACATACTAGCGGATAGTGAGGAACTGTAGTCTATAGAACGTATTCTAAAGCACCGGACTAGGCAAGGCAAGAAGGAGTACCTATTAAGATAGTAAGGCTATTTACCTAAATAGGACTTATAGGAGGCTGAAGACTCGTTTGAGGATATAACTAAGTTGTTAGATAAGTATTAGACTAGCGTAAAGAATACGAAGAAGGCTAAGAGCTTATAGTGCCTATAATGTTACTACTAAGCCTAGGACAATGCCACCCCCGGGGTGCTATTAGCTAACTAATTAGAGGCAAGCAATTATTAGCAACAAAGGACAATAAGACTATACTAGGCGCACTACGACGCGTTAACTAATTGCCTGCTCTTTTAAGGATTCTACCTCTTCCCTAATGCGCCCTATAGGTCCCCCTCTTATTCTTTATTCTATCGAGGCCTCGAGACCTAAGCGTTCGATAAGGGCGACGCGCGCGCGCGTACGAATAACGGTAATAAAGGTAATAGTATCGCGCTACGAGCTGGCAGTGCGCCGGCGGCTAACGCGGCTATGTTAGTAACGGTGTTGCCGAGTGTATTATTAGTCGAAGAAGGAAATTGAAAGCAAGGTAAAGTTAGCGCTAAGACGACTAGCGCCGCCATTGTTAACATTACTTGCTATTATCGCTGCGCCGTAGGCACAACCTTACCTGTACTACGAGCCTAAGGCACTGTACTAGCTAAGTTAAAAGATTGAGCCTATTAAAGGTTTAATTAAAACTTTGAAGCCAAGTTAAAACTTTAACTAAGTTAAAAGATTAAGCGACTAATAGACTAACTAAGGGCAAAACTATAGAGCTAAGCTAGCTAGGGTCGATCTTGCGGACAATAGGTTACTCCTCGATCTATCTAACCCTTTAAGCGAGGCGAACCTCTACTACTACACTTATAATAGCCTTTACCTATAGAAACTAGACGAGCTGTGTTTTTTCGGAAAGGATAAGATAAGATTGACAATTAAAGGCTACTAAACCTAGCTAATTGGGGCTAGCGAAACTACGAACAATAATAGCCCTCGTAACAATAAGAACAACCCTCGGAAGCGGACATAGCTAGGTCTTTTAAGAGTAGACGCAAAGAACTCGGTACGATATTACGTAGAGCGGAGGCAGGGCTGCAATACCTCGTACGTCTACCTATTATAGTAGGGAAGACGCGCTCGTATTATAATTAGTCGAAGGCCCTTAATTCTTGTAGATATATATCACTTTATAGTTTATTGTATATAGGGATAGCGCAGTTAGAGTTAGACATTGTATTAGAAGGTGAGGTTTAATATAGTTACGTAATTAGGTAGTTGAGTGTTCAATTTAGCGCGGACTAAGCGGCTTATTAGACCTGCTAAGTTAGCAGCAATAGGGGTTGAGACTAGAACAAAGACCGGCTACGAGGGCGCGGCCTTTAGAAGGGAAGCGTGTGTTAGGGCCAAAGAGGCTACACGTAATTAGCATATAACTAGGCCGAGTAAAGCTAGGGTCTTAATGCCTTAGGCAGGGCTTAGTGCTTAGCGTTAGGCTAACTCTCCTACCTTCCTCCCTCTCCTCCTAGATCTCTATCGAATACTAAACTAATTCACTACTACCCTATCTACCTACTAACATAACCCTTCTTATAGCTAGTGCCTATTACTCTAACGCGCGCTCGCTATTTAACGCTTCCGCTACTGCTACTACCTCTAGTAGCGACTAAATATAGGCCTCGAGCGTTCAATCTTCTACCGCTTAATAAGACAGTCTTATTACTAATCCGACTGTTATACGTAATCGACCTTCTTACGCCGAGTCCGCTACCCTTTAGACCCTTACCTTCTAAGCCGCCGCGGTAGCCGCGCGAGGCGCTTTTATCTATATAATCGGCTTAGCCGCTCGACTTAGATACTATCGAAGAAATAGCTAAGTTTATAGACCTTACTTCGCTAGCGCTAGCAAGAGAGGCTTCGCTATTAAAACAAGACCTAGAAGTAGTAGAAGACTTCCCTTAGTTAGATAATAATAACGCTATATAAGAGGTAGTAGGCAAGAGGCGGACTTCTAATAAATATAGTAGCAATAGTAAGCGTAAGCGACTAAAGGCGGCGATAATGCTACGAGCTATTAAGAGGCCGAAGAAGAAGCTATAGATAGCAACTAATAACACCTTAGAAGTCGCTATACTAGTCTAATTGCGACAACAATATAGCCTAATTAGGCAAACCGAGCTAACATACTAAAACCGAGCATTTCCGTATATTTGGTGGGTCCTATTATACGCCTAATAATCGGGACATTCCTTAGCCGGAATACAGCGTCTGAACACGTCGGAGGGCTAAAGGCCTTAAGCTTGACCAGGCAACTGTCGACTTCAATTGGCAGAAACCCCTGCTAGTCAGAATTTGGGGAGAAATTGATAGCCTTCCGAGGTGTTCAGACGCTGTAGTGAGACAGTCCCGCGGAAACCCAAAGAAGTGGTACGCTAAAAACCTTTGACATACAACAGTATCTGTTCCCCATCCAATTGTCGACGACATCCGGAAGTTGCTCTCGTCCGTCTTTTCCGGGCTCATAAGTTACCACCGCACGAGAAAGGACGAACCATATGCTCTCGATGTGTTGCAAACGTCAGCAAGATCCGACACCAGCTGCTTGACAAAATGGCCGCCGCGGACGAAATGGCCGATGCGGCTCAAGTCCCGATCAAGGGCCTTGCTTGCTCGTAGAGGGAAGCGTTTCGTTCGTAACAAGAACAGGTGTTGAACTCCCGGTTTGCTGTGCAAGGTCGTCAGGTCATCCGCAGCAGAATGAAGGTGAAGTGTCGGTGTTCGCGTTGCATATCTACGCTATACACGGAGGTCACGGCCCCTCGCGAGACTGCTGACTCTGAGAGCTCGCAGAAACTTGCCTTGCCTTGAACACCACGCAACTGACAAGGGAGCCCAGTCCCAAGATCAAGGTTTGCTCAGCATTGCTAAATTCGATTTCCGAGTCCCATAAACCACCTCGTGTAGAGACCAGGATGGAGTCAACGCGTCAACTTGGCATTTTTGATATATGCCGCTCCCTACAGAGCACAAACGCTCGCTCTCTAGCCATCCTCCCACTCGCTTGTCACGATGCACATTCTGAACACCCTCCTCATCGCCAGCACGGTAGCTGCTCAAGCCTTGAAAGGCTTTAATTCCGGCGGATATGGACCGAACGGCCTCAAAAGAGCAGCAGATTTCAAGGCGGAGTTTGAGAGAATGCACAGTCTGCCTGTCGCAGCACCCTTCACCTCCGCTCGCCTGTTTACGATGATCCAGGGCGAGACGGATAGCGAGCCGGTCGAAGCATTTCAGCCCGCGATTGAGACGAAGACGAAGCTATTACTGGGAATGTGGGCCAGTGCAGGGCAGGATGCATTCAACAAAGAGCTAGCAGCGTTGAAGAAAGCCATCACAGCTCACGGGACAGAGTGGAAAGACATTGTGTATGCGATCTGTGTGGGATCCGAGGACCTGTATCGCATCACGCCCACTGGGATTGCGAACAAGGCTGGCGCTGGTGAACAGCCGCAGAAGCTTGTCGAGTACATCAAGCAGACACGAGATGCCATCAAAGGTACGGCTGCGGAAGGCACGCAGATATGTCATGTGGACACATGGACGGCTTGGGTCAACGGTACCAACTTTCCCGTCATCGACGCCGTGGATTGGATCGGATTTGATGGCTATCCGTATTATGAGAAAGACACTGGCATCAACAGCATCGACAATGCCAAGCAGCTTTTCCAAGAATCCTACGACAAGACTGTGGCCGTATCAAAGGGCAAGGAGGTGAAGATCACCGAGGTGAGCATGAGCCGGTCATCGGCATTGCATGGACCATACTGACTAACAATTTGCAGACCGGCTGGCCCATTCAAGGGCCCAACGATTTTGGCAAATCTGTCGCTTCCATTGAGAACGCCCAGCGATATTGGCACGAAGTTGGGTGCTCGATCTTCGGCAAGCACGATACGTGGTGGTTCACGTTGGATGACAGCAAGAAGAATCCGAATGAGATTTCCTTCAGCACGGTCAACCCCAATCTCGGTGATCCGCTATGGGATCTCAGATGTTGAGGCGGTGGTTATGAGTTTTTCAGGAAGGCCGAGTGTTGAAAAGTCGATACACTCGCTGAAGGATGTGATGGAGTAGAGATATTGGATGTCACAAAGCTTGGATGAATGGCATTGCAGCGCGGTGCAAAGCTTTCCTGCGGCCGCGTTGGACTGTGTACCGCCTTCTCGAAAGATACCCGGGTTGACGGTCCACTGTGATGAGGAGCACTGCGCCGCTTATCTCTAGTCCGCGGTCGACGTTGAACCAGCATAAGCTAGCTTTCAAGTTAGCCTTGCTGGTCTTCGTTCAGTGTCGTGCATTTCCCGATGACTATAGCTGAATGAATTCCGACTCCGTTGTCGTCGGGACAGTAATGGAAAACGAAGAATGGATTCACCTATGAGGAAGGTCATTTCAACGGTATTAGGAAGAAAGAAAGCCATAGAAAAGCATTTGGTTCATTCAACCTGCCGAGGAAAATTCTGTAGTAATCAGTCGCATGAGATTGTGTCGACACTTCGGCTAACTGTACCTTGGCATGAGAACCCTAAAACACCCTCCCCTTAACCTGCTTCCTCTGCCGAACATCAACATTCCTCCACACAGCCACAGCCGGGAACCCCAGAGCCGCAATCGCAGTCGCAGCAATCAACATATATCTCTGAGAATTCCCATAAGCCTGCTGAATCGCGATTCTACTTGGGTCACCGACAGGATAGCTGAGCTGCGTGGCGATATCTCCCGCAATAATCGTAGAATTCGCGACAGTCTCCGGAGGAAGAAGGCGAGCGAGGTCAGCAGGGAAAGTCCCCGTCCAGACGGCACCGGCGATAGTACTACCGATCGCACCACCGATGGAAGAACCTACTGCCAAAATCGCGAGGACGACGGCGACGTATTGATGGGTTGTCACGGCCATGACTGCGACCTGTTGTCCGACGACTAGCGCGGCGCCTCCGAAGGCGATGAAAATTTGGCACATGACGATGTAGCCGACATTGACGTCCGGTTGTCGAAAGACGATCATGAGAGCGACGCCGAGGATTGTGATGGGCATGCCGAAAAGTAGGGTTTGGAATTTATAGTCTCCGGTATATCGAGTGATGGCTCCGACGCCGAAACTCCAGAAGCAGGATCCCATGCTGTAGATGCCGCTGATGTAGCCGACGCGCACGAGGTCGAGGTTGGGGACGACTTGCAGGAAGGAGGTGAAGTAGGAATTCCAGATGTAGAATTCTATGAAGAGGATTGCGGCGAGGAAGAATGCGCCTAGGACGGTTCGGTCTTTGAGGAGGTGGTATGGGACGAATGTGACGGGGGCGAATTTTGCTTCCCAGATCACGAAGGCGACGATTAGGATGAATCCGATGATGATCATGGAGATTACGAGAGCTGAGGACCATTGCTCTGCTAGCGTTGCGCCTTGATAGGAGTATAAGCTGAAGGGCAGCAGGAAGATGGCAAGACCGGAGACGATCAGGAAGAGTCCGAAGATGTCGAATTCAACCAGGTAGTACTTGATCGACTGCGGGATGGAGCGTCCGGTCTCGCGAATCGGTACGAGACCCATCTTTATGGCTTTGTTCTGGTAGAAGATGAGCAGCAAGAAGAGTGGGAGGTTGAGGAGTGGGTGGAGGATGGCGAAGATTCCGAACGCCCATCGCCAGCCCGGTCCGTTGAGCATTGCGTCGGCGAAGTAGCCCGAGGTGAAGGTCGTGATAATGTATGGTGATGCAATGTAGGCGAGGATGAGACCACGATTCTTGAGCTGGGATGTGTCGGCGAGGAGAACGCTCAGGATGTAGTTGCGACCATTGCCACTGCGCATGGATTAGCGTGTATCGGCCTTCTTTTGCATTTTCTTTCACTCACCCAGTCACACTGAAGACCTCTGCAGCGCAGTACATCTGCACACTATCCGTGGCGGCCATCATGATCGAACCGATGGTCATGAATAGAACCATCAACCCCAGTCCTTCTGGACGTCCCCAAATGTCGATGATTTTCGCAAGCGGAAGGCGAAAGAGACCACCGACCAGAGATGCCACGACGGTGGTGATAGCGGTCAGGCCATGAAGCTGAAAGTCGCTGGTCACGTAAGGCGCCAATGTCCAGCCTACAGGCCCTTCAAGCGCATCGATGAAGTAGATGATCCAGACCCCGTGGAAAACGTCAGCATTGTCTATCTTCACCAAATTCTTCCAACACAGGCAAGCAAAACACATACCAAGCATATGTCGCATACAGTGCCCATTTGGGCCACACCTGAGCCAGAGCTTCCATCTTCTGCACTCCACGCTGCATATCTTTATGAACCAACTCATCCTCGTTGTCGCTATCCTGAGACGGCGTAACAGCGATCTCCTGCGAATGCTCTTGATCGACAAAAGTCGCAGCTACAGCACCTGTCTTCTCGTCGCCAGATTGTCGTCTGATCTCAGGCTGACCCGAAGTAGGGTCCTGTCTGACCTTGCTGAGACGGAAAAGACCCATAGCTTGGCAGGACAGGACAGGACAGGGTAGATGTAGATGTAGATGGGAAGGGATCAGATAAGATGAGATGGGGAGTGAAGTGAAGGGGAGTCCTTTTGAACACACAACGCCGCCACAGCCCAAGAAAACGTTCCTCTGCTTTTGTTACCTTCTCGTGATTGCCGGCTAGTAAGCATGCTGTGTTGAACGCCACAATACGACTCCATGCGCACCCACGCGAGCATCAAGCGTGGCCATAATCCCCACATGCATCTTGGCGACCATCAGATCTAATCAGATTCTTCCGGTCCACGGCAGCTTTTTTTCTCGATTCGACAGCACTACCGCGCGAGCACCTACGCGTTCCAATGAAGAGGGGTGTTGGCGTTCTCGGCGTGCAGCTGGCCAAGTCGACCAGCTGCAACCGGACCATGCGATGTTCACTTGGCAATTGTCGTGGTGGGATTTGTGGTCAGCCGAGGTGTGTTCACCACGTGGGATTGATGTGTGGGAGATCGTAGGAGTTGGAGATGAGATCGGGACATGCGATTTTTGAGGTGATGTTGATGTGGATGGAGGAGGAAGAGTGGAAAGTTCTGTTTGCTTGGCAGGACTGTGGCTTTCGGCTCCCGGATGCTCGGCGGAGAGGAGACCACGGTGGAAGCGCCCTACGAAGATTGTGGACCATACTGAGAATTTCTGACCTAGATCTAGGCGTCTCTACTGTTCACCAGGTTGAAACGAACACCGAAGGCTTCGAGGCCGCGAAAACCCCCAGAGACACTCAAAGGCCATCAGAAGAAATTCACCTAACCTCCACTACCCAGGCGGAAGCAAGCCCACTTCAAAAAGATGACATATGGGAAGTCTGGAAAACCCGCGTTACATTCGAGACGACGCCACGCCCTGCGGAGCCAATTCCTCGATTCGCAGGAGTCAATCAGATGCTTGCAATTGTTGCAGCATTCATTTGATGGCTCAAAGGCGAGGGCATTGGAGTCATCGTATTCTGGTCAAATTCGAGTCCTACACCCCGAGGAAGATCACAGCTGTCTCTGTCCCGGTTTGCACAAGTGTACTGTACCTTCTATTCAATAGGATGGAGGCAGGAATGGCTCTCAGGATCTTAGTGAATCAGCATTTATCTTGTACATGGCTTGATAAGAAGTACAGCTGGTGTGACATGACGATTAAATCTGATAAGCAGGCAGATCGCCTATTCCACCTCGATTCGTATGCCATGGAAGATTAGGATGGCTCAAGAGGAGAAGACTCATTCATATCGACCAGCAAGAGTTAGCATGCTATTGAAGCAGGTCTGTAAGCCACGCATGATGTAATAGCGTACACTTCTTAGGCATCGGGGGAAAAAATAGCAGATGCCTACCTCCGTCAAATCGATCACTGTGAGGTACCTATTGTTCTTCCAATCCAGGACGAGGCAAGCATTGGGAGATCGTAACAGCCGATGATCAGGACGATGTCCAGCTGTTCTACTGGAATGCGACGATACACAAGTAATTCGATTCGATGAAAAAAAAAATCAAAATCAAAGATTCCAAAAAAATACATAGTCGTAAGTATGCAGATTAGCATTAGTCGTGAAGATTCATAAAGCTCACACGTAGCAGGTAAGCCATCTAGATCTATCTATCTCTGCAACCCGTTCATCAATCCATCTCTATCTCTATCTCCATTCCCCAACCTACCACCTATCCCCCTCACGCAACACAACTCTGCCCCCCAGAAACAGCATCCGTCTTACACTGCACCAACCCGCCCGTAAACACCTCCCCAGTATAGGGATCCACGCGTCTCGCCCCCCAAAAGTCCGCGGGATTCCTCCAAGCATCCGCAACAGAATTGTAATACTCGGGATCCTGCCAACACGTCGGACGACGAGCGAAACGGTCGAAATTCGTGGGTTGGTCGCCGCAGTAAGCGACGTATTGGAGGGAGCAGAGGTAGTTGCCATAAGCGCGGACGTAGGCGGCGTAGTCGGGCCAGCTGAGAGTGTTGGTGGGGGTGTAGTAGGGTTTGCCGGAGATGTCGAGGCGGAAGGTGGCGTCGGTGTAGTAGGTGTAGGCGAAGGCGCGGGCTTGGACGAGCTGGGCTTCCGGGATGATTATTGTGTCGCGTTGGGATTTGGTTGGGAGGGAGGATGTGAGGGAGGCGAGGAGGGCGAGGATGGTTGGTGTAGTGGGCTTCATTTTGGAGGGTAAAGGACTATTGGTTGGTTTGAGGTGAGGTCTTGTGTTGTAGTGGTGTTTGAATGCGAAGGTTTCTTCAAAAGCTGCCGAGTTCTGGTTGTTGTTGCTGCTGTTGCTGTTGCTTGCTGAGTGATGAGGTACCGTCAGTCTGTAGGATCTGAAGGATTCTTATATGGCTTCACGAGAAGCGCATCCGTATCAATCGCATTCATTCCACCGAAAATGCCTTCTCCGTGATCCGTATGCATCGACACAAGCAGAATACGGAATCTAAACTTAGCTTTTACGAAAAGTTAAAGGCCTATTTTACAGGCTGTAAACACAGTCAAGCTTCCTAAACAGGCACGACAGCCTCGCGGACAACAGGGCTTCCCCGCAGTATCTCGGCCGCAGCAAATTCTAGTCTCAATTTGGCGCAGAACCCTGCTAGATGTTGGTATAGAGTTCATCGAGAGACCGGGCTTATTACGAACAAATAGGCATTTATAGAAACTTCGACGAAACTTCTTCTAGGGTGCTCGCAGAATCCGATGACATCTCCTGCTGCGGTCGTGGCTATAACAGCCAACAGCTAGCGTATCATCCTACTCCGTCGTATTCTTCGATATACTACTGTAAGATGCACCGCTTCTGGGATTCTCGGATGTGCTCCTCGTTTAGAAGTTCTTGTTCGAGCGGAGCGATAGACTAGTAGGTACCTAGAGCAACTCGAGGAGCTTGCGACGAGAGTTGTATAAGAAGTCTATCAGTCTAGAGTGGCGCTCAAGAACATATTAGATCAGTGCTAATAACGTATACGTATAGTATAGGGAGGCTGAATCTCAAAGATACGCCCGCAAAACTAACCGAGCCCTCTAATTAGTCTAAAATCGAATCCGAGTTACGTGCTATTTAACCTTAGGCTATACTCTTACACAATAGTAAATGCAACAAAGCCAATACCACTATGCGATACGACCAGCACGATACGACACGACCAGCACTATACGACACGACCAGCACCGCACGATACGACACCCCTTACCCTATGCCTACCTCTTCCGCAAGCATCCTATAGCGGCCTTCTATAGCAAAACAAACCATAATCTACAGCGACCTTAAACAGTAAAAGGGCAAAGAAAGAGCGAGCAAGGACAGCAAGGATTAAGGACATAGAGACAAAAGACTTAGCCAAAAAAAAGAACGGAGAATACCAAAAGGCAAAAAAACTGTAGACGGGCAACACCCGGAGTTACTCTTGCGGATACGATATAGCCCTCGAGCATATAACCCTTCAAGACAAAGTTCTCAAGCGCCACTCCGTCGCTCCGCTCGACTAGGACAAGCACTGCAGGGCTTGAACGATACTTGATCATCAGTAAGGCTGCTCGCCGTGGACTCCGCGGCTCCAAGCAGTAATAAGCTCTTGCAGCAAGCGAGAAAATTTCGAGGTTTGTCGCGATTTTTCTCACATCCGTTCTCTTGGCCATTGTAGACAGAACCAACCCCGAGCCATTCATCACACCCGAAGCTTCGAAACCTCCCTCGAAGAACATTCGTCCATCATCATTCCGATAAATAGCAGTCCTCCTCGGCAACGCAAAAGCTGCATCAAAGTCGCGTCAGATGAGCCAACCAACTCTCCTCGATATTTTTGCCCATTCCGAACACCTCGAGAATTTTCTCTCCGTGCAGCCAAGAAATCCATTCCTCTCAAATCATGAAAATCCAAATTAGCACGAGCGAGTGCTCGATTCTTCCATTCCACCTCTCCCCCGGGAACCCACCCATCCGACCCCAACAAAGAGAAACCCCCCCCCCCCCCCCCCCCCCCCCCAAAACCAACCACCTTCATAGTACGTTCATTTCCTTTAACAGCGGGACAAAATCCATCGAATCAACTCACAGCCGAGGTTCCCTCCATTATTCCCCTCACAGCCATTGATGCAGGACTCTAAACTTCAAAGCTTTGTTGACCTTCTTTCTTCAAGACCAAAACAATGAATGCACTATCATAACTTCACCATCATTCCCATTCAATCATGATGTCAGTGATATACATAATGTGGCGAAAAAGGGGGAAAACACTGACTTCAGAGGCTGGCTCTCGGTGGATGGGAGGAGTGATAGGTAGCTAGCAATTGTTCTCGGTGATGAAAGACTTTTTCGTGTGTGTGTGTGTAGGCTGAGGGGAGAGGATAGCAATGAATAAAAGCTCTCATGAAGGAAAAAAAACATTTAGAATTCTCTAAAATCCCAAATCAGTCTATCACTCACTCACTAAAAATGCTCTCATCCCTAGACCTCCCCCGCTCCCCCAACTTCTTCCTCCAAGCCTCCGCCAGCATATGCATTTCCTACATCCTCCTATCACTCCTCCTCAACTACTTCTCCGTCCAAGCCCGATGGTTTCGAAAGCAAGAATGGATCGGGTACCGGAAAGAATGGTTCTCAGGCGTACGCGCTCACTTGCGATCGATTCTCGGCACGCGCGAAACGGTCATGGCCAACTACGAGAGACTCAATAATCAAAGCTTCCTCGCGATTCCGCAATTCATGAGTAAACCTTTGCTGCTGCTGCCGCCGAAAAAGTTGCGGGAACTTTGCCAGAAATCGGAGGATGAGGCGAATCTCTATATTGTGCTGACGGAGTTTTTGGCGATAGAGTGAGTTTGCGGAGATGGATCTGACGTGTAGTGTCTCGCACTGGCTGACGTTCTCTCTCCTCCCAGGTATACGATGCAAGACGACGTTACTCGAGACCCATTTCATCTGAGTATTGTGAAGCATCAACTCACCCGCAAGCTGCCGATTATGACAGCGGACATCCAAACTGAGCTGGCACTGGGATTCGATCAGCACTGGCAAGTCGATGTTGGCAATGAATGGAGGACGATTTCGGCATTCGGGACATGTACCAGTATTATCAGTCGAGCGGCGAATCGTGTCTTCTGCGGACCAGATCTATGTGAGTGATTCGAGGCCGGCCATGAATGTGCAGTGTCGTGCAAATGCTGATCAATGATCCCAGGTCGCAATGAAGAGTTTCTGAAGCACGTCAACCATTATTCGGAATATTCATTCCGGACGAGCGGCATCCTCAACATGCTTCCCAAATGGATGCGCCCACTGGCTGGTCCGATGATTGCTCGACGCATGTTGCGGGCACCTCTCCATGCTTGCAGACAGCACGCCGTGCCAGTCATCCAGGAGAGAGTGGAAAGGATACGATATGGTATGCAGGACGAAGTACATGTAAGTTGACGCGTGGTGGACGTTGTGCGGGTGCCAGGCTGACCGTCGATCTCAGAATGACGCTCTACAATGGGTGATTGAGCAGTGCATTGCGCGCGACGATGCTCTCGAGCTGGACGCAGACCGGATTCTACGTCGCTTGATCGGACTCAATGTTGTCGCGCTCCACACCACTAGCATTGCCATGGTGAATGCTCTCCTGGACCTGTACTCTTCGCCGCGTGCCGCCGAGTATGTGGAAGGTCTCCGCGAGGAGTGCTCTCGTGTGCTGAAGTCGTACGGGGGAGAATGGCAGAAGGGAGTGGTGAATGAGCTGTTCCGGATCGACAGCACCATCAAAGAAAGCATGCGCCTGCATGCCATCTTTACGGTTGGGACACTTCGAGAAGTCACGAAGAAGGATGGCGTTGATCTTGGAGACGGCTGGCGAGTTCCACATGGAGTTCGTCTCGCCACGCCGATTGTCGCCATTCACCGAGACGAGCACTTTTACCCAAATGCATACGAGTTTGATGCCTTCCGCTTCTCCAGAGATCAGGAGCAGGTCGATGGTGACAAGGCGACTCTCGAGAAGCGCAGTCAAGCGATGGTCACGACGAGCGAGAGCTACCTGTCGTTCGGGCACGGTCGTCAAGCGTGTCCCGGCAGGTTCTTCGCATCGCAGGAGATGAAGCTCATGCTCGCGCACATCGTGATGAACTACGATGTGAAGCTGCCAGGACCCAGGCCCAAGACGTACGACTTCAAGCACGCGTCTGTGCCTGATCCCAGGTCGCAGCTCATGATTCGGCGGCGAGAGGCACCGGCGGAGGTGTGATGTGGACGTAGAACTGTCACTGTCACTCTTCTAGGCCAGAAGGCCAGCTGACTTGCCTGGCGCCATGCTCTTTCGTCATGCTCGATTGGGAAGGGGATGGAGGCGTGGGTGTTGGAAGGTGGTATGATGCTTCGGCGATGTAGCGCTTCGGAGGAGGTCTTCGAAGCTGTAACGTATGTGCGTGCATCGAGCGCGAGCGGATGTATTAGGAAGACGTAGTTCGAGGAAATGAATGTCTCTCAAGCAAGGAGTGCTTGGCAACAACCATTTGCCGCGAAGATGTAGTATCGAGAAGGCCACGGGGATTCCATTTCCTTCTCCCCTCTCTCCGATCGCCTGATCACGCAAAATTGACCTCTCGTTGCCCGGTCGGCGTGGGTTGTCTTCGGACCGAGAAGAGGTGTTTGTTGCAATCCTGGTCTCCCCGTGGCATCTCCACCATCTCCGCTTTCGGGCTTCGACTTCCTTGCTGAACACTTCTTGGTGGCAGTGGAGGAGATGGAGAAGTCGGAAGGCCGATCGAATGGAAATCCGAAATCCTCCCTTCTGCACGCACGATTGGGAGCGCCGAGATGGCGCCGCAAGGATGGCGGAAAACTCATCGGGACTCATCGTTCTCCGCCCCGACCCCTTGCCGTCCTGCGACCTGTTTTTCCGCCGCAACAATGGCACGCTGGAACGGTGGCTTCGACCTTCATTGAAGCCTACAAACATCACCATGACACGGGGAGCGAGATGGCGCGATTCTGCGGTGACCGGATGCTGAACATGGGCGGAAAAGCGCCGGCAAGAGTCCGGCCAAGATGGCACAACAAGGCTAGCTGCAGCTTACGGCCAATAAAGTGAGCTCTCGATGAGCATCACTGCCTGTTCCTGAGAGGCCAAGACTGCTACCAGACGTCCCATGTACCATGACAACGAACGAACGACCACTGCATCCTCCACATCCCGCCTTCTCCGCATACCATCTCGCTGCGGAGTCAATTGCCGACAGTGGGCCTGTGTATACCGACGAGAGGGTACATATGTATATCTGCTGAAAGACGGCTCACCACCACGCAGCGGGCTTGGGTAAGGCTGTAGTCGGGATATAGCAGCATGAAGTCGTTTGGTGGAGCTTCGTTGGTGGCCTCTTTGGCTGCTCTGGTTGCCGGCCAGGATGGTGAGACAGACATTGGGATGGAAGCGATGCTGGAGAAATGCATGCTGACCGCTGCAAAGCAATCACGGCCAGCGGATCGAACTTCACCCTGACTGCAAAGGGCGCCTCATACCTCTTTCATGCCGACTCGAAGACTGGAGACCTGGTTTCTGACCACTTCGGAGGGCCCGCCGATGATTTCACACTGCCAACCTGGGTCAGCACTCAAGGATGGGCGGATGGCTTGAGTATCACTCGACGAGAGTTCCCAGACTCGGGCCGCAGCGACTTCAGACTTCCTGCCATCCACATCAAGCACGCCGACGGAGACACCCTCTCGGCCTTCTTCTACCAGTCTCACGAGATTGTGCCAGGCAAGCCATCGCTCCCAGGACTGCCCGCCACATATGGCAACGAAAGCAGCGTCTCCACCCTTCTGGTCACGCTCTACGACAACTACTCCGACGTGACTGCTGTGCTCTCGTACTCCGTCTTCCCAGAGTACAACGCAATCGCACGCAGCTTCCAGATCCACAACAATGGAACGGCCAACATCACCATCGAGCACGCAGCATCCTTCAGTCTGGATCTGCCCAACTTGGACCTGGACATGATTGAGTTGCAGGGCGATTGGTCTCATGAAGCCAACCGTGTCCTTCGCAAGCTCGACTTTGGCGAGACCAGCTTCCGCAGCACTGCCGGCTACTCTTCCGCCCTCCACAACCCATTCTTTGCATTGGTCGAACCTTCTACCACCGAGAGCACAGGACAGGCTTGGGGCTTCAACCTGATCTACACCGGCTCTTTCTCCGCCACGGCTGAGCGGTTCTCGACCGGATTCATTCGCGTCCTGCTCGGCTTGAACCCGCTCCACAGCAGTATTGGCGTTGCACCAGGTGGCACCTTTACATCTCCAGAGGCCGTTGCAATCTACTCTTCAGAGGGCGTTGGTGGCATGTCTCGATCATTCCACGATCTCTACAAAAATCACCTGTCCCGCTCCAACTACACTCACGAAACACGACCAGTGCTTCTCAACTCGTGGGAAGGTCTCGGAGCCAGCATCAACGAGACCAATCTCGTGCAACTCGCAGGCGAAGCTGACGAGCTCGGCATCAAACTTCTCGTTGCCGACGATGGTTGGTTTGGCGTAAAGTACCCCCGCGACAACGACTCTCAAGGTCTCGGTGACTGGACTGTAAACCCCGTCAAATTCCCACACGGACTTGCCAACACCGTAGCACAGGTCAACAACTACACCACCACCGGTACCGGCCCATACGCCGACCAACCACTCAGATTCGGTATCTGGGTCGAGCCAGAAATGATCAACCCCAACTCGACCCTCTATCACGAACACCCAGAATGGGTCATGGGCGGCACGACGAAACTCAAAGACCGCCTCTCCCTCACCCGTCACCAACTCGTCCTCAACGTTGGCCTCCCCGAAGTCCAAGACTTTATCATCGACTTCGTCTCCAACCTCATCGACACCGTCCATATCCAATACATCAAATGGGACAACAACCGCGGAATCCACGAAATGCCCTACCCAGCCGCCGACCACCAATACATCCTCGGCCTGTACCGCGTCATCGACACCTTGACAACCAAATACCCTGACGTCCTCTGGGAAGGCTGCGCATCGGGAGGTGCACGTTTCGACGCAGGACTTCTGCACTACTGGCCCCAATCCTGGACTTCAGACAACACCGACGGTTCCGACCGCCTCACCATCCAGATGGGTACTTCTCTCGTCTACCCTCCCTCAGCAATGGGCTGCCACGTCTCCGCCGTCCCCAACGGCCTCTCCCATCGCAACATCTCCATCGAATACCGTGCCCACGTCGCATTGATGTGCGGATCTTTCGGTTTCGAACTGAACCCCTCCGAACTCTCCGCCGAAGAAAGCGCCGCCATCCCCTCCATCATGACTCTCGCAGACCGCATCAACCCGCTCGTCATTTCCGGAGATTTCTACCGCCTCGCTCTGCCCGACCACAACTACAATTGGCCCGCAGTACAATTCGTCGCCAAGAATGGCAGCGAGAGTGTAGTGCTCGCCTTCCAACAACAGGCCATGATCAAACCCGTGAATCCTCCTTTGAAACTCCAGGGCTTGGAGCCTGAGGCTAGGTATTGGAATGATTTGGACAATGCGACGTATAGTGGGAATACGTATATGCATTCGGGGTTGAATGTTCATTTCGCCACGACGGATTATCAGTCGAAGGTGGTTTGGTTGCGGAAGGAGTAGATGGGAGGATTGAGATGAAGAATTTGAAAAGAAGAAAAGAAAAAGTTATTCGCAGCTAAGAAACGAATGTTGATTATAATATTGCAATTTAGGCGTGTGCTCCAATCGTCCTGAAATTTCACATCAGGTGCCAAGAATCAAGAAGGATCACGTACCTTGCTATGTAGACGAATTTCATCTCCGTATGAGCGGCGCCACTCCCAATCAATCAACTAGTTCTACAAAGAATTCCTACCCAGACTTACAACTACAAAAGCAGTACAGGACCGAAAATTTAGGCGCAGTTCACAGAAGTGGACATCGAAAGAACCAGGATACGAGCCATCAATTCTACTTAATAGCCGAGAGTCCGGACTCAAATCAAACCTAGTCGGGGAGCGGAAAATCCCTCTTCGGTGTCCTCCATCGAGAGTCCTCGAAGCAAACCAGGATGCGGAAATTCCTCTCCGTTCCGTGGTCGTTTGGCTGGCGGGAAACGAAGGACGCTGCCTACGATTGAATCAACCCGGAATGGCGCAATGGTAGAGGCGTTGACTTAGATGGCACAGTTGGTTGTATTATGCTGAGGGGGAATGGGGTTCTGGTGTATGATAGACGCTGTCTACGAGCAACACTCCAAAAAGGACAACTGCATAGACGACGCTTAGAATGACTTGGATAGTAGGGTTGGTAGTATTATGTAGAGGGACAATAGGGTTCCGGTGTACGAAGGACAATTTCCACCTCCGGAGCACTCCAAAGAGAATCATTTGTATAGACAGTGCTCAGAATGACTTGGATGATACTGTCAGTGTATTCGAGGAGGAAGGGCCATATCCCTGTCGTGCTTGTCTTGGCTTCTGGTGTACGAAGGACAATTTCCACCTCCGGAGCACCTCCAAAAAGAACAACAGCATAGACGATGCTGAGAAGAACCTAGATGCCACTGTCAGATAATCGAGGATGAAGGGCCACTTACCTGTCGTGCTTGTCTTGGCTTCTGTTGAACAGAAGAGCCCTCACACCGTCGCCCGAAGGCCTCAAGGTACAAGCACATCGTGAGGGTTGACTTTGATAACGCAGGTTGCTACTGCGGACCGATGTGGGTAACGACTCAGGGCGGTCATTCCACTGAGCTCCCAAAGTTGTGAGCCGCCAAGCAACAAACGCTCTCCGAAAACGAATGCTGGTCAGCTGGTGCCGGTGTCGACGTGGTGTGTGTGGTGTGGTGAATCGGAAGGAGGCCTCAAGCCACGTTGGAGTCGCGAACCACGGTGGTGGTGGTGGTGCGCCCGAAATGATAACTGGTGCGGCGGGAAGTCACCGCCATCTCGTCGGCGAGGTCGTTTCCTCGGATGCCGGAGTGTGCCTTGACGGCCTTGATGACGACCAGCATCGGCGAAGCAGCGTTGTTGTTGGCCAGATCTGCAATCAGGTTGCAGATGTCGATGGTGACCGCCAGGTGAGGCCAGCCACGCTGCACGCCGCCGAAAAAGCAGTGCTCGATGTCGCCGATCGCTTTGACGGCGTCGGTGAGGATCTCCAGGTCCGTCACCTTGCCGATCCAGTGCTCCTCGGCGTAGAGGAGGGCGGCCTTGATGCCCTCGAGCTCGGCGACCTTGGCGTTGGCTTGGAAGCCACAGGACTCTCCGAAACAGTGCCACATTTCCGTGGCTCTGTCTTTGAAGACGAAGGCGCAGCCAGCTACGTTCGTCTGAGGGTCGAAGCTGCCGTCGGTGTAGACGGCTTGGTAGCCGAAGGTTGGGGCGGTGAGGGGGTTGGTGGCGGTGGTGGTGCCGTGCGAAGCCATTTCGAAAGTTGTTGGGGTTGTTGTTGTTGCTGCTGTCTGTCTGTCGAATGGCTTTGCTGTCTGGAGAGAGAGGAAGGAAAGGAGGGAAGGGCAGAAAAGGAAGATATAACACTGACCAACTTCACCTACGTGAGAATTGAAACTACGATGACTATTCTCACAGCATTGTGAACCGCTGAAACACTTTCACACGGAGGTGAAGTGCAATGATCCAATAGCAGGCTACTATACCTCACAGTATCGTTTCAAGCTGGTCGAACTTCACGCGCTCAGGCCAGAAGGGCAATGGAGGTGGAGGTGAAATTCGGGGCATTGTGGCGAAGAGAATGCGCTGATTGTGTAGGGCCCTTGCAGCATCGATGATAGTTCTCCATGCGCAAGCAGAAAACGATCGAGATGTAGGCGAGATGTAGAGAAGGGGCGCCGTGGATGAGCGGAGAATGAGGTGCTCTGTAAGTGTAGTAATGGTTGGAGTGGTATACAGCAAAGAACTTCAAGCTTGTTAGTATGGTGAAGCAGTTCAAACGTCCTTGCCTATATATCGTTGGACCCTGAATTTGGCATTCGGCTTTGGACTGCGCATCGAATGCATGAATGAGGACCCTGAAGAGCATCAAAGAGGGACGACGATGAGATCAAGAATGTAGTGCAGACTCGCGTTGAGGCCTCCTGATTGAGATGCCGTAGAATTCTCAACAAGCGCGGAAAACACTTGACAAGGGGGCAGAAGACAAACGCTTTGAACAACGGCCTCGCATCCCTGCAACTTTCCCGCTTCCGCATCGTCGACAAGTGCTGCCCAATACCACGCTTGAATTGCTTGCTTCGTACACAACTTGATGGCGAGAATCAAGAGGCGAGAGATCGATTGAACGACGTTCGAATGGATTCAGGGCTATCCCGACACGCCACACTACCTACCAGAACCCGATCACCGTCGGCATCGATAGCCAGGACAATTGATGTGAAGTCTTCATGCTGCCCCTGATGCCGACATGCGGACGAAGTGGAACACCCTTACCAAAGACCCATGGTGCTCAACACCTCACCCCCAAGACTCCTTTCTCGAGGACATCCACACGCGGCCGATGCGAGCAGTGAAAAGCACGATTGCAAAGCATCCAGAAGTGAGTGACTGCTGATTGAAAGCTGCCACAAGCTGCAACCTCGCCTCTCGAGTTCGCTGGCTCGCAGAATGTGGCGTTCAGGACGGTGAGTCCTCGATCAAGACGAGAAAGAAGAAGGAGCACATACAGTCTGAACGCATTTGACGTTGAGCGTCTTCCTTGCCCTTCACCGCAGATGGATACAAATGAGACCTCGAGTGCTCGGCGGCACTACGGTGATCGAAAGAGGTGGAAAAGACGCTCATATCTCCCGACTGCGTGAAGATCTGTGTGGTGTAGTCGTCATCTGCAGGTGATCAACCCTACACTGTCACTTCAAGCCATTGGATGCCAGAGTTCCTACTGGATCAGCACAAGAAGCGTGTCAGATGGAGTACGAGGAGCTGGGTCGAGGCAGGACATCAGAAGCGGCTTAACCAGAGAGCATGCCTTTGCCGAAGCATCGGTTGCAAAAAGCAGTATGCTCTTCTTCAGCGAGGAATGGTTTTGCCGCCTCCGCCTGCACATCTGGAACTCGAGCGTAAAGACACGCGAGTGCGAATGTCATTCTGGGTCCAGCGTATCCGTCTCCGGCCAAGGCAGCAAAAGCTGGCTCTCCATGTCTCGATTGAGATTTTGCTCAGTGACCACCGCCCGGCCTAGCTGTCGCCCAGCTTCGGGCTTGATGAAAAGTACTCATGCGCAGAACGGCCCGTGAGGACTCGTGCGTGTCCTAACACCAGGCATCGGAATAGAGCCTTCTCTATAAGCACATCCAGGAACAGGGGTTAGATAAATCGCGGGTTGCTGAATCGAGAGCAGAAATTGGAGTCAGATACCGTCGGTCCTGGAGCAGGTGATTACTGGACACCTCCCGTCGCTCGGAAGACTCTGATCGTAAGCAAGTCTATTGTGGCACGCTTCCGAAAATCAACGCTCAGACCTCTCCCTGCCATGGAAAGGGGAAAGCGAAGAGACTAGGGATAGAGTCCCAATCCGAGCTTGAAACATCATCGCTATTCCTCGGCAAGACCGCAGCAGATAGCGGACAGGGCGTGGACTGCGTTGTCGAGAGCATGAAGCGGAAGCATAGGAGGTTAAAGGTGTGCTGTGTGATGGCTGCACGGTATCTCTCTCTCCTATAGTACTCCAATTCTCAACGGGTTTGAGCTAGCGAGGCTTCGAGATTGAACGCTTAGAAAGACTTTGGCAACTGAGGTAGCGTGTACAGAAATGCTGGTGAGTAAGTGTCTCGAGACTTCTCTCAAGCGGCTCAGCAACACCATCCTTCCCAGTGGAAGTCATAGCATTTGCTATACATGATCTGGATGGCTTCGTCCCGAGCATACAATGGAAGCAGATGGAATCGATCGAATATTACGAAGAGGCTTGACATCTCTTGACTTAAATCGCGCTCTGATCAAAACCTGATTCATAATAACTCGCATGGGAGATCCAGCGCCCAGAAAAGACGACATCGTCGAGCGTTGACATGCAAAGACGGCTTTTGGAGTAGAATGAGACTCATTACACATCTCACACCAACATCATGCCTCATACGGCTGACGATCACTATCTTTACTAGATGTCATTTAGCTTGCATAGCATATAACATTGAATAAGAGCAGACAAGCTGGATCTTGCGTGAAGTGGAACCCGATTTCTGTTTTTTTTTAATACACGCATTCTGACTTCAAACCATGCACTGTGCCACTCGACGGCTGGCGCGACTGCTATCCCAAGCAAAAGAGGACAAATACACCATTTAGTAGGAGAAAAGATCCATCTCACCTATTGTCTACATAGATCGACTCAAAAGGTAGTCGTATTGCTGTACGCTCTGTCGTTCCATCTCATTTCTCAGACGATCTCATTTGTCCCAAGGCAGCCTATGCCAACAACAGCGCCGACCTGCTTCAAATCCCCTCGTCCTCAATTCCCCCACTTCGTCTTGAACTTCGCACCGCCCTTGACCCAATTCATTGCCCCACTTCCCAGCTCTCCAGCCTTGCCACGAAGATGCTCCTGCGCGACCGTAAAACCATCCTTTGTTTCCTCTCTCAACACTCCTGGATCCCGCAGACAAGTCCAAAGCAGATTGAGAACATCGCACAGCCCGCCCAAAGGAATCTTGCCAGAAACCGTCACCCCAGCCCGGACATCGAGGCATGAACGGTTCTCGCGGATATCCAGGTCGAGTGTGATTTCAATGTCCTTTTGGCTTGGCTGGTATGCGAGTAGCATGTGTCGGGCAGAGCCTGGGGTCTCTGCGATCGCTTTTGTGACCGCAGCGTCTTCGATGTATCGATTGATATCCAGGCAGCTGTGTTGCTCGCCTTCGTCAATCTGGAGATAGTCATAGTCCATGATGTCGCTATAAGGTGGCAGGAACAGGACTTTGGTGTCTATGATAGCCGCAGCTATACACCGGTTGCGTGAGTCTCGAAAAGCGTCCTCGAAGACCAGCGGATTGATGGCGATACCGGAGAAGCTGGGAAGTGGGTTCCTGTCGAAGTCGTTCTGGTTGCGCGCTACGAGCTCTTCGAAGGTCGCATGCTGGGGCTCAGGGGCCAGATATGTGAGAGTGCGGAGCTTCGAGCTTGTTGCGAGGGTGTCGCGGAGCTGCTTGCAGACTCGAGTCGTCTTGATGATAGGGCGAATGTCGAGGAAGGAAAGAATGTGCTCGGCTAGCTCGACAACTTGGAGCGCCTCGGTCGCTTTGGTGCCGTTGTAGTTGTCCACGAAGTTCTGTTCTGGATTCATGGTTTCGGTTAGCGGGAGGAAACGATTGTGCGCTTGCGCTGCTATGAGTCCGTTCGTGGCGATGGCAAGTTGGCCGAATGCTTTGCAGTGATGTATGCCGGCGAAGGACGAAGAGTGGTTGCGACTGTGGGTTGGAGAGAGGAATGTAGTTCCTTGAGTTGTTTTGAATGGCGGCTTGTTGATGATCCCTGCACGTGAAGCGCGCTTCACCGGTTTCTTGGCGTGCATGTGAAGTTTCCAACGCGAAGCTCGTGACACGTGCAGAGTACTGATGCTGTGACCTGCAGAGTGCAATCATAAGGAGTGCCCCTGCTATGCGCGACGTCGCTAATATTACAAGCTACATTTGATGCTTGCCCACAGCCAGGACACGCTGATTTGTATACGCCTACCGCACCGCTTTAGGGAACTCGCAAAAGGAAGAAGAATGATTCGCATCAAACTAATATTGCTGGCTGAGTGCTGGAACTGCGCTGAAACATCCTCTGAAACGGACCAATTTTGAGCGAAGGCTCTATATGCCATCGGCGTCATCTGGAATACATCATCGCCGTGATCCTCCTGGTCCTCAGCGGCGCTGCGTTCGGCCTGCGTCAGGCCAGCTCTCGCTCACGAGGTGTCGCGCTTAATGCGGTGCCTCGAAATGCTGTGGCCTGAGGTCCCGAGTTGTCACCAACTTAGAACTGGGAAACAGAATTGAAGACAAAGCCAAGGTTCAAGGCGTTGAGAATGCTGCTTCTGCTCGATTTATCTGGGTTTCCAACGATATACAGGTTGAAATGCTTGAATGTACGTCATTTTCAGTGCTCTATAGTCTGGCGAAGTCGCAGTATTATATCCAGTCTGTAATATGCCACAGTGTCTGAACACACCTCAACTACGCTTTGACGTAGCAATCAAAGCAATCAAAGATCCTTTATGGGGGCATTGGATCTACAGCGCTCTGGTCTGAATTTAACTCCTTCGAGGTCCATTCATGCATTAACTGGAATTTTCCATGCCCGTTGCGGTATTGATCTCAAAGTCAATGGGCTGAAATGAACGTTTTGCCTGAGTTCCGATCTGTTCTGATGTCAAATAATCCACGGGATTCGCAGTCTCGTATTCATCTTGGAGTCAATGGGCTGGAGAAATTTCATCTATAAAGCTTTTGCCTGAGCTCTGATCTGCTCTGATGCCGAATGATCTACGGGACTCGCAGTCTCGTGGCCACGAGGCTACATCGCCGACCTGCGGGCGAAGCAGTACGTTACTAAGGAGAAAGCCTCTTGTCGATCGATATACACTTCAGACCGCAAGAATCGCATTGTGATTCATCACATGAGACAGAACAGGATGATATCAGTACAGTATGAAGTCAGCCCATGAATGAGATTCAAGGTCGATGTAGCCTAGGTGGAAATCGGATATTGCAGGACGTTGGAAGATACTTACTGTTCTATGCAGATCTTGAATTGTGCCTCTTACATTGACAAGAACCGATTAAATTGGACGTAGGAATGTGAGAATGACCGCGGCGCGGTAATGAATGTCGAAAGATTCACCAAGAACTCACCGTGTCCAGCACGATGAGAGTTAATGAAGTTACTTACCAATCTTGATCAACCATTGCTATCCTTTAAGAAGATTGTCCTTCAACCGAGCTACGGCCTGCGGGTTCCAAACAGTGTTTGTTTCTAGGTGCGCATCGACCGTACTCTCTACCGGTGGTGGTCGGCAGCACGCGCAAACTTCGGTGTCTTCCTCGATATCTATAAGATCGGAGTCGGTTACCTCGTCTGGTATGCCAGTAAGATTCTGTTCGTTCTCTACGAATGCAGAGAGCTCCCAGAGACCTACAAAGCGTTTCTCCTCCTCCTCCGGACGACAGTGGACTGTAATTTCCGTGAAGTCGTTCTTGAGCTCGAGTACCTGAGTGACTTGGAGAACAACCTGCTCCCTGATGCTTTCCTCGTATGCGGTGAGCGGACGTGTATCCATGATAGGATATAGCTTGTCCCTGATTCTTGACAGGTGCCATCTGCAAGCGTTATCGATCTCGCCTGCGGCCTTGCCGACGTGGAGTGAAGGCTAGAGACTAGAGACGCGGCCGATAAGCTAATATTCGGGAACCCAGAGCGGGACGAATGAGAAGACGCCGCGTCGAATCATTCGCTCTGCGTTGGGCGCTTCGAGGATCGTGATACCGATGGAGTTGAGGAATTACTTGTCTGTGTCAGTGAATCTCGGATCTTGGGCGAAGAGTTCGATGGACTTACATCCTGGACGGTTCTCCTCGAGGAAGTGGACCATATCCATGAAGAGCGCCAACTGCTCGAGCGAGATCCGATTGTTGAGGCTGCCTAGTGCCATGCAGACTGCTTTTGAGATCTGCCAGCCCCCCTTTGGAGTGCTGGATTGCAGTTGACTATGCAGTTCTGTCTTGATTCTTGACGTGCGCCAGTCCTGCTGGGCGGTTTTCCACGACGTGGGGAGATTGGTGTCGATGCCGAATTCTCGTGCCGTATTGGCAATAAAATCAGTTTGAGGCTCGGCCATTTCAGACTTCGCGTTGTCGATTTTGTTGGTGCTCGTGATGGTGGGAAGTAGCTGAGTTGTGGAATCGTTGTGCGATGACTGATTGGCCGATGTACTCATGGGTAACGGTAGTGGTTGGTTGATGAGAAAAACAGATCTCGGCGGTCCCAGAGCTGCATTCCATGCCATGACAGAGATGTGGAATACAATGACCATTGTAGCAATGCCTTTGATCGAGACATCAATGACAGAGGAATGGAACACAATAGCCTTGGTAGCGGTGCTTTTGATCGAGACAGCAATGAGAGAGGACTGGAACACAATAGCCTTTGTAGCGGTGCTTTTAATCGAGTGAACAACGAACTCTTTGTCGCGTGACAAGACTCCAAAGGCTAACCAAAGGCTGTGAGAAAGCCGAGAATGTGCCGATTTCCGAATCTGGGCTGTCAACGAACCCCTTGGATCCGGGAGAAATTCAGAAGCCAGAGGCCGTCGTACCGAGTACCTAAGTGATGTTAGTGCGACCTGTGTGAACAGATGCTCTATACCTTGTATCAGTGATGCGGAGCCAACAACATACTCAGCTGCCAGTCCAATAGGTCACGATAGAACGTGGTAGTAGAAGGTTCCTAGCTTAAAAACTTCTGAAAGGAGCAGTAGAGCGGGCGCTCGGCTTGTATCTCTCGTAGATATCTACTTCAAGAAGGATCTTAGAGAGGTAAGGTAATATTTCACCCAGTCGCTCTCGATAGACTATCTTGTGACGTTGCTTCGAGTGTCGTCACACGATTGATGCTTATGCAAATCGTGGTTTCGTCTATGATCGTAGCTGAGTAGCGTGTAATCGCCAAAGGTAGTGCATCTCTCTCCTGTATAGATGGGTGTGCAAGCGTTAAACAGAAATGAAGAGGGAACTTCGTCATTCCTTTACGCCACCGTTATTTGCTAGCCCTCTTTGACTTTTGATCAAAAATCTCTCTCACCATTCTTGTCCACTTACACATTCTTTCCAAATCTCGCCTCAATCCCATCATCCTCCGCGGCAAAGGACCGCCGAGCAAACGTAAACCGCCATCACAGTACCATCCGAAGGGATTCCAATCGCTCACTAGTCAATAAATGCCGAGTTGATTCATACTTCCACACCGAAATCTTCCCATCCCCCATCAACATTTCACCTATCCCGCTAGGGGCCAAAAATCATCAGCTCCTTCTGATTGCACGCACGCCCCTTCAAAGCCTCGCCTTGATAACATCATCCCCCAACGCAATATAATAATTCACCAAATCCGAAGACGAAGTCACACTAAACATCAACCTCGTCCCCAAATCAACCTTTAAATAATCATTCCCCTTATACGTAACCTTGGTTCCAACAGGCACAGTCCTACCCCATCAAGAAAAAAAAAATCAGCACTCACTCTCCCCTCCCAACCCCTCCCTCAAGATAATTGATTTAATACTCACACATTCTCCCCCCTCGCACTACTCGCCTCACTCCTCCACCTCAACCCAATCGTCTCACAACTCTCAAACGTCTCTAACACAGAATACTTCACATCCGTAACCAGATTTCCACTATACCCTTCCCCCGAAATACTGTTTTCCAAAGCGGCTTTGTTGGGATATACGGGTGCAGGATCGCCGAAAGATGCGCCTTCGTCGTAATAGGTGAAGTTTTCTGAGATTGTGGAGTCGATGAGGGCGAAACCGGTGCCGTTGCCGAGGGAGTCGGTTTGGAAGATTTGGAGCCAACGGAGGGCGATGTTGGAGGCTTCGGGAGAGTTGAGGCATGGACAGGAGGAGGAGAGGGGACCGCAGGGGTTTGCGAGGGTGTTGGTGAAGAGAGTTGGGAGGAGGAGGAGGAGGTGGGGAAGCATTGTGGGTGATAGTTAGTATGGGATGTTGTTTACGAATGTGCTGCGCGAGAATTGTGGTTGAAGGTATGTCTTCTCGACTTATTCTTCTTCTTCTTCTTCTTCTTCTTCTTCTTCTCGATTCAACTGCGTTATAATCGTCCAGTTATAAGCCAACCATATATCGTCAAGTCAAAGTCGACGTCGAGCTCCAAGAGGTGATGTCTTTTCGAGTGTAGAAGCGATCGTCAATGCGTCATTTCGGCTCGCATCCCAATGGTCGAGCTGTATCAAACTTCATTGCTACAGCTATTGGCTTGTCAAATGGCCCTGCTTTTGCCTGTTCCTGGATGCGGGGTGAAGTCAGACTTCCGGATTGGGAATTGGCGGCGAGGTGTGCTTCATGTAAATGAGTTGTTGGACGGACATGTGAAGAGGATCACACTCCCAACCTAATGAAGTTTCAACAAGATGTCGTGCAATTTTCTCCATCTTTGCCGTCTCGGCCGCATGATCCTAATGCCAGCCTTCTTTCCTTGTCAACGCAGAGTCGTATCCACAAAGCTCCCAGCCACAAATCCAGAGTACCCGCGGAATCTTCAGCGGATTTGCATCGGGATAGTTTCAGTTTCCACGATGGGCTCCGATCCATTTCCCCAAGGGTAAAGTGCGAATCAGCACAAGATCGAGCCGCCGACTTGAAATGATGCGACGCCGAAGTATGCATGCTCGATTTGGAGGAGTTTGATGCCATGATGTAAGACTAGAAATGTTGTGCTGATGACTAGAGCTCGGGCTACTGTTCTGGTAGGCTCAGTCGGCGCCGAATGAGACTCGCAGAACTCCGGCGGAACTGATTAGGAGGGAGAGGTAGCCGTTTAATCGATGGAGGAGAAGTATGTAGTGGCGAAAGCAAACGGGTATTACGGCGGGTAGAATAAATGTGAAGAGGTCTTCGGAAGTTGCATGCCTGGAGGCAGTAGTAGTAGGAGTAGCATTCTCCAAGCCAAGCCAAGCCAAGAGGATCACGGGTGCGCGTGATACTAAGCAGATGGCAGATAGGCTGCAAACGCCAGATTTGGTCGCCGCGATTTCTTTCGAACGGTGTCATGGAGCTCTCGCGTAGACACTATACAGTCCAACAAAATGCTGTTTCGGAGTAATGTGCGCTGGTTTCGCCAGTAACGATCCGCTGTACAACATCGCTAAGCCTGACCCCGTCCTGGAGCCTGTCGATATGTCCTCTAAAGACCTCCCTCATTACTGTCCTTCGGATGACGAAGCAGCAGGTGACCTGAGGACTAGGAGGCTGGGTTATATGCTACATACTGTTCCAGGCTCCAGCATATGTGCCAGCTTCTGGGCGCGGATCTCTGCTGAAACGCAGAAGTGCACTGCCGTGGGAGACAAGAGAGGTTGTGGTCTCGTTCTGGTATTCCTCGAACCTATCCATATAGCAACAAAAGGTCGCCGAGTTGCACTGGCCCAAAACCACGTCCAGTGAGTAGTGGAGACGATCCGACGTCGGCAGATCAGCAGGAAGGTCTTCAGGATCATCGAAGACGTGCAGCTCCCGGTCACCCGTGCCTCGATCGCGGCGGATCTCGTGGGATAAGGAACAAGCTGTCCCTATGCTCGGAATTCCCATCGATCAAATGGCGCCAGGTAGAACAGACATCTCGTGCCACCAGGAGGCCTTCTACCGAGAGGAAAGACGCGATGGATTCCAGGAGTTCTACCGGGAGCCTGGCGAAGTGGCAAGTTTCCTGTGCTTGAGCCATCGAGGGGGCGTAGCTACGCTGACACAATGCGTCTAAGGAGGAGTGGGGAGGATGGCGAGATGGACAGAAAGAAAGGGATGAAATTGAAGTCTAAAACCGAAGGTCTGAAATTGAAGGGCGGGGGCGGGGGCGGAGGCGGAGGCGGAGGCGGAGGCGGAGGCGGAGGCGGAGGCGGAGGCGGAGAACCTGAGAGGCTCAAAATCTTGGCCCGCCAACACCACGACTTCTTTCACTCAATCGACCTGCCACCACCAAAGCCGACGCTCCCACTCCTCCAGCATATCAACAACATCGCAGCATTCCCAGCTGCTACACGGCTTTGCACACTGACGCTCATGTCGTCAAAGTGCGACACTCCGCCAAGCAGTGATATCGAACAGTCTCCGCACCTCCCGCCCTCTCCGCCCCTCTCCCCAAAGCCTTCCGCCGCCCCGATCGCGCCCGTCGACAGACTCATTGGCATTCTGAAGCTCCGTCGTGCTGGACGACTTCCTCTCGCAGGCGATTGCCAGTCATTCATACTCGACGGCGGCAGTTTTGAGGTCCTCGAAGACCGAATAGAGAAGGAAGGTCTCCTCCCCTACTTCGAAGACAAAGTCCGCTACGACTACCACGGGCGCCGATTTACCCTGCGCATGCCCAGCGCCACTCATGAACGGTTCATAGCTTCGGTTGAGGATCTTATCTTTGCTGGAATCCAAGAGGTGGCAGATCGACTGGCGGAAGACAAGCAGGATGAGATTGCGAAAGCGCTGAGAGGCATAGACAAAGGCCGAAGCACGACTCTGGAACTGCACGCCCCGAAGCTGGAGAATAGCAGCCAGGAGAGCGAGGCTGCGGAGAAAGTAGTGCGCAGAAGTCCAGATGCTACGTTCTATTGCAATGCGGGAGAGGAGGGAGCGGAACTGCCAGCGCTGGTGGTGGAGGTGAGCTATTCGCAGCAGAAGAAGGATTTGCCCAGGCTGGCGGAGAGCTACGTTATCGACTCCAAGCATGCGATAAGATGCGTGCTGGGACTTGACATTACGTACAGCAATGCAAAAGGGCAAGCGCCGAAAGATCACACTGCGACAATCTCAGTCTGGCGCCCGGATGTCGAATTCGATGGAGATGGAGAAGAGATTGGAGTCTGCGCATGCGATGTACACGAGATGCCCTTTCGGGGCAGCCAGGGCATCACCTGCGAGGGAGAGTTACAGCTAACGCTATCTGACCTCCTTCCAAAACCGATCATGCAAAAGCTACCAGCGACTGCCTACGACGAGCACATTATCATCCCATTCGGCGATCTCGCAGCTTCCCTCTACAAAGCTGAGCTCGTCACTACCGCGAAACCACCGAACCCAACTAAACTAACACCAAGGAAGTTCCGCAAGCGAAAGCGATCGCCTTCGGAAGAGCTGTCTGATGAACGAGAGTCAAGGTACCAGAAGCTGGAGAAAGCAGACTCGGAGAAGGAGCGCAAGGTGGATCAAGATTGGGAACAGCCACGACAGCGCGTGAAGACGGAGCCATTGCCAGGGACACCGACTGAGATTGTAGAGCGCAGAAGGAGCAAGCGGACAGCTAGCGGGAGAGCCGTGGGTGGTGCAAGCTGAAGATGTGGACTTGGTCGATGACCGCCGACGACATGCCAGACGCAACCATACCGATCATTCTGCTCCCGTCACCCCCAGTATACGCTCTCGCCACGGCAGGTTGGAATCTGCTTCTACAACACAGGCCTCCCATAGCAGTTCTAGTCATGCTCGCGATGCTCTTGACAGTCCTGACAGAGCTGCCCGTGAATCAGGTCCAACTTCACGCCTCTCGGAAGTGTTGAGCTCCAGTATACGATTCTGTGCAACTGTGGCTCAATGTGCCTCGCATTCGCGCTGAACAGCATGAGCCTCAGGCGGAGAGTACTGTCAGCCTCGATCACGGAGGGAACACAAACACGCTTGTGTTTGTGCTGGAGCGCTGCCCACGTTCCCATGACTCGAAGGGTTTCAGCGCGGTATGGAATGTCGCCAATTGCCTGGATCGGCGCAATACGAGCAAGCTGAGTGCCTCGTGCGACCGTCACTGCAGCATAAGAAGATGCCATATTTACAATCAAGGCACAATTTCAAACACTTCTTCATCGACATATCCGCAAGATGTTCCACATAGCTTCTTCTGTCGTGACCTTTGCCTTCGTGGCAGGCATCGCCGCGCAGGATTTTGATCTACCGTCGTATCCCACTTGCACCAAGACCATCACGCACATAGCCTCGGAGTGCTGTCCGCCAGTCCCAACCGCCACCGCAACTGCTTACACGGACTGCGGAGGTTGCGCATTGACGACCGCTTCCGTACCTCTTCCATGTTTTGCCCCATGCACAACGACGGAGACGGCGGGAAGAACAACAATCACCAAGTGCAGCGCATCACCAACTCCTTCGACGAGCAAGGACGACAGTCCATGCACCAAAACCCTCACCGAATTCCAAAATCCTTGTGGAGGATGCTAGAGCTATTCCACGAGTACGTACCTCTATAATCCATCCACACTTCGAAACCGCATACCGTAAGCTAAATTTTTTTTTGCCCCAGGTTTCGTGCATTCCAGTACCTTCACCAGCGACTGCAGTGGATGTTCGCTCGCTAGCATCACTACAACACACGCCGATGTGGGCGTTTGCTTGAGGGCAATGGCAAGGGCAAAGCGGATTGTGTGTCCGCATGGCGAGGTGCAGATTTTTACGGATCGGGATACTACTAAGACGGTGACGGCTTGTGCTGCGAGGAGTCGGACTCAGATCACTTCCGTGATTTGTGGATGAGGTGTTGTTGTAAAGGGCTTGATAGGTTCGTCAAGGTTTGGCTTATATGAGGTTAAGATGTGTCTACGGCGCGTTTTCGATTTTCTGTGCTTTGGATTTTTGTGCATATATACTCTAAGGCGCTCGGGAGTCGCGCTTATACTTAGTATAGGGCCTAGGTAGAACTTAGCGCCGATACGGTTTTAATATTAGAGAGGGTATTATGCTTGTTTTTTATATCTTTCTATTTAGAGTAGTAGGTACGTCTACGCCTATAAATATAAAGAAGGTTATTTTTTTTTTCTCGTTAAGAAGTTCTAAACTAATAATAAGAAGGAGGAAAAGGAAGAGGACGACATATATAAGTATATAAGCGCGTAGGTACTATACCTTAAATCCTAGGCGATTAGAAAAAAAAGCACTCGTCTTTCTTTTCTTCTTACGCGTAATAAGGAATAAAATTCCTTATACTTAACCGGGCGTACGTTCTCTACCTATATATAGTTATATAAAGGTATATGTCCGTCGCGAGAAATATACTTAAGTTAAAGGCAGAAATCTTCGAGGTATATTAAGCTCGGAGTAGGATAAAGTTGCGCTAGAGCTAGATTTGGTCTAAGGATGTCTAGTTTAACGACCTCGAGGGGTGCTTAGATGTTAGAGCAGAAGTCGCTTTATTAAGACCGAGATATCGATAGGAATATAGGAGTAGGGGTAGAAGTTTAGTAATAAGGGCTCGAAGAGGAGGTAAGCCCGGTTTATATAAACCCAATTTAGCGCCGTAACTACCTGCTACTAATAGGCATGCGTATGGCTTGTTCAGATCGCTCTCCTCGGGTGGATTTGTAACATGAGCTTGGAACATTACTTAGCATATGTTGCGAAGTTCGTGAACGGGAGTCCGTATCTGCAATTGGGAGGAGGGTTCTAGAGGAGTTGTCATTAAATCATCTTCCAAAAGAGTTGGGAGGGGTGCCGAGACGAGTGAGGTTGAACAATGAATGCAGCTGTCAGGCCGAAGGTGGTTATAATAAAGCATAAGCGGCGTCTACTCGGACATTGTTCGGCATTTGCCCGTTGGATACACCGGCGGAACTCATCAACGTTGCCTATTATACCTGTTGCAATTTCGAGCAATCCAAGTTCTCAATCTTTGCGTACCATATCACGCTCAAACTTTCCGCAAAACTTGCATCTCGGACATCACAGAGCTTGAGAATTCGGGCGTACCTGTCTCGGGTGAATCTCCAGCAAGGACAAGGTCAAGACCTTCGGAATCGTTCATACGGAAATTTCCTGCGACGAACAAGTTTCTTGTCCTTCATCATCATCAGACCAAAGTTCGCAGTTCGGACATTTGAGGAAAAGCAGAAGCAGGTCCGAGAGCGGTGTCCTTGATCTTGGCAGGACACCTCGGACAGGTCTTGTTTGAAGTGCTGACGGCTGACCGGTGAACCTTGGCAAAGGGAAAAAGTAAAGTGTTGTGAGGAGGTACAAAAGGCCGCGCAAGCAGAGGTGCTGTCAGCTGAGTGGTAATAAAGGTCTTATGTACGCTCAACGTCGAGGCAGGATTTGTGCTGAGGAGGGTCAGCGGGATGGTACAGCTGAGTGCATTGTGGGAGCACAACAGCGAGCACGAAGACGCCCTTCTGGGTGTCCACGTATGCCTGTCGACTTGGCATGCTGATATGACAGCATGGCTGGGAGCAGATGGGAGAGAACAATGCATGAAACAGCCGGTCGGCTTGCTCTGAAAGGCCGGAGGAAGGAAGCGATCCTGCAGCACACGTGAGAGTCTACTGTACCGATTGCCAGAATGGAGATGATGTGGTCTGACGGGAGGCCTGAGGAAGGAAGTTGGTAGGAAGAAATTGTTGTGCTCGCCCAAGTTTGGTACGCACTGCCCTGCCAGCCCATTCTTCCTTCTGTGCAGAAGATGGTTGCGGTCCGACAGGCTGACTCTCATATGTGAGGATTATTATGAAGAAGGGGAAGACAATTTTGGAGGAGGCTCTGTGAAGGTTTCGAGATCGGATGTCGGGCGATCGGTGCGGGTACTGGGATCGATCTTGGTATAGCGTGGTCGATGGGTGAATGGTTCTCATGAAGCACTTTACGCATATCAAACGGGATTGATCGATACCATCAATGATAATATGGTCCTCACCCAGACATTCACTCTCATCAAGCAGGCCAAGATGGAACACAAGCAACGCAAACATCGACACTGCCAAGAAGTTCATCAACGGCTCTCCATCGGCAGCGCTCAAAATAGACCAGGGGTTGTGCTGCTCGGGCCGGCCAAAGCTACAACTCCTCCTCTCTGTGCTGCAGACTTCAGCCTCTTCCTGCAAAACGTCTGCGCTTCCATCGATAGAACCCACAGTCGATCCTCCACACTTTTGTCCTGCAACGTCCAGTCGAATGCGTCTGCCGGCATGACGCGTATTCTCCGACGCAGGATGGCAGAAGTGTGCAACAGGCGTTCCGTGGCACTGGCACTGCGCCTGGTCACGAGCAAGACCACCAGATGTATATGAGAACAGCTTCAGCCCAGTGAGCCCCATACCCTCTCCATCCTCACCTCCAGCATCATCTCCTAGTCGCTTTTCATCCTTACGTCTCTTCGAGTCCAGCCGAAGCAGCAGTATAACATCAGTGCCCTTTACCTCTACCAGCAAAACACCTCCACCCAATCTCCACCATGAAGCAGACCATCGCAGCGACTGCTCTCCTCTCCGGCCTCGCCGCCGCTGTCCCTCAATGGGGCGGACACGGCGGTCCTAACAATGGCGGAAGCTGGGGTGCGGGCGGCCCATTCGCCGGCTTCCCATCGTGCGTTTCGTCCTGCCGCGACAGCAACGCCGATTACAGCAACTACAAGAGCCTGTGCACGAACAACGACATGCTGAACACCCTCAACACCTGCGTCGACGACTCATCCTGCAGCGACTCCGAGAAGAGCGACGTCAAGGAGACGATTGCCCAGCTGTGCGCAAACTCGGGCGCGACCATCACCGCGGCACCGTTCGCCTCGTACTCGGTGACGAGTGGTAAGTGGAGCACACACACATCACCGCCCGGCGGCGCGTGGGCACCAGGAGCGTGGGGACAATGGGCGAGCTCTGCGGGCGTGAGCGGATGGCCGACGAACACGGCGGAATGGTCGAGCTGGGCGAGCGCCAATGGCCTCCCAACCGCAACCTCCGCATGGTCGTCTTGGGCATCTGCAAACGGCTGGGGACCTGGCCGAGTCGGTGGCGGTGCTGGCCATTGGCCTACGTCTGCCTGGTCGGACTTCTCCTCGTGGACCTCTGCTGCTGGTCTTACCGCCGCGCCACCCAACACCGCCGAGTGGGACTCCATCACTTCTGCCCATCCCCTTCCCTCCGACCTCTCCTCGGCTGCTGGCTGGTGGCGTGCTAATGGCTTCCCAGGCGGCTCTGCATGGCCGACTGCGTGGACCACAAACTCCGCCTGGGCTTCTGCTGTAAGCGCATGGAATGGTAATGGAAACGGTCGTCCAGGCTGGGGAGGCCCAGGTGCTGGCGGATTCGGTCCTTTCGGACAGCATGGTGGTCCAGGCGGCAACGGCTGGGGCGCTGGACCATGGGCAAGCAGCGGTGCATGGACAAGTGGAGCGTGGACTAGCTGGTGGGGAACCAAGGCCTGCCCAGCAAGCACATGGTCTGGTGAGTAAACACAATCATCACACGTTTTTCCGCAGCCCCACTGACTTCTTCCAGGCTGGACCGATGCTTCCTGGTCGACTTCCGCCCCATGGACCACCTGGTCCGCATGCACTGCTCAAACCACCGCCACCACCACCGTCACCGTCACCACAACCGACTCCTCCGGCTCTTCCATCACCTCCATTAGCACCTCTTTCGGCATCCGTGTCGCCGAGGCCACCTCCGATTCCAATGACAATGACAACGACAACGGCAATGCTGCCTCTTCCACCAACAGCGATTCTGGCGCCATGCCAACCAACCGTGCCGTTTTTGGCGCTGCTGCTGGTGTCTTTGGTGTCGTTGCCGGTGCCCTTGTGCTCTAAGTCAATCAGGATTTGATACCATGAAAAATTATCTGGGTCTCAACGCATTTGCTTGGCGCAACGGCACAGGAACACATCGTAATGTTGATGCGATACCCACCTTGAAAAGAGTCGGAATAGATTGGAGATGTGTTCTATAGTGAGCTCGACGAGGATGATTGAATGGAATTATGATATGACTTTTTTTTGAGCTAGAAAAGAATGAAATGCATAGTGTTGGACTCATGCTTAAGCTTTGCATCTTGGATTGCATTTCATCTCAGTTTTCTGTTCTGCCGCGTTTGTATCTTCGACAGCTCTTTGTCGTTCCTTGTGGGCTGGATACTGGTGGCCTCGCGGTATGCATGAAGGTACGAAGCAGATCTATCTTATTGGCTGAATCTATAGCAGGAAACGTGCGCGCAGGTGAACTCCACCACCAAAATCAGCGGCTGTGCTCAGCAGAGTGAGAACATGAACATCATCTTGTCTTCGCGCCACGCAGCTTCTCGTTTTCATCAACATCACTGACCACCTCTTCGACATGGCAGAGTCAAGCAGCTGGCACGATACCTTAGAAATCCGCCCTCGCCCCAACCAACAACCCCCAACCCGCGACACCGCCCTCCCCGAAGCTACCATCACCGCTACCGCTCCCCTGGCAGCCATCTACGCCTCGAACACTTTACAAAACACATCCGGAAGTAGCGATATCCGAATCCTCCTCCTCGCCCCCTCCCGAAACCCTCACGCAAACCTCTCCGGAGCCTTAACAGTCATCTCCCTGCCCAGCTCCGAACAATTCGCATACGAAGCCCTCTCATACACCTGGGATGCCCCCCTGCATTCCCACGGCCAATATCTCGGCGTCGGAACTCTCTGGATTGAAGAGATCCCGGTCTGCATTACGGGAAATCTTAGCGCTGCACTCAAACGGCTCCGGCAGAGGGATCGGGTTCGTGCCCTCTGGGTCGATGCGGTGTGTATGAATCTCGAAGACCATTTCGAGCGTGCGACGCAGGTGCATCGCGTGCCTGAGATTTTTGGGAGCGCTGTACGGGTGATTGCGTGGCTTGGGGGGGATTACGAGAGTGGTGGTGGTGGTGTTGGGGAGGCGTTTGTTTTGGCGAGGTCTGTGAGCCGCGAGATGATGGATTGGGATGGTGATGGTGATGATGGAGAGGACGGGAGTGGGAGTCTGGAGGATGGTGATGTGCGACAGCTCTGGGAATGTGTTATGCAGAGACGGTTCTTTCAACGAAGATGGGTTTTGGGAGAGCTCGCTTGCGCTGACAAGATCTTGTTCGTTTGTGGCGCGGCTTCCATCTCGGATCAGGACTTGCTTGCGTATATCGACGGAGCGCATTGGTCGACGTTGACGGATTCCTTCCAGTCCTCGGATCTTGTCCGCTTTTTCGATCGCCTGAGAGGAATGAAATCGCAGTCTATTCTGGATATCCTCTACACGTTCCAAAATTTCGGGTGCAGGGACGATAGAGATCGGATTGCGGCTTTTATGGGGGTTTTTAAGGGTTCGATGGGGAAGTTTAGGATGAGCTACGATGTTGAGTGTGAGGAGCTTTATTTTTTGTTCGCGGGTTGTTTGATGGAGGATCGTAATTGCGTTCCGCAGCTTCTCCAGGCCGCTGCGTTTCAAGCGAAGGAAAGATTTGAGACGGGTGATTCGAGGCTACAGACTTGGGTCCCGGATTGGAGAATGAAAGTGCCCAAACCTGCGAAGAATTTTTGGTGGGGGAGAGGTGGAGAGAGATCTGGGAGTATGGACTTTCAGACATTGAATTCTGGGGTTTTGCGAGCGGAGTTGCCGTTTTATGGTTACATACACAAAGGCTTCTCGCAGACTGAAATGGCGTACGACGAGAATGCTATTCTCCCGATTGATGGGGATTGTATTTGTGGGCCTATGTGGAGCGATTTCGAAATTGGGGAGGAGGTGGAGGAGGAGGATGTTGAGGCTTGCTATCTTGTCCTTAGACCTGCTGACGGCGGTTGTTATACTATTGTTGGGTTTTGTGGGGTGTTTCTGGAGGGATTTGTTTCAGTGGGCGAGAATGCGGTCAAGGAATTTTGGATCGCGTAGGGGATCATTGGGATTGTATTGTGCTTGCGGATCTGGCGAAAGGCTCCATGTCTCGGCGTCGAGAAGGAGATTCGGCAAAAGTCATGAAATGAGAAGTCTTCTTGTAGATACCTTACCTGCAACTCTCGGCGGAGGAATGGAAAGGTTCAAGGCGTGGAGCGAAAAAGCTTTACCTTTGCTATTTCCGCTCAAGCACGGTCCGATGAACCTGGAAGACAGTCTCGAGCGTAGTCACAGCTGTGACATGCTGGTGGTCAGCGCCAGACCTTCCTGCCTGTAGCCCTAACTGGAATCAATGCTGCCTAGTTCGGAGAGGACTTCATTCTGGCGCTCCCGGGAACGGAGACAGGAGATGTTATACGATACAGGAAGAAGTGGTCTCAGATGCCCTGAAATGACCGAGACACTATGGTATCAGTTCATGGCTAGAATTCGACCGTCGAGCAAGCAAAGAGCACTAGAGTCACTTCAGCCCGTTATATAGCAGCTCACCTTTGAGGACCAAATCAGGCCTCCTTCAATCAGGAGCCCGTATACTATCCTTCTCGAGTTGCATTTCAGCCTATTAGCAGTTATGCTCTACGATAAGCCTGATTCGCGTAGAGCAACTACGTCTTCACGAGGAGACCTGGTTCCCCTAATCACTTGACGTCTTCTTCATCTCGCAAAGCCAATTCTGTGCTGTTCCAAGTGTAGCTAAGCTGAGCCGCAAAGATGCCTTAGAAGAGCACGACCTAGTAAAAGGAATATATATTTACGCTCTCCGAAATCCCTATAGAAGTTATTATATTATGCTTTCGGATCGTATCTAGATTTAGGCACAATCCTATCAGGAAGAGTTAAATTTAGAGGAAAAGCCACAAGCTAACATACTACATTAAGCTCTCTACTACTTCGATCTTGAGCCCCGATCTCGTGCTGCCCGGGCCGACTCGTGATAAAAGCACGCTATAGCACTGTCAATAGCGAGATCTAGCTAGTAATAAGACTACGGACTAACGTCGACTCTAGTGCTCTCCGCTTGCCTGTTTCACTGCGGGATTTCTCACTGCGAGACTCTTTTCGAAGTTTAGTCTAGTATCTACAAGCGGTTCAGGGGAGTCGGCAGACGGGTTGTTCTTAATTCTGGAAAATGAAGCCGGTTCGCAACTGCTAGGATTGACGTGAGTCTCCTGTAGCACTACCGGCTTCTAAGAGACAAGTGTCGTCGAAATTGTACGCGACTTGAAGAGCGTAGAGCCACGGCATGAAGAAGAAGAACGTTCTTGTCTCTACATCGAATTCACATCCTAGCGCCAGCGTACTCATTCTCATTCATGTTTTCCTTGGTCCACTCATCTATGTCTGTGTGATGCTGCTTTTTCTTTGATGCTGTATGCAATCTCGTCGCCAACGTTGACGTCGTCAATGACAGGGCGTCGCTGACCCGAATCGTCGCGGCCTGCGCCGTCTTCGCCTAAGTGGCTGGAATCGTCATTGTTAGCCTCTGGCGCCTCTTCTCCACCGTCCCGAGGAGCGTCGTTCTCTTGTAGGGGGTCGCCGTTTGGGTGGACCTGTTGCATATTCTGCGTGACGTACTGGCCTGGGTTGTACACATCGTTGTAGCAGGTCGTGCTCATCGCGCGTGCCTCAACCTTAGTTCAGCCCTTAGCGGTGAGAACAAAAGCCTCACCAACCTCTACGAGCGTCATTCCGACGCTAGCCTCAAGGATCTGCTGCGTGAACTCAGTGTTCAACGTCGTCTTGATGCGTGGAAACGCGACAGGAATTGCGTCGGCGAGCTGGGCGGATGTCAACGGCTCTCTGGCGTAGAGTAGAGCGTAGATAGGACTGATTGAAATGAGAGTTGTGCAGCGTCAGCATATACAACCAAAGTAGCCCCCGATCAGTAGAGAGTGGACAGCTATACACTCGCTCTTCGTATATAGACTGCCCCTTCTCTGAATAATGCAAGAACAGAACTCAGTTAGTATACCAGCTGCACAGTGCCCGCTCTAGAGCTAGAGCTACGTTGGGCTGGACTTCAGATATCACAAGTTCTCTCGTGGGCTTGAAGGAGTTGCTTGTCGATCAGCTCGTTGCGCGTGCGCCAACCTCGAAGGCGCTGTTTCTCGAGCTTCTTCTCCTCACTAGAAGGGACTGGCTGTTACTTGAATTGTGACTCGATGGGAGTGGCGAGGAACTCAGAGGTAGCCAGCGTGGGCGATTGCACCAAATCGATCAATGTAGGCGGTTGCGGTGGCGCGCTATCCGCTTGCCGTGGATTCTGCACGTCTGTCGATGGCGCGCCTTTTGGCGTAGCAGGATTGCGACTTGTCGGCGCCGAACGTGATGGTATGGATGCTGACGCCGCCTTCAAAAGCCGTGAGTCTTTGTTGTCGCGTCGGTCGGTAGGATTGTTGGCAATCAAAGCGTCTACCTTTGCCTGTCAGTCGTCCTGTTCTTTCAACCAGCGCACCGCTCCCTTAGGGGCGTCAGGCCGTCGGCGGGTTGATGCGGAGGCGAACATAGGTTCCCAGATGATCCCCTGTTTTTCGCGACGGGACACCCATTTGTCGACCTTCGTATGTCGGTCCGGTTCGTCGACGTTCAACTGCAAACGAGGATCTATGCGGTGGTAGGCTTCGAGCAGGCGATTCGACTTCGTTGGGGGAAGCACACCGTCGAATACTTGACGCAGGTAGGGCTGATTGAGATGTGAGCTGCTCAATGTCAGACCCGGCAACGAAGACGGTTTTCATATCGTGCTGCTTTGGGTGTATATCTGGGCGCCGCACGTCAACTTCTCCTTCGTTGAACAATATCAACAGCCTTCGGCTGGGAAATCGGTCACATGCTGCGGGTTCCACAGAAGAAGGCAGGTTATCAACGACTCCACATCCCACAGTTCTGTGGGAAGTGAGAAGCTTCACAGGATCGTATGGCTAGAAAGAGCCATCACAGGAAGGATTGATTGATATCTGAGATGCTTTGTATCGGATTTAGTAATGGAGATGGCCTCGAAAATGTAGTGTCTTCAGTGTAGATCTAACGGTCTCATGCGGGCGTTCTTCCTTCCAGGCATGGCTATAGCAGGCTTCGCTTGCTCTTAAAGTCGCCTTGTATTAGTCCCAGGGAGGAGGGAAGCTTGTCTCTGCCTCCAGATCTGGGGATTTTGGTTAAAGCTAGGTAGTCTTGCTAGGCCACTTTCGCAGTTAGAATACCTACCACATATGCCACAAATGACACAAAGTGCATAGTCTAGACCTGCATCATCGAAACAGAGATAGAAATAGTAATCTGAGTGGAAAGTTATCTTGCTCCCTACCCGTCTCTTTGCAAACTTATTCCTGCTATCGCTCGGATAATATACGGGCTGCTGACAGGCAGTTTTGCACAAGAATTGGACCTGTTAGAAAGCTGAACACCATCCAATTTTGGTGAGAAAAATGCTACTTCACTACGGCGTTCTCCCGTTAAGAGGTTGTATAGCTTGTGCCGGAGAGGAATGAAGGTGCTTTGTCTCAGCTTCGGTGGATAATACTGATTGAATCCTAATAGCAGTGAGAATGCCGCCGTTGTATCGAGCCAACACAGTGCCTGACATTATAAGCACTTCATGGAACTGTTTACGCACGAGATGTCTCTCTTGATGGATACGGCCTCAATATGGCCTGGATGATATATGAGTTGCTTGGACCCAATTTTGCAGTAGAGGTAGATTTATTTGTCGGTCAAAATCCCCAAGTTCCGGTGAGGCACAAGCTGGATCACTAGACCACGCTCGCAGCGGCGACAATAATAGCCTCTGTGTGATGAGATCCAGGGCGCACTGTCCTATTAACGGTGGTCGGGAGAGCAATGAAGGGAATAGTAGCAGTAGAGAGTTGGACGATTACCTATAGCGCTCCTCTAAACCCTCCCTTTGCAGGAACATTGCTACAAGTTAGCACAGATGGCATTAATATAGCTCAGTGCGTTTATTTAGGAGAAGAGAACCCATTTCAAACCTAATACTTGTGAGAAATGCGCTAACTTACCGGATTACACTCCGACTAATCACCGATATAGCATGTGCTAAATAAGATCTAGAGAGTAGTGTGCTAGTATTGGAAATGAGATATTTATAAAGAAGTAACCGCGATAGTAAATTTAGTAGAGACATAACGCTCTTTTCCTAACTCCTCTATCTAAAATCGCCTATATAGCATACCGTAACTGAAATATAAGCAGCACGGCGATAGTATTAGAGAAGAAGCAAGCTAGATGTTCTCTAAAATTAGTAAAACCTGTACTATCTTACTAGCTCGCGCTTACGCCGAAGACTACTATAGATTTATACGGAATAAACCTAGGCAGTATAGACTTACCGTTAGCAAAGCAAAAGCCCCTATAGAATATTAACGAAGTAATACCTAGACAGTTACCTATATAGCTCTCCCTAGCTCGCTCTTCTCGAATACTCGCTATAGTATATCCTAGCTAGTATATAGGCAGCCTACTACTAATATTAGAAAGGAAGCAAGTCTATTCTAGACCTCGAGTTAGGGTTCGTAGGGTATTCTATATTGTCTTACCTACTATAGCTTATCTATAAATCCTAATATAGTTAGGCTAGGTTGCTACCTAAACGGTATAGTATTACTATTAAGGAAGGAGGGAGCTCGGAAGAGAAGCGATATAATAACGATTTAAGTAAAGACCTATATCGTTCCCTTTAGCTCGGTCTCCTTAAATACTTGCTATAGTATCCTATAGATAATACGTAAACTGCTAAGTATAGGTTATCGCAAAGAAGCAATCTACTTTCGAATACTAAAAGGAGAAGTTAAAAGGTATTTACTACTATATTACTACTAGCAGCTTATCTATATACGTAGAATTATCTAGGTCGGGCTGCTTTCCGAGGTTTATAGTCGTAGCATAGTAAAGAAAAGAAAACATCGGAGAATCGATACGTACTATATTTAGGTAGAGATATATGTTACTCTTAGAGAAGGTCGCTTTATTAGGCACTAGTTGTTATATAGACCGCTTAGTATAGGTTTTCGGAACGAAGCTAGCTAAGACTTCGACCTAGAATAGGACTACTTAGTGCAGTTGTCGCTATTACTCTTTAAGTTTCTCTCGGTATAGGATTGTCTTAGCATTCCTTAGCTAGTATATAGCTAGCTTAGTCTACTATCTCGAGAGGAAACAAGCGGTTTTTAATCCTAAAATAGCACTATAGGGTATAGTTGTCGCTATTACTCTTTAACTCTCTCTCGTTAAAGGATTGTTTTAGCATAACTCAGCTAGTATATAGCGAGCTAAGCCTACAATCTTAAGGGGAAAGAAGCAAAATATCGACCTCAAATCGGACTACGCGGTGTGGTTGTCTTCATTGCTCTTTAAGTGTCTCTCGGCACAGGATTATTGTAGCATGGCTCAGCTGGTATATAGCTAGCTTGGTCCTCGCTTTCGAGACGAAGCAAGCTGTATTTCGACCTCGAATCGGACTACGTGGTGTAAACGTCGCTATTACGCTTCAACTGTCTCTTGGATTAGCTTTGTTGTAGCATGATTCAGCTGGTATATGGCCAGCTTAGTCCACGTTCTTGGAAGGAAGTAAGAGAAACTTTGACACTAAAACTGCATCAAGAAGTGTAGTTGCCGCCATTACGCTTGGACTGTCTCTCAACACAGTATTGTTATACTATACCTCAGCTGGGACGTAAGCAGCTGACTCCACGTCCTCGGAGGGAAAACAAGCTGATTTTGCCCCCCGGAACTGCTTCATAGGGTGTAGTTATCGCCATTACGCTTTAATGGCTCTCAGCTTAGTATTGATGTAGCATGCTCCAGCTGGGATATAGATGGCTTAGTCCACGTTGTTGGAACGAAACAAGCTGATTTTGGACCCCAAAACAGCTTCACGGGGTGTATTTATCGCCACATCACTGGCCAAACCTCGTCTATGCGTTAAGTCCAGTTGCGCTTAATTGCTACATAATGGGCGTAGAGACCAACTCAGCTGCAGAGCTGTCAGCTGAAACATCATTGTGAGGAAGGCAAGAGGGAAGTGTGCGGAGGATGACAACATCGAAGACTGGGAAGGAGAGAGGGCTAATAGAGGACTGAAGAACATTGTGGAGGATCATTGATGGCGTCTGCGGCAAATCATCCCAGCCGCTTGGTGGCATTCTCATTCAAAACTCGGGAAAACAGGATACAAATCGTGCCTTTCGGCGAATGCACTTCTCCTTATCTCCTCTAAACCTCCTCTCCTTTCCCGCCCAGCATACGACAGTCTCCTCTGTGAGCTTTCGCACCATCCTTATCTCTCCTCCTCACCCTGCCCGCTCTCCGTCTACTGGCGGTCTGCAGCAGCCTTTGCCACTGCCTTGGCTCGCCTGGCCTCGTTGATTCTCTGGTGTTGCAAGTACTTCTCGTACTTGGGCTTCTCGATCGCCAGCTTCTCCTCCACGTCTTTCCGCAGGCCAGGGAGCAGATCGACGGTGCGGTCGAGGTCCTCGACGATCTCGGGAGAGGCGTAGTTGCCTCTGAGGAGGTCCCAGACGTACTGGTGCACCATAGTGCCGTATGGCGTGAAGGTGGGGTGGTGTGGCCTAAACACCTCGTGGATCTTGGTCATCGAGAAAGGGGTCACCTTCTCGTGACTGATCTTGTACGCGATATTGTTGCGCAGGTAGAGCTCGGCTTCTGGCGGCTCAAGGTACAGCTTCCGAGCAGCATGCCACACAAGGCAGCGCTCGCCGGTCTCGATGGCACTCACGAGCCGAATCACATGCTGGTCGCGGGCCGGGTCGAAACGGTGAATCGCCCGGAGGACGATTCGGAGGGCGGCGGGGGCAGCAAAGCCTTCTGGCAGGTCGATGCGTCTGTTGTTCTCGTCGGGGACTTCGGCCTCTGTGAGGAAGGTCCGGAAGGCAAGGGAGTGCTTCTCGAGCTTCGCGCGGTTGACCTCTGCGACGAATTTGGGCTCGCCATCTTCGACAAGGAAGACGCGTACGGTAGCTGATCGCAAGTATTTGGTGGTGGTGGCGGCCATCTCTGCTTGTTGTGTTTGTGTTGGTTGTGTCGGTTGTGATGTAGTTTGCTTGTGATATGCTTTGTGCGAGAGATGGTGGCCGAAGAAAGGAAGAAAGAAAGGCGAAGCTGGAAGAGCGAAAGCTATTCAAAGCCAGCCAGCAGCAACGGAGGCAGCCGAACCTCACGCGATGCACGAAATTGATTGCGTGCGAGTGACAACATGAAACACTAGCTTGAAGCAAAGAAAGCTTGGGATTATAAGAGCAGGAGGGTCTGATCGACCGTTTCTATTGGGATTCATTCACTACAATAGCACAATCGGTCGCCTGATCACTACCACGTTATTCACACATGAAGAATCAGTATAGGAGCCGACAATATCCGTAGCTCGTGATTCAAGTACTGCTCTCACTTTCACTTGGGTGGGCCTTTCACAAGCCAAGAGCCGCGTTTGCTTACGCGCTAGACCCGACGTAGCCGCTAAAATGGATCTACATAAGTCGCATTCTCGTGACGAGTCTTCTTCCAAAAAACTTGCAATCCAACTCTACCTTCGCCAACCACGAACAACATCGAGCAGCACACCATCACCACCCACCCCATCCCGGAACTTTACTCATCCACCCAGCAGAAGCAGTACGTCTTGCAATCGAGATTCATTGAAGTATAAGCACTGACGAGCCGATAGAATCCACTACAATGTCTTCCAACGCCGCCTCAATCTACGTCAAGCACAACAACGGCCGCGTGGAGCTCGTCGCGAAAATCGACAAGCAGAAGCTATGTCTCTTCTCCCGCCACGCCGACCGCCGCTTCAAGAGCGCGCCGACTCGAGACAGATCCTGCACTGAGCCCAGCCCTTTCCTCGTCCACCAGCCCGCCCACCTTGATGTGGACATCATCCCGTCCATTCGCATCATTGTGCGCTGGATCGAGGAATACGACGAAGCCAACCCTGCTCCTCTCAACATCTCCATGATCCCAAATCCGCCCAGCCCAGGCACTCTCGGCCCCTGGATCGGGCCAGATATCAAGCAGGCGGTAGACCTGTACTTTACCTGCTTCCACATCTTCGTCGACCGTCATCGTCGCGGCGACCTGCTCCACCGGCAAATCAAGGACTATACCAAGCAGTCCTCCATCAGCCTCAACGAGTTCCAGATGATCTCCGAAATCCTCTCGTTCGATACCGCCCTTATCCACAGCATGATGAATCAGGTCATCTACGACTCGATCAAGGGGAAGAGTGTGCCGGAGTGGGAGAAGATCAAGCAGTATTGCATTGAGGTGGGAAAGTGGCAGGAGATGTGCAAGATTGCGGAGGATATTGTGAAGAAGATCCAGGACGCGAAAGAAACGGATGCGGGTCGGAAAGGAGCGGCATAAGATGCTGCCATGTGAGAGTGGCGAGGAGTCTTTTTTGCTTGTGATAGCCGTTAATAATGCATGATCATCACATGAAGTCCCAATTACCATCTGTTTTTCTCCTTTGTCACAAGCATTTTGTCCTTCTCGTAGGGTATAAATCGGGCAAAAGTTCGCACCTGCTTCTACGGTATATGCATTGTACAAGCTCACGATCTCTAGGCTGGGTGATGGTACGAAAGACATATACTGGAGCTTAGGCCATGGTGACGGCCACTACGACTCACGCAACGTAAGATCATGGGAATGGTCTCCTTGCTATGCGGCACTACAACCTCCCGAGTTCACAAGCAACTAATACTATGAACGATATTTGGTGGAACTGAAGCCGCTGTGAACGCCACTGCGATTCACCAAACCTAAGAGTTTATCGATTACTTTCCTGCCTGGCGACATATACAAGCTTTCGCCTTCCCAGGTGACTCATTCAGTAAAGAACGACAGGAGGGCGCAAAGAAGCCATGGACTGACACTATCCGATCACCAGCCAAGCTGCTCCTGCCAATCAGGCTGGTCCTGCTAACCAGACGGAGGAGGAGTCCCACTCATTGGTGGCAACGGCAAAAGCGACTCAAATAACGGACGAGCTGGGCGATGAATTCTCGTGGAAGAGCCTGGCAGCCGAATCTGAAACTCCAGAGAACCAGGCATCCAAGCAACCGAAAGTCATGCTCTACCGAGACACAGCAGTCCAAACCGACTTGACCGATCCGCTCATTGAGTTCCATGCCAGAGAAGACCAATACGTGAAGGCCGCTGCGACTCACAATCTTAGTACAACAGCTACGACCTCCTTACTCTGACCCTTGTTTGAGGTAACGACTTCGAAGGTAGCTGATACTACAATGGACCAAATTACTGAGATATAGAGTCTCGTGAACATTGATAGTGCTCACATATTCCAGCTTCGTAGCATTCTCCTCAATCGGCATTGTGTACAGGGTACCGACAGCTGACCCGCCTAATGCTAAAAGGCACTGGAATACCGAGGGATGGCGGCAGGTAAGAGCTATACCGCTTTACTTTCTTGATCTCTTGGCCTCAATCTTGTTGCGATATGCAATATCCATGCCAGAAGGCTCTCAGGCAGTCCATACTGAAATGGATGGAAATAATGAGAGACGTACGCCTGTGAGGATCTATACGGCTTACCTGGCCTACTCTCTCCAGCTTAGACTCAATGTCAGGGCAGCGAGTTCACAGTCGAGTAATACTATAGTAAGCCGACACACTAAGAGATAAAATTCAGCGAGTCTCAGTACCGCTCACACACCTTTTTTGCCAAGCATTCGCCTCTTCGCTTTGCATTCTGTCCAAGCCAACGAGCCTCGGGACGGCGAAGCAATCGATTCGAATAGCCTTGGTGCGACAGACGGATATGGAGCAGACACCTACGCCACTCTGAAGTGGGAGTTACGGGAGAAGACAGATTTAAGCGTCTTCAAACTCCTCGTAGGCACCATTCTTCACGAAGGCATCCATGTGATGGTCTACAAGTACTCGTGTATAAACGAGATCTCGGTCGATGGATTCGACAAAGAATCGGGTCGTTAGGGGGTAGCTTCTGTGAGGCCGACTTGGACCTGCCCGCGCTCACATCTTTATCCGTGTCTTCGAAAATGAGGATCCCCTTGCTTAATTTCAAGCGATGAAAGAACTTGGAGAAGATACTAGGATTCGCTTCAACATAGGCCGGCGAAAGGCAGTGCAGGCATATATCAAACACCGCAGCGGATTGACGGAAGTTTTTCTCGTTAGCTAGGAGGCATGATTAGTGTGTACGCTATCGACGTGGCTCCACAATTTGCACGAATGATTAGGCGCATCCGACTAGGCTTTGAGGAGAAATTATACGATAAGAGAGATATTTCTGCGAAAAACTTCTTGGATTTGGCTCTACGAAGACCTCTTCTCGGATTAGTAGCGGGCTGATATCGCTAGAGAGATCTTAGACCTCTTACTCCGACTAGGTCTAGTGTCAGAACGACATTGATTCGCACCCCAGAAAGTGCAAGAACTCGGCTATCGAGCGAAAGAAGTGACTGCTTCATAAGCGATGAGTGCGATGAGTCGGATGAGCTCTCAAGCGTAGACTCTTAAGATCAATTACCCCGTGAGCGCTAAAGCAGGCCCAAGCTTTGCCACGATGTCTTTGTCACGGTCGCTGGATCTCAGCCGATGTTGCTAAGCCAATCAAAGCGATTCGAAGTCGAGCGACTGGATGAGAGGTCGTCTAAATACCTCGCCGTCGTGCCCCTCGTTGAAGCTGTCGGTCGCGGGGACATTGTTTTTCGTGTTCCAAATGTTGGGAAAGGCCGAACCGTGCCGTGAACGTAAAGCATGTCTCTCATACGTGCACTATCCTTGTGCTCTTCAAAACGTCTTGCATACTCAAGGTCCCAGGTCAAATCTTGACTTGGGTAAGGAAGGTAGTCTATAGGGTCAAAACGAAGGTAAGGAATGAGAAAAGCGCGAGAACTCAGCTCCGTTGCTTTCGAGACTATAATTCGTCATCAATACCGGAGAAACTGCTGGTGGAGGCGATGAGAAGCTCGATGGCCCTGTTGCTTCTTATCGAGATATATGCCAATGCGGCGGAAGGTTGACGTGCGGGTCTCGTCATATATGGGCTGCAATGGGCAATTCGGCGTACGGAGCGTGACGATAATGGAATGTTGATCTCTTTAGCTTTCCTGATCCCCGTCATCTCAAGAGCTTGTATCGACCTCACCTCTGACAGTCTTGGCATTGGCCTCAGGCTCGGAGAATTCATCGCCGCCGGCCAAGCTCACTGCCTAGCGCCGGCAAACTCAAACGCCATCAAACGCCGATGTTGGTACATCAACATCCCGGCCCAGACACCCGCTCTTCTTCCGACATCAGCGTCTCGAATTCCTATCAAGCCGCGCCAACTCATACAATCTCGAAAGACGCCAAGATGAAGCTCCTCTATCCGACCTCTCTGGCCCTCGATGTCAGATCCCTCGAAGGGTTTGCCGCATCTCTGCACCCATACGACGTCAAGCAGCCGATCCCGGAAGATCTCATCGATGCGGAAGTGCTGGTGACATGGTGCAACTCGGCAGACAACCTCAAGGATGCTGCGGCGCGAATGAAAAACCTCAAGTGGATCCAGTCCCTCGCCGCCGGTCCGAACGACGTCCTCAACGCCGGGTTTGATGCTTCCAAGATAACCGTCACAACCGGATCCGGCCTCCACGACTACACTGTCGCCGAGCACGCCCTCGGTCTTCTCTTGAACGCGGCCCGGAAGTTCTACGAAATGCGAGACTACCAGCTCCAAGGACTGTGGCCTCAGCATCTGGGTGGACCTCAGCCGGACAGGCCGAAGGGCAAGTTCACCAGCTTACGGGGTGCGAATGTCCTTATCTGGGGCTTCGGGAACATCGCCAAAGTCTTGACACCGCATCTCAGAGGTCTTGGTGCCAATGTCAAAGGTGTGGCGAGATCAGCTGGCGTCAGAGACGGTGTTGAGGTGCTCAGCGAGGATCAGTTGCCGAAGGTCTTGGCGGAGACGGATGCGCTGGTTATGATCTTGCCGGGGTCTGAGAGTACCAAGAATGCTTTGAATGCCGAGAGACTGAACCAGTTGCCGAATCATGCCTGGGTGGTCAATGTGGGAAGAGGAACGAGTGTTGACGAGGATGCCCTTGTGAAGGCTTTGAACGAGGATAGAATTGGCGGCGCGGCGTTGGATGTTTTCGTGCAAGAGCCGCTGCCGAAGGAGTCGCCTTTGTGGACAGCGAAGAACTGCATCGTCAGTCCTCATGCAGCTGGTGGACGGCCACAAGGAGCGGAAGGTCTCATAGCCTACAACTTGAGGAGGTTCCTGGCCGGCCAAGAGCTCAAAAATGTGATATCAGGTGAGTGACACATAGATGCATTAGACGAGTAGCTGAGATCAAGCACATTTTCTGCTCTTCAAGTCCCAGGAAGAGCAAATTATCATGGAGAACTGAAAGGTGTATACCTTGCGCTACAGATCGCCACGGCCAATGAGAAGACGGAGACGACGTAAACCACATACGAGACAAACTACACCAATATTGCAGCTGCTTCTCACTCTTCAGACCCCCAAGCTCTCTTCGCATGAGTACAATATACACCTAGCAGATGGACCGACCTCCAACCACACGAGACGACATGTCCAGAAAACCCTCCGCAAGAAACAGCATTCGGACAAAAATTAGACATCGATACCGGATCTCCTTGTCCTATCGTACCTTCCTCCTCGCACCACGCATCTTCCAACCACGAATTCAGCTGAACCTACGGCTCGACCTCTCCATGCACCATCCGCCTTTCCTGATTTTCCAAATCAAAAAACCACCTCGGAGGCTCACAATCCCCAACTCGGAGCGGAAAGTCGTCGGTGGGCAACGGCCATTCCACCACCCGACTCTGAGGGCCCCGGCGAAAGGTCTGAACCACAAACCGTCGCGCAAGGCGCATGTAATTCGCCTCGAAAATCTCATCCGCACGCAGCTGATCCCACATCCCCAACTCCATCCCACGACTCAAGAGAATTTCCAAGTTCCTGGGATCTTGTATTTTCTCTTCTTCATCCCATGGTTGGCCTTTGTTCATTTCTTCAATGACTCCTTGGGCGTTGAGGTTCCAGATGAACAGCGGTGAAGGACCTTCTTTGCGCAGTTGATCCACCATGGCGATCACTTCTTCGTTTGAGATGAGCGATCGCATGAGGCAAACGGCCAGCATGGCTTGGAGACGTTGAATATCACGGCCTCGATTGCGATAGCGTTTTCTGGGCCGCGACCCCATCGTCTCCTCGAGTAATCTGGCATCAGAAATCCCCAAAACATCCCCGAATCCCGCCGCTCGCATCGTGCTGATGGCAGGAACAATCCACGGCGCTCTGGGGTCCGGTGGAGGGATGTTTGGGAACCGCAGGAACCGATCCCCTCGTTCGAATCTTTCCGGGAAATACCCGGTCCTCTCCGGACCCGGTTCGGGCTGCTCCTCCTCTATGAAAACGAGTCGAGGATTCTCCCACGGCTGCAACTCTCGTCGAACTAGGCGTCTCCGTCGCGGGCCTGGAGGTTGACCGTACCAGGGACACTGGCCCTCGCGATCTCCCCAGTGCTGCTCTGCCATGCTCAAAACTTGCTCTCCGCACACGAAGCAGAAGTCTGTCCGACACACGGGTCTCGGGCAGACCATATGGTTGCACGCCTCTCCGAGATATACCGGGACTCGACAATCCGCTTCTGGACAGAGCTGGTAGTCCTTCCCACGCACCTGACCTTCCAAACCATCGATTTCAGCTTGTGCTTCTTCTTCTTCCACTTCCATCAAAAGACAACGATGCGGTACACGAACCCCATAAGTCGGCTCAAAGCAATTCAAACAGCTCAAACCCGCGCACGAAGAACAAGAACAAGACGGAATCTCCTCATCCTCCATCCCTCGAAGCTGATGCCCACAAGGCTCCGTCTCCACCCCGAGCGCCACCGGCGGAATCCAAGTCTTCGGATTCTCATCCGCATAAGGATTCCGCGGCCGATCCCCGACGCGAATCCTATGTTTACAATACCTCCTCTCCGACACCGGGACGGCGTAGTCTTCCGCGCGCTCATAATACAACTGGTAGAGATCGTTGTCGTCGATCAAGGCACGAAAGTCTTCGATGTAGAGCGGATCACGTCCCTCGCTGAGGGGATAGTAGATTTCGTTTTTGATCGCGTCTTGGATTTTTTTGGTGAGGTACGGTTTTGCGCAGTCGTTGCAGTAGCGGGATTCGAGGATGAAGGTGTTGTCTTTTCCGGTCAAGTCTTCGGCGCAGATGGGACAGGAGTTGTCGTCGTCTTCTTCTGATTCCCAGTCGGTGAAGATGCCGTCGGCGTTCATGGTGCTGGTGGTGCGATTTTGTCGGAATGTGGCTGTACTGTATGCGTGCTATGGGCTGGGAAGTCTGCTGGCAAATCTTTGGAAGTAGGAATTTTGCTAGCTATCATAATGTAGGGTCTTTCTTTGTTCTTCAGCCAGACCAGATTCGCCGGAGTAAACCCAAACTGCCTTTGTATGATGACCGATTCCGGCGAATATCACCATCCTGACTTCTTTGTCTCGTGAACTGAGAGTCTCCAGCATTGAACGCTGGTAAAATGCTGCCAATAGTGAGCGTTCTCTTTCAGAGCACCGCCATAGCTTGTGCTCGTTATATGCATATTGGGAGTGGGTAGCCGGACCGTATTCGCCCTCTGGTGGGCGGTACCGCTGGTCGCGGCTCATGCTGATGATGGGCGCTCGGTAGCGTTGTGTGCGACTTGTGAAGCGAGCTTTCAGAGGGGAGAGATGTTGGAGGGACGGATGCTGGAGGGAGGGAGGGAGGGTTGTGATGTCTGCGATGGAAACGGTTGCGCGGCTGCGTTGGATATTGACGGGCCAGGTTTGATCGTACCTCATCGTTCCATCGCTCCATTCCAGCTCCAGCCTACAGGAGCGTGCGGCGATCGTCTGTGAGGGCGTGCAAGTACCATTGTAAGGCTTCGATGAAGTGAGAGAGGCGGGTTTGGTGCTGGATTGACACACGGGTTAGAATGTCATGGGAGGGACGTGTTGCAGCTACGAATCTGTAAACTAAAGCCACTCAACGCTTTCGCTGGCAATTGATCTCGTCCAGGCGATGGAATGGTCTCCTGGTTGAAGGGGAAACATTGATGTAGGAAGGACGGTGAAGTGAAGCAAGACCGTTGGGCTCCTGCATGATGTTGCCGGGGTGAGCTTCAGTGGTGTTGTTCTTCAATTCCACGCGGCGTCACTCACGACTGAACAAACAACATGGCGCCGAAGGACAAAAAAGACGTGGATATTCTTGGTCGACCGCTTTCGCCGGTCAAGTTGATACCACCCGTATCAATTGACGCGGCGAAGCAACGGCGAATGTGAGAGACCAACATATAATCACCCCGTCAGCCTCCTGTTCTTCCACTGCTGACGCTCTGCTAGACGGCCATACTTCGAGGTATGGACTGACGGGTCAATACGACCCAATCCAGGCGAGCGAGCTGAGGTAGAAGGTGGTCAGGCCGGGTGTGCATTCGCATTTCACAATGCGGTGACTCCAGACCGACCAGTTGGACTATGCTTTCCACTTCGGTGGACGAACGACATCACCGCCGTCGAGCTCCGAGGGATTCAGGAGGCTTTGGCGTGCTTGGTGGCATTGCACAGCGCCCACGGAGCCTCTGACGCATTCGTCGATGCCCAAGTCACTGTGTGGTCTGACTGCCGTGATGCGGTGGATGAGATCAGGGTGGCGATCGGAGGGCCGCCGGTCTTTTTGACACCCTTCTGGAGGGGGCTGGCCCAAGTGAACCATCCTCAGCTCGTCAATGGAATTGTCAACTTGATTGGCAATCTCCAGCGCCGCGGTATAGTCGCACGCGTGATGTGGCAGAGGCGAATGCTCACCAGAGAAGCGGCAGCCGCTGATGACGGGGCACGGTATGCAGCGGAGATGAGGAGGATGCTTGGCCCGCCATGTCCAACAACCTTCCGACTACCCTTACGACAATCTTGATTCGGCGACGACTCAAGGCGTGCATGGTCACGAAATCCTCAAGCAGTTCTCGGCCTCCGATTACCGTTGGGTGGCAGTCTCACAGCACTGTCGGGCTTGTGGAGCCAGAGCTCGTGTGAACAAAATCCTGTTGGGGTGACCTTTCAGGGCGCAACGCCATAAGCGAAACTCCAGAGGCAGCGAGACGAGAATGGCGTGGCTCGTTGTGGGTGGCAGTCTCACGGCACTGTTGGACTTGTGGAAGTCAGAGCTGGTGAAGCATCACAAATCCTGTCTGAGCAATCTTGCAGGGCGCGACTCCATAACGCGAAACACCTTAGACATGGCGGCGAGATTGGAGTAGCTCCGTGTCGGGTAGCAGTCTCACGGCACTGTTGGACCTTTTGGGCGGGTCAAGCTTGTGATGCCTTGCGAGGCCGGGGAACGAAATCCTACTCCCACCTTCTCGTGGTGTTCCCTGGGCGGCTTTTCGAGGCTGGCTAGCGGGAGAGGTAGCTCAAGCTCATGATGGATACAGGCGGTGGACGAGGATGGGCAGCGATGGATGCACGGTGGACCACGGGCAGCGATGTTGGACTGAGCGGCACTGTCATATTTCGATCAATGACGATGACTTCCCACGACAATAGCAGCGCTTGACGACGCCTTCACGACGCTCAAGAGTCACGTTCAAGCAAACTGCTTCATCGAGTCTGGCCACAATGCTTTCTCCGCAGCGCCAGATGGCACTGTCTCAACATCGGACGACAAAGCCATTGTTCTTCAAACAAGACGATCCTGTGTATGAGGCGAGAAGTGAAGTGAAGCAGTCGATTCACTTACACTCCGCTGCACCCTTGCTGCCTGGCGCGACCCACTTAAAACGCTGCTCTCTACGCCACGAACTTCTGCTGCTCGCTCCAGAACCCACCCGAACACGAACACATCTCAAAACGAAAGCGACCTGCACCACCTCGGAGATACCATCTTGTTCGAACATCACCAGCGCGCCCTCTACACAATCGAAACCAATTTCAGCGTCGCCGCCATGTCGTTCTTTGATGAAGACCGCGTGATGGAGAGACTCGACCCACTACAGGCCAATCTGGAGGTTTTACGTGAAGAACTCCGCCAGGACTTGCGCATCGCAAACGGCACTCACACAGGCATGCCGCAACCCCCTGCTCGTCGATCTCATCGCGGTACACCAGACCTCTTCGCCAACACCTCGCTCGATGAGAGTCTCAACGCTCTTCCCGCCGCGCCACCCCGACTCGTTCCTCATCGCCAAGATAGAGAGGCCGCGCAACGCCAGCGGAATGACGAGTTCCACGTCCGCCAGTTCCGTCGTCAACTCGCCCGCAATGAGCAGCAGGCCGCGGACGCGAAGATCAAGGCCGACCGTCGCGCAGATCGTCTGAATGCCCACCGCCGCCAAGAAGCCGATGTTCACGCCGCCGTTGCGAGAGCATTCGAGAACTGGAAGACAGACTCGCCAGCGACATTCGAGCGATTCCGAACACATCAAGTCCACGCCCTCTACGCCGCCACCAGCGCCGTTCGCGTGACGGACATTCTGCTTTGGTTCGGAGACATGCCTGCCGATGCCACGAAAGCTCTGGAAGATCTCGCCAAGTACCTGCACGTCGAGGCGGTTCTTCAGACTGATCTCAACTCTGCAGAGCGCGCGGAAGCCTTTGGAGAGGGCGAAGGCGCACCGTTTCTGAACCCAGAGATTGCTCACGCGTCCAAGATGACCAGCGTCAACAAGCGCGGCGAGGAAGCAACCTACCAGTCGCACTCCATCTACGGTATGGGCAAGGATCATGCCTCCCTCTCCAAGCTTGCACTCGACTTCACTGGCGAAGGCGAGGAGAAGACGCGTGTGCTGCGCATTGAAGGCGCTTTCAACATCCGCAAGACGCTTTTGGAGACCGCTCCCCTGGATTCTCGCTTCCCAAAGGTATCACTCTCCAAGAGCATCGACGGCCGAATCATGGATTGGTGTCGAGCAGCATTCTCCTCTCTCACCAGCATTCGCGAGGGAGCTCACGCCACCAACCTCCCAACCGACGTCAAGAAGCGTTGCATCTCGCTTCAAAACCACATCATGACACTCATCGGCCATCTCGAGAAGCGCATCTCTGCTTACAACCAGATGACCGAGCTCATCTCCACCCATCTGCTTCAGAAATCTAAGACGTGGAAGGAGACCACGGACGCTGCGGAAAAGGCTTCTCTGTATGGCGAAATCTCCGAGATCGTCACGAAGCTCGAGCAGTGCGAGGAGGAGTATGGAGATATTCTCCCACTCTGGCGTATCTATGTGCCTTGGATTGAGAATGGCGAGGAGAAGGACGAAGGCGGGGATTAGAAGAAGCGTAAGTTGAATGGCTGCATTATTCAGTAGACTCCGAAGCATACAGGGATAGAGATTTGCTGACTTTTGAGATAGGAACTTGAAGGAGGGAGGGACTGGTGCGTTCCAGCACATACGCGGAAGGAGAGCATTGGAGGAGTGATCAAAGGAAGAAACCTGAAGCTTTGGAAAGATCGACGGATTGGAATCAGTGGGAACATCAAGAAGGGTGTCAGAAGTGGGAGGATTGGAAAAGATACGATAGCAGCTCAAAGAGAGAGCCGCTCGACACCTGCTAGCGCTTTATGCGATTGAATAGAAAGCCGTAGCATTATGCAAGATGGCTTTGAAGGCGCTGAACAACGTGAGTGTCCTCTTGCTTCACCATTCGACTCGCTACTTTAACGTTCTTGTTTCGTTCGTATTGGGGAATCTACGCAGTTGTCTTTCCCGCCGCACAATGCCATAGAAGGAGTATGGGGGAAGTCAGCCAGGTGGAGGAAGAGTCTCAGTCTCACCATGGGTGGGTTTTGATAGCACAATTTCAGAAATCAACATGATCCCTCTCCCTCCAGGGAGCGTCCGTTTGCGTCTTGGTGACGGGGCTTTGCAAAATGCAGATTATATCACTTCTTTTCGTGCTGTGGACTCCGGCACGTTTATCACGATTTCATGGTAAAAGTCGAGTCTGTGTTGCCGCTCGTGAATCGAGACCGCCAAGAGATTCAGCGTCGCGCTTCTTGAGTGAAGCTGACGCGAAGCTTGACTAGAAGAAGAGACGACTTTTCGAAACTTTTTCCTTCTTCTTCCCCCCCCAACCAACTTCCACAAACCCGCCCAAAACATACCTCCAAGAACTTCAACTCTTCCCAATATCAAGAACGACCTCGCCCCGCCGGCGTCATGTTGAGCTTCTTTGGCGGCTCTTCAGGCACTCGCCTGTCGCCGACGAGCAGTGTGACGGGCACCAAGCGCAAGCGCGTCAATATTCGCGCAGAAGTCGACCCGAAGGGCGAAGGTGTGCATGAGTATGCGCCAAAAGAGCGCCAGTCCCCAAGCCTTCGGCGGCGTTCGAGGTTGCAGTTCAATTCCAGCAACCAGCTGCCATCACGAAGCGTAAGTACGATTCGAGACCATTCCCGAGCTCCACTGACTGACATCTTTCACAGGCTGATCACAACGGCGACATGGCGACGACATCTCCAATCCAGAATCTCCTGCGCCTCCCAAAATGTCTCCGCAACCGCATCCTGCTGAACGTACTCGTCAGCGAGGAGCCCTACATCGTTCGGCCTGATGGTCGCATAGAACCAAAACCTATCGCTCGATACATCGAAGAGCGCAAGAACTGCTGGGTCTTCCAATCATACTCCACCCGCAAACCTGGAATTCTGGAGACGTGCAAGACGATTCGTGAAGAAGCGCGGGGGATTTTCTATGCGGGGAATGATTTCGAGATTCGAATTTCAGCCTTCAATGCCAGCGCTATTGTGCCGTGGTGGCGGCGACGAGTGGAGATTTTGGATGCGAGAAAGGATGATCCGATTACGATCGCTGTGACCAGCGATGAGGACGTCGATGCGGAATCTACTCGCCCGCAGCTCGACTCGATTGAAGCCTCCATGCCTCCCAAGCGTAAAGCACTCATCTACCAGGCGAAGCGTCAGCCGCAGACAGCACTACTTCCACAAGGTGACCTCAGCATTTCCACCCAATACCAACCGCACTGGAACAACCTCAAACAATGGCTTCAACTTTTCCACGCAGGCATCTTCCCAGCTCTAATAGTGACAAACACGAACATGTCTACGCAAGAGCTCCTTCGTGTCTCCGCCATCTTCGAAAGCATCGCAGCCTACAAAGATGGAGACGAGTGGGAAACCGCCGAGAAGGGTCTGGAAGGTCATCGAAAGATCTTGGTAGCTGACGACAAGGAGTGGAGTTTACCCGATGGCAAGATTCGTTTCGGGACAAGTGTCAGTGAGGAGAGCCAGAGTCCGACGCTTCGTGAAGGTTCTGAATCCCGCAAAGTCTCCTCGGAGGATGCAGATATCCGGCCTAGAACACCACCATTCAAACACGACACGACTCCCATCGACGAGGAGGAGGCAACACCAGTTTCCCTTTCACGCTGGAAAGCACTGAGAGATGGAACACGCCGCTTATCTCACTCCCACTTTTCCCCCCAGCATCTTCAGATCCCGGAGCTGTTTTCACCACCTCTTTCCCGAAGCTCTCGCCGTAGACCTACACCTGAGGGCTATTTTGGAGGCATGGATCCTTTTCCAAGTCCTGTGCAGACGTCGAAGAAGCGAAAGATGGAGGGTGAGAGGCGGGTGAGAGGGAGGAGTGAGGAGCTTTGAGGGAAATGGTTTTGGAGAGGAGATGAGCGTGATAGGGACTTTAGGGGAGAAAAGGGAAAAGGGTTGGATGGGGAAGGGAGTAGTTGTGAATGAGAGCCGGAAGCTCATAGCCGTGGCATGCTATTTTCTCCCACATTCTCGCCGTCTGCCGGATTCGGTGGGAAGGTCAAGAGCAAGATTTCAGAGGGATGACTTCATCCTAATGGAAACTGTGTAGTATTTGACACTGGACGGTGGTAAAATCTCCGGGTACGAAGGGCGAGCAAGGAAGATGCCGAAGAGGCGAAACTTGGATAGCGTTTCATGGTTCTTTTCTTCTTCAGCTCTGGGTTCTCGAAGGATCTAGACGCCCGAATCATTGCGTGACGGGAGACAGGACGTCGTGTTTGTCTTGATATCAGACGAATTGAACCCGCTGGGCCAAGAAGGTTTTTGTTGCGTTACTCGGTTCTTGGGGGGCTTCTTATTGTTCAGATATTCGCCATGTGAACCTAGTAGATTTCTGCTATGGCTTTCAAATCTCGGTTATAGTCGCGTGCTTGGCTTTGAACCCATTAGATATGCCTCATCAGAATATCAAAACCCTTTCATCGTACTTCGAATCCCAACCTCAAGCGGGCGCCGTTCTTGCCCCTTTTCTCCGCCTGGGATGCGCATTGCTTCTTGTGTGCCTACACCAGATCTTCACGCAACGTATATTCAAATCGTTGGATAGTAATGCTGAGATCTTTGCGAAGTGGCTTCATGCTGTGGTGAAAGCCAGGAAGTGGTTGATGTGTTGTCTACTGGCACTGCTATTGCAGGGTCTCGTTTACAGCTATGGCACGCGATCCTACGAGGAGGACTGGCACACGTAGTACGCTCCACTGCCGAGAAACATCCACCTGCCCCTGTCTCTAGCTCGTGTGTCAAGTGTGCGTGCGGTGCGGTGCCGTCTACACAGAACTGTAAGCTTTCAGTAATACTTGACTTTTCCTGCTCGTGCTCCGCGGAGAATAGAATCGTGTCCAGTTGAGATCTCGGTGGGTGGATCTGAGAGTGATTTGGAGAATGTACATATTGACGTCGCATGCCGACTTTGACCTCCGCGGCATACTCCATTGCCCGCGAGCACGTTGCTGCCAGGAGCGCACCACACGGCCGTACCGACAAGTGCACGGCCGAGTCCCACTCACCTTGTCTAGCTCACAGCTGGCAGATACCATAGTGTTATCCAAGTCAGATATCACGGGCTCATCACCCGGCGATCAGACCAGCGAACACGAAATCCCCATCAAAAAAAGCCAGAGATTTGTCGGTTCCAGGCAGTTCTCCTCCCTCCGCTATCTCAGTCTTCCACCCACCTTCTCCTCTCCTCCGTTCATCGAATGCAGTCCACTGCCAGCTCTAGCAGGCTTCTCCGGCTGTGTCCCATACTGCGGAGAGGAGCGCTTGAGGCGAGCTCACTCCAGTTTGCGGTATTTTTGGGCGGAAATGGGTTGGTGCGTATGGCATTTGGTGTCCTGACAGCGAATCTGTGTGCTCCGGCGTGATTATGGGTGGGAAGCTGCGTACATGACGTGGCTGCCTTCCCGCTTTGCTGACGGCGCAAGCGATCCCAGGTTCTTTTTCTCAATGTAAAGGTCTCGATGCGTTGCCCATGTCTGGTGGCGAGAAAAGGCTGCAGCCGTCCTCCAATATGACTTCCTCCGTCAATCCATCTCCCTCTGGCCCTCCCTGGAACCTTCTCAAATTCCTCATGTACCATCAATTCGCCACCTTGAACTAGGAGAACCATTTCGTATTTCTCAAGAACTATTTTCTTGCGAACAGAAGTCCGCCATAGCTTCTCTTGCCGCCGGAAGTTTCTGACTGGAGTTGGTTGACGTGGCGAAAGAAATGTCTGGCGAACACGGACCGGAAACGTGGCAGTTTTCGTAGGACTGGGAGGTCTGGTGGAGAGGAGGATGCGAATCTCGCAGAGGAATGGTGGATCAGTACGTCCTTCGGCGGGAAGATTCGGATGGCGAGATCAGCGTGGCAAAAAATGCCCAACGCAGGAGCGCAACGGCTCAGGTCTGTTCCGACGGAGGTTGGTGCTTGCTGTCAAGGCTCCGCATGGACGTAAAATTGTTGAAGGACGGCCATGAGTACTTGAGATTAGTAAAGCTGCCTCCGTGAGCAAGCTCCTGCTGTCCATATGTCTGTAATGTGCCTGTATGGGGAGATGTGGCCCTGCTGCGCTGGAGCCACAGCTTGTCTGGCTGCTTCATTGCAGCTTCAGTTTCGTACAGGCAGTACGAACTCGGGAGCCGCGCACCGTGCAGTAGCTCTACAGGCCTCGTGCTCGTCACTTTGTGTCAAAAGCACATCTGTAAGCAATGGAGATGGGTATACTGACCTCGCCGAGCAAGCTCCTGTTCTCAAAATGCCCATACCTCGCTCATGCAATAAGATCTGAGCCTCGGGAGCTGTACAGAAGCTCACATCGCCGCCGCCGTTGCTTGCCAAGGGTCTTGCAGGGATTTCTAGCGGCGAAAGCTGATTGATGTTTGCCCCGCGGGTCTCGTTCTCGGCGAACATAGTCTGTACAACATCTCGGAGAGTCGGGGATGCGTATATCAGACTCTGCGAAGAAGCTCCAACTATTTGTATCTCGCTGCGGTCATTGTGCGTTGAGGTACAGAGTGTGCGGCGTAGGCATACTGACGAAGCGGGCATTCCCGCGGCAGTCTTGGCGTGTGAAGTCTTGTTGCTTCGAGCTTTCCACTGCCACAACATCCACCACCAGCAACTTCCATCACATCGCCACAACACACCCATACCTTCTGGAACCATCACCAGACTTGTCATTTCGACTGGCCATACCATTGACATGCACCTCAGCATCATATTGTGGCATTGCAAAGCTCGTGACGCCGGCGTTTGAGCGGCGGAGGGAAAGCAGGTCAGTCACCACTGCGCGACGTCGACACACCACGTACGTATACCACTCTTTTGGGTATAGTATGGGCTTCAATCGCACCTTGATAATGAGCGACAGCCTTCGGAATGCCTGACTGACCTCGTCGTCGCTCCAGAACATCAATCCTGGCAGCGGAGCCCCGACCAACGCTGCCACGCCGACGACGATACCACGCTTTCCAATACCAAGTACGCCGCACCGAAACGCCTGCTCAATCTCGAGACCGCGCCAAGATGGGCCTCATCAACCAGATAGTCAATGGCGACGGACACCATAAGAAGCTGCAGAGGCGCTCAGGACCATCTGCGTTCCAGCAATCCCGCTTCTATCAGAAGATGAGGCGAGCATGGTATCGCTCCTTCGTATGTCGCAGTGGCCAAGCGTCTCATTTCTTCGCTGACCATACGCCAGGACCTACCTTTGCCGGAGAACGTCAAAGCCTATAGGCCGGCGCCGAGACAAGACGGGATGTATCGCTATCCGGCTTGGCATTTCCATTGCTTCGAGGTATGCCAGCCATATTGTCCACGCTGCTGAACCTCATCATACTGACACTGGCCAGGGCAGCCGTGAGCTGGAATAGACTTGCGCCCAGATGTGAAGGCCGAGGAGCACCTCCGCACCTCGTTGCCGCAAAGATCCAGTCCAAGGCACCATAGTCGCCACCAGAGCGATGTCCGGTAAAACGAACCACTCCCCATCATTTCGAGCGGACCGCGAGTGCTGAGCTGACACTTCTTGCAGTAGCTCGTCAATGCAATAAGCATCGCCGCTCTCGCTTCGTCGCTCCCTTCCATCCTGGGCATCTGGATCGCCTCCGCGGCCAGTGTAAGTCCCGTCGCTGCCTTGAAGACCACTCCTGGTGGGCTCCTGGCTGCTCCTTTCCTTTTCGACATCCGACCGTCCTCGCTCGCTCCCAGAAAGACGTCTCCCCAGACCACCTCACCTCCACCACCACATCCACACCTGCGCATCCGTGAGCTGCTCGCAGCCGGTGTAAGTCGCCCTCCGTTCTTGTCGCTGCCCTGGTAGCACTACGGTTGCCCCCTTTTCGTATCAACATCCCTCAGCACGCACGATCATGGCATCTGCGAGCTGCTTGCGGCCGGGGTAAGTCCACTTCCGGCCTCGTCGACTACTCCCGGTAGACGCTTGACTGGTTGCTTTCGTCTATCATTTGCAGCGTTCCTCTCCTTCCACACCACATCGACGGCGCCGGTGAGCTTCATGCCCGGGTCAGTCTACCACACCACCGCTGCCTTCATCAGCGACGCATCTCCGGATGGAAGTCGAATCCAGGCAACCCTCTGCGCCTCGGAAGACATCACTCAGTGAACACTTCTGAACAGCTCTGGGACCTGCACTGATCTCCACAAAAGCCTTTGCAAAAGCGACCACTTCTCGCTATGGGGCCTCTAGGTTACCTTGAGTATGGCTATGCCCTTGCCGGCTGTGGTTTGCGGCACCGTGTCTGAAAGTCGAAGACTCCCGTTTTAAGGATCTGGGACTAGTACGCACACCGTTGGGAATGTGGGCTTCACAAAGCATGCGTGGTCATCCGGCGTGCACAGAATCCGTCTTCTTGAGCTGGAAGTACTGCCTCGGTAGTCTCCTGCGATTGGGATGTGGTTCTCAAATCCTCGGCGTCCTCAATTCTGGTTGACGGTGCGGCTTGCTGTACTTCTCGTGGAAGTCTCTTGCTTCGACACTGGATCTGGGGCTGTTGATGACTGAGGCTGTTGTGGTGATGTGGGCGAAGACTGGGCTTGTTGTACTTCTTCCGGAAGTCTCTTGTTTGGTTGCAGTCTGGGTCATGCGGCAGCGGTGTACGTTGGATGCATCGAAAGGTTCGCAACGTTGTCTGGGCTGGATGGGATGAGGTTTTGAGATCTCGCTCGCGGCTTCGGGTGCGGTGTTGACGTTTGCAGCTTGCTTTGCCTATACTGGCGAGTGGGTGAGTCGATGCCGGGTGGCTGGTGGGTGTTGCGACCTGTTCTTTTGCTTGCGTTGGTTGGAGTGGCCTATGATGACTTGTTGGGTTCTGAGGGCTTGTCGATATCTGGACTTTCACCTCCGCCACTCTGGATCGGCTCCATTGACCCTGCTCTGGCGTTCTCGCCACCTTCTTATCTGATATCCTTCGACATCGACCAGCCCTCTCCTCGATGGCACAGTTCCAGCGTCTGGGTCAACTTCACTGCCCAATCGCCATGCAAAATGGGCCTGCGCTCTTCGACCATTCTTCGCCTCATCTTCAGGCCTGGCCGGCCCTGCTTGAAGACTACCTTGGCAGACTCCTGCGATGCCGCGAGCCTACTTTCTGCACGCAAGCTTGCCAACTGGCTTCGGGACACTGCGTCACCGAAGCTCCTTGCACTCGAATGCTGGTAGAATGGCAGAATCCTGATTCCGGCAAGCTTCACGGCGTTTCATCACATTTTGAAGAGACCTGGCATTGCTGTCAATCTTCATGACAATGTGCCTCCATTGCCGGCCAAGAGATGCTCTTCAAAACACCCCAGTGACTATCCGGAATTCGGCCTGGCCTTGTCGCTTGACCTGGAGATGGCCTCACCAATGCGCTTGATGACTACCTTGGTAGACACTTACGTTGCCGTGAGCCATCAGACTCTGTCGGTCTTCTTTCCTATCCCTTCACCTTTGGATGCTGGTCAACATGTTGAGGTCTCCTCGCCAATCTTCCTTCACGAAACGGAATATGGCGGCATTGATCCTCGCCGACCAAGACCTGGCTTTGGTTTCTTGATGCTGCTCCGAGACACCTTCATCGGACATCCAGGATGCAAATACACCTCGCAGTTCGACCTGGAGATTGTCGTTCTCCGCCCATGTTCTCCGCTGGCCGGCAGTGCTTGATGACTACCTTGGTAGACTCTTGCATTGCCGTGAGCCTTAGGAGTCGGCATACCGGTGCTACGTCGCATACTTTTCGACACTCGATATCCAGGCTGCGAACACACCTTGCTGTTCGGCCTGGAGATTGTTGTGCTTCCCTTCTCCGCCCATGTTCTCCGCTGGCCGGCAGTGCCTGATGACTACCTTGGTAGACTCTTGCATTGCCGTGAGCCTCAGGAGTCGGCATGCCATGCGACACTCGTATATTTTCGAAAAATCCGGATATCCAAACTTCGTCTTCCAGGACATGGCTCGCAGACTGCTCTGATACACAGCTTTTCCCCTCTAGCTCCCAGTGCGCCAGCTCTCCCGCCTGCTGCAGCACCATCGCCTGCATCACCGCGTATGCCATGCCGACCAGGTTTCCCCAAGCTCTTCACCCTCCCTCCTATCATCATCAAATCCCAACTGGCCGGCAGTGCTCGTGGACTACCTTGGTAGAAGCTTGAGCTACCGTGAGCCCTTTCTTCCCTCGCTGCTACTGGCGCCGAAGCTTCTTTGCCCACCACCAGCACTCGAGGAGCCTTTGGAGCCTTGACTCCTGCAGGGCGACTGATGCCGATGACAAACTCCAGGCGTCTCTCTCTCCCACTCCTCCAATACCGCACCGATGCTTGTAGACTACCTTGGTAGACTCTTGCATCGCTGCGAGCTGCTCCTGCACTCGTCGTCCAGCACCAGAGACCTTGTGCCCATTCGACAGCTTTCCCCGCCCTGAGCTTCAGATGTTCTTCGCCGTTTCTCCCGGCTGCATACGAGGTCGCTTCTGATCTCGTACGACACCGTTCTGCGTCGCCGATCATCCAGACTTTGACACTGCTGGCTGTCTTCCACATCTTTCGCCTCTTCCCCTATCATCTTGGATGTGGCGCTCGCAGTCTTCTTGCGCCGCCGCAAGCCCGTCGCTTTCGATACTTGCTGTTTCTCTGGGAATGGGCTTGCTGCTGTTGGCGCATCGTCGTACAATCCCGCAGGCTGATTCTTGCTGTCTGCTGTCGCGCTTCGGCAGCTGCGCACTCAAGACTTCTTCCTCCTGCGCTTCTCGCTTCAGGGCCGGCTGCTCGTGACGCCGTGAGCTTGTCGTTCCTGCTTTTTGCCTATGATGGCCTCGCGGCCCAGGTTGCTCTCGCCTGTGCTTATCATATCTTCCATCGTCCATCTCCCCACCTGCTGCCACTTTCCTTTCGGTAGGTCCTTCGTCTCTACTTCTCCAAGCTCTTTCCTTCGGCGTATAGAAAAAGAGGCTGGATCTATAGGCGGAGCGAGATCGGGGGAGTAGTGCTGGGTAGTCGAGATTAGGCTTCGGTGCGAGGATATTGGAGGTGTATTCGCAGTGGAAATTCGGGATTCGAGACGGCTTTGTTGGAGAGTCGGGATTGAGATTTGGCGGGAGGTGAAGGGAACTCACAGGGCAATGGGCGGTTGGCGTTACAAGCGGTACATTTCTGGCGAAGCGTGTGGTGTGGTGCTGGAGGGCATTTCGCGATCGGTGTGGTGAGAGGTGGTGGTGGTTTTGTGGTGGGATAGAGAATGGAGGACGATGGGATTCTGTTCTCTGTAGCGCCTTTGGGAGACTGGTGAGGCCGAGATGCTATGCGCGCTGCTTGTGGAGAAGGATTTCAGGCTGGTGATGATGCGGCTGGGGAACCGACCTCACGATGCTCCAAGGCTCCCAAGTTCCGACAACTGAGGTGCTGTAGGAAGGCAAGGGGTATGGTATGCCCTCGCAAGGGATGAAGCGGGAATGCAAACAGGCTTGGGCGGCCAAATTACATCTCGAAAGCTTCAAGATTTCTGACTCTCCGTCAAGATTGAAAGGCTTCAAAGAGATGAAATCGGAATAACAAGACTCAAAAATGAATCGGATTGGATTTGATAGGACGTACGTACCTCGACCTTCCTCCTCCGCCGACAACCTCAACCCATCGCAAGTTGCAGCCTCTCCCCATGTCCGTTTCTCAGCCTTCGCATTTCAATTTGCGTATGGAGATTAGGGTGGATGGTGTTGTGACGCATTCGAAGGCCGTTAGCGGCTGCAGCAGAGATGGATCTCGCAACGGCCTGCTCGCAAAATATCAGCAGATACTCCATGCCGAACCGAAGACTTCAGCGACTCGCATCCCACCCCACAACGTGTTGCAAATTCAGTTGTTGAGCGCTGAGCGGTCATTTGCTTAAGAGACCTTCGAAGTCTTGCCAATCTTGCGAGTGACGCATCACGAATGTCCTATGCCGGATGGGATCTCGAGGTTCGTGGGATCGAAGCAGTTGATGAGGAGGGATATCTTCTGCATCTGGCGTGAGATGGCGAGGGATCATCGTGCTGGAGGGTAAGAGGAGGATAGGCTGGGATGTAGGAAGATGGCGAACTTGCCTTTGGGTTGCAGTGAGGAAACGGTGGGACGGCTTCAATTTGCTGTCACCAGCGGATTGAGCTGTACGACGTGTCTCTGCTGCTTCGGAGCTCAGCGTGTTCGCAAAGTGCTCTAGAAATCCATCACTAGTCAGCAATCCATCTTTGCGCAACGATCGAGCGGGCAAAGAAGACCGTATCATGCCATGCCATTCAGAAACCCACCCCACACGAGATCGGGACTTTGACCTCTTTTTTCCTCTCGGAATCATGTACCGAACAGCCCTTCAAGAGTCTCGGACGATGTCGATACTACACTTTATTCCCCTAGCCGAAGCATGAAGGGGGAGAGCCATAATTTTTGCCCGTTTTGATTGAAACTTCCAGTGACGCACAACCGCAATGGGCTGTGTCGCCACCACTACTTGTCGTCGACTCCGCGACGGGCGATGTTCGTTGGGGTATCAGGGTGTGGGATGGGGGAATCATCATGTTGGGTAAAAGGAAAAGGTATCGTGGAGAGGGGGCTTGCCTTGGGGTTCTCTGCATGGCAGTGATTTTCTTGTGTCGTCGACTCGGGAGGTGGTCTCGGTGGAGCCCTGGATGTACCCAAGCGTCAGCATCACCCTGGCTTCTACTTCCAAGCAATCAAAATTGCAGCAGGATACCGACTTGCGATCAGAATCCCTCCAAATTCTGTCATTTGCTGGAACAGCTCTTCAAAGCCCTCGGAATTGACCGATAAGAACAGAAACATACTACACAGAGCCATACTCTCCCCCTGGGTTCCCACGGCAGCTGAAAGCTACCGACTACCTGTCGAGGACTCCGCGACGAGCGATGTTTGGATTGCATCCGGAAAGGAAGGCAGGTCGCGGGGTGTGCAAGGAAAAGGGGAGTGAGGTTGACTTGCCTTGGTGCTGAGAATGTCGCCATCGACGCCGAAGCTATGAATCTCGGAATATCGACGAGACGTTGCCTGTCTCACCAAATTGTCAGCAATCATTCCAGTGCGTCTTTCCATGCGGCGTTTCGTGATTGAGGATTTGTTCAGATCGTCCTATAGTCCGAAGCCCGCGACGCGACCTATTTTTGATCGGACTCTAACTCATTTGTGACCGCGTAGCCCTTCAAGTCTGCTTCCTGATGGCGTCTCGCCAGGTGGATCCCAGATCGATGCGCGTGTGAAACAAACCCTCTGGCTCCTAGGGCTCGCAGATTTGCAACGGGCCATACGCATGTCGTCGGTGGGTTGAAATGGGAAAACCGGGAAATCATCATTATGTGTGTATATGCTTGAGGGGTGTTGATACTTACTTGAAAATCACCAAGTCTCTCGCAGTCTTGGGAAGGTATCGCCGTAGCCTGCTTGATCTTGTCAGCAGATGTGGACAGTGATCGTGAATGTGCTGTGGATTCGGGAACGCTGGTTCTTGATCAGAAACTCCTCTTTTCCACTTTTCGAGAGCTCGGCCTTCTGCGTTCAAGACCTGTGAAGTTGAACGATCATATGCGCTGCAGCCCTTCGAGCCCGCGTCTTGTGTCGTCTTGCGACAGTGAGAACAGATATTAACCCCTCTGTGGATGCGTTGCAGGCCACGAGTGCTCTTAACGGGCAATGCAGGTCGTGTCATAGGTTGGGAAGTATCATCATCGTGCTTTATGCGAGAGGTGGATCGGGACTGCATACCTTGGCTGCCGCTTCGCCGTCCGATGTCGATTGGATGATTGCGAAATGCAGTTCCAGCATTCTCTCTGCTTGGTGTAGAAGAGTGTCAGCAAGGGCTCTTGGTGGCTCCGATATTCGATATTGTGCAACGGTGGCGAGTCTCAGGGTCAGGAGCGTCGGTACGAGAGCTATAATACCAACGAGCTCTAGGAGACGTATCGTCCCGCGCCCTCCAGATACGGGACGAGTCATGCTGTTGCCACCCTTCGAGAGACGCCAGATCGACTAAGAAGAACAGTCTACTACATTGAGAAGGGCTGGTTGTCTCTCGCAGCGGGCAAGCAAGTAGGTCAAATGTGCGTCTTCATCATCGCATGTCGAGGCGGTTGAAGAGGGCAGGCTTACCTTCGATGGTACTGTGTGATCTCCGAACCGTAGGCCGCGGTCTCGAGTCGACTTGCTAAGACATTCAGTGGTCAGCAATGATACGCCCAACTTCTACGCGTCTCGGCTTGCTATGCTGGCCTGGGATTCAGTTGTTATTTTGGAGTCCGTCGCTCCAACACAGATGGGGCATCGCGCCGACAGCACTTCCAGTTATCCATATGGCAGTTATGTCGAAGACGTGACTGCTGTGGCTACCTTAATGAGAGGGTTCAATCGTGTCCTGTTCCAAGCAATGAATCTTCACTTTGATTCGTGCTACTTTCGGAAGTTGACGAATTGGACGGCTGGCGACGGGCGATGTCACGGCGCTCTTTCGGAGAGAGTCTCATCATTTTGGGCAGTCTGGAGGGAAGGATCGAGGCAACTTACCGCTCTCATGCTGATCGCAGCCAAGGGTAGAACGCCTTTGCCTTGGGTCCTTCGGGGCTAGGGTCATCGGTGGTGGTGTGATTGATTCTGTGAAGCGATTCGATGATTAGCAGCTGACATTTGATGAAGCGATCTTGACGTTGTCGTTGGAGATCTGTGCATCAGAGCCTCTCTTCAAGCGGAAGTTCGCGTTCCTGGTTGATCTTTGCGATCAACGGGCGTATCACTTTGCCACCCTGAACTTCTCTGCTCATGTGCGCCGTGGCCCTTCAAACATTGCTTCGTATGTCGCAGACAAATATGGTCTCCACCGCCACTACACCATTGGCCTTTGCTTGGAGGCTCAAGCAGTCTCGGAATCCGGAAGCATGTGAGCAACGGGCCACCTTGCGCGCATCCCTTGAGGCTTTTCATCACATGCTTTGGTGAAGAGCGGAGGGAAGACTTACAGTCAAAGCAAAGCGATCCAGATAGCTGCACCTGGAGGTCGCTATGATACCGACGCAGGTGATCTTCGGTGGTGCGATGCGCCTGTTTGTGTGTTCGCAGTCATCGCCCTCTGCCAGCAGACGTGTACCTGTAAGGATGAGGTTGTCAGCGCGTGCATCACATAGCGTTACCCGGTAGAGAAGAACGTGATGCTTGCAACTTTCAGATCTTTGCTGCGCCATCCTGCTTGGCGGACCGACTCGAAGAGTCCTACGCGCAAGCTCTCGTGCCCTTTGCCCTCATCACCGCTCAGCCGTCCTTCATGACCTGCACCCTCCTCCCTGGTGCAGTGCATCACTGCCGGGGGCACAGAGGCTCCGCTGTCATGCGGCGGACGGTGTTTGAGCTTGCAGTGGAAAGGGGGTTCATCATGTGCGTGAAGTTGCAGATTGGGAGACTGTCGCTTACCTTGAGCAGCGGCGGCTGCGGCGGACGACGCATGATTGGCGGTTCCTGAACGGTGAAGAGCAGACCGGTATGTGATCATGGCGATGGTTGCATATCGAAGAATGTACAATGTGATTGTTGAAGAATGTTGATGGTTGAAAGAGGAACTTCGCGCTTCAGGGGAGCTTGTGGCCAAAACAAAGAACGCCAAGACATATCAAGCCAGGCATTGACAAGGCACGTCTTCCACCTCGTCGGAAATTTGTGCCGCTGCATACACTTGAAGTGTTCACTGACAAGACTCAATTACTTAAGATCATTACAATCATGCAAGTTCCCCTGTGAAACCACACTTCCTCATGCGAAGCGATCAACGGTGGTACCCGCCCTCCAACTTTGTCCACCACTTCTCTTCGAGCAATGCTGCCATCCCTTCAACCTGGCCTGAAGCAGCGAGTTGCAATCGACACCGTTGGCCACAATGCGCACGTCGACATCTTCCAGCTTGAATCCTACTCCAACTTATCACTCGAGCTCATCTCTGCCCAGCCAGTTTGACTTTGCAATCGCACTGCGGCAACTGCACCGACGAAATGGCGCTACGTGCCCTGTGTGAGGCGCGTTAGATCTGGATGCGCGCAGAGCGCGGAATGGATAGAATAAGCATGCAGCAGTAAAGAGAAGGAAGAGATGGTGAATGGAGTGCAAAATGACGGGAGTGGATCCAGCAGAGGAAGATACCTAGGAAGGAATGAGGAGAGGAATAACGAACAAAAGGCATACATACGATTACGAAGCACAGGGCCTTCTCAATCGTTGCAGCTCTCCATTTCCAGGTCTTGATGCTGTTCACATCCCAAACGATCTTTTATACAAGAGAGCCGAGTCTCCAGCAACGGCAGTCACGCGCTGGAGTGCTGTCGTCTTCACACGATGGCTTCTTGGTCTGCTTTGACTGCGCTTTCTCATAACCAACACAGTCAAGACACGAGGAGTGATAGTGTCAGTTCCCTTTGAGAAAGGTCTACGCTCAAAGCGATTGAAGCCATGGCTGGGTAGGACTCACGGTATCACAGGTACCGATCAGCCCTCACGACACTTACAATGCATATATTGAGAGATCGGACGCACTCGCCTCGTTGTGGAATCGCGATCCCCCCAGCATCCGTATCTACAATTCAACGGGGGCCTTGGTGATCCCATTCTTCCTAGCGCTCGCCAAAAGCAGGAGGCAGATTGCCAGGGATGCTACCTCAGAATCTGGCGAGGCGAACTCTTTGACCATGAAGACTAGACCCTATCCTCTCAAGGTTCATGTACGACTCTCTGAGTGATCCGGGTCCACAACCGCCTCCCTACGTCTCGTCTGGCAACTAGATAGTCATTCCAGAACTCGGGCGACGAGCAGCCTTAGCGAGCTTGATCTCTCCAGCCTTAGGCCTCCAACCACCTGGTTCCATTTGCAGTATGAAGCTTGAAGCTGGATCATCAACTAGTGCTTGTTAACCTCGAACGCTGGCAAAAAGTGAATGTAAAGCTCTGCGTCTGGGAGTAGGTGGCCTGAGACCGCATAACTTGGTTTTCCTCTCGTAACGCTTACGGCACCTGAGACCGAGTGCCGTGATGGTAGACTCTCCCACTATGCACTGCGTGGTCAAGATACCTACTTTGCGGAGATCAGCCTGGTCTTGTGCCTACTATTGGCGTCAAAAAGTTTCCCGCAGCTAGTCAAGCACTTGGATCCAAGTCGCTCATTAGGAAGGTCTATGGCCACATCTGGTGTCTTTGAAACAGCATGTCGCGAAAGGGATTCGATACTTGCAATACTCCGCGCCGCGCCCAAGACTCTCGATCCCATCGAACACGTTTGGCGCCTACAGCTAGGATTCATGGAAGGAGATCGTCCATGAAAAGGTAGGTGAGTTGACGAGAAACCCGACATGCTTCCAGAAATAGTAGAAAGAGCAGACGCGGCACAACTGTCTCACCGTTCCATACAGAGCTGACCTCTCAAATGTATGCACGTGAATCTAGGAAATCTCATTATATGAATTAAGGACAGCACGGATTGGCTAATCGCAATGATGAGTTGTTACACGCTCTGGCCGAAGTAATCCAGCATAATTCGGCGAGCGACTTCAGCACCGAGCATAACTCTGCTCCGATAACAATGTCTCAATCCGAGCCTTACCGTCAGTAAGGTACCGGACCTGCAGTGATACGCGAACTTCTAGGACTCGTGAACGGCTTCGGATATCATCTTAATGGATTGCATTGCTCGATGTGGCTCGTTGCAGGCAGGAGAAGAAGCACGTAGGTCGCGTCAGTGTGGGCTACTTTGGTGCATTGCGAGATGGCGGAAGGTGGTATCCATCTAATGCATTGCACTGGGCTGGGTAAGCAGCGCGCTGTCAAAGCATAAGGTAGGTAGGTCCTTTGTCCGACGACAAGTTGAGAGTGTCAATAACCGATTTATGGAGCTTGCAAGGAAAGTACGACAGCGCTTTTGAAAGAGTGGTGATTGAAGCATTGGAAGTGCTCGTCGATTTCACCAGGATAGATAGCTCCATGTGCTGGCAACGCTGATGTAATACCAAAAGGCGAACGAATGGCTCAGGGAAAGAAGGAACGCGGAAGTAGACAGCTTCATATGCACACAGACTTGTGAATCTGCGCTCATAATAGCAGCTACAATACCCGCAATTCTGATACGCAATACTCCAAAAACTCCTCCGAAGGCAGTGACCGCAAACCCCAATCCCCCAAGTCCCTTCATGCCAAGCCCTTGCAAAAGAAGTGATACATACGCAAAGTTTCTCGGAATTCTCGCCTTCGGGCACTAGCAGGTATGTGTTACCCCCACAAGGCCTCCCCTCGGCAGTGACAGCAGCATTGGCTCAGGTGGCAGAGCCCCTGATTTGGAGCGTTCAGTAGATAGGGAGCGGCCACAGATGTAGGTGTAATCTTCGGATTACACCGAACTGTTTTGCATTTTCGACGTTCTTTTGTATATACGATTTTTTTGGTAGTTCTGTATGTATTCTGTTGGAATTGGTGCGCATTTTGAATCTTTTTGCGATAGCATCGGGTTCAATTCAGGGGTTCGTGTTGGCGGCCGCTGCCACCTGGACTCGAACACCAGCGCTGTGTTTTGCATGAGCCTTGGCGCCTTGGAGAGGGGAGCAGTAAGCCATGCTTGTTCCAATATTCTCGCGAGTCAACTCCTGGAAGGACAACGGTGCCTTTCCCCCAAGCTCATTTGGTAGGTTGACAGCGAACTTGACCCTCACGAGAGCAGCATACAAAAAGCGGCTCCAACAACTTCGCACGAGACGATGATCTACCACCAACTCCACCGACCACACGCAATTGCAGCTACCTTGCCACTCATCACCCGCAGCCTTCGCGACAATGGTGGCGGACAGCGCATCAAGCATCGCACTCCTGCAGATCAATCAAACGACTGACACCGAGATGTTACAGTCATACACTCGACAGTGGTCCTCAGCAGCTCTCCAGCGCACATCTCTCAGCGGTGATGTACCGCAAATTGTCACCGACTTGCTGACCATGAGCGTCGCTACCAACTCCCTCCCTTCCTACTTGCGTCGAGTCCGCACCGAACAGGCCAGAAGAAGCGCCTTGACCAGCATTCTACCTCGCGCGGCCAACTCGCTAGGCTCACCACCACGCAGAGATCAAGACGACTGGCAAGGTCAGACCTAGATATCTGCTGCAAGGGGAAGTTTCAGGACGGGGAGGAAGAGGTGGAAGAGGCTGCGGTGGGGAGGAGAGGAGAGGAAAAGAGCAATACCGAACAGGTCTTGAGTCGAATAATGGTATATCTGCACACGTGAAGCTCGACCGGATTCGGTGTCGAGAAGCGCGTCCCAAAATCTCAGTTCTGCTGTCTAACTGACACTTGCTTTCAACGGAGCTTGTTGCCTTTCTGACGCTACTCAGCAGACCTGCCGTTCTTGCACTCACCAAGCCTCCGTGACAGTCCGCGCTCGAGCTGGCGCCGCCAAAACCAGCTGGGAACCCTCCCACCGATCGTGCGAGTACTGCTCGACCACCAGGGTGAAAGCGGGTGCGGTGGAGAGGAGAGGAAAAGAGCAATGCCAAACGCCGAACAGGCCTTGAGGAGAATGGATGGTAGATGTACTTTCACCTCGACGCAATACATATCCTCTGTCGAGAGGCGCGTCCCGGAATCTGCATCCAGTACTGCTGTCCTGCCGCCCTTCCAACTCTCCCAACGAACCGAAGCCAACAAGCCTTCTCGCTTGTACATCTACAATCGCTCCATACTCCATACATACAGCACGAGGGATCTCCCCAGTCGTCACCCAAACCGGCACCGCCCAAACCCCAAACCAACCCGCCGAGTGTTTATCTTCATCCAAGGACACACCGAATTGGAAAAAGACGAATGTCGTTGATCGGCAGCCGAGTGTTGATCTTCATCCAAGGACGCACCGACGTCTTTGATCGCTCGCTGGGTGCTTTGCAGGAGATCCATGGCTGTCTGGCTCGACGTTAGGTTGCCGCCTGATTGGGCAGCGGCGCGGAGTAAGATGCAAACATCCAGCCTTGCCCGGGAACTTCATGAAGCCCTTCTGACTCCGCGCCGCTGCCACCTTTCTTTCTTTCTTTCGTTCGGGAATCCAACGTGAGTCCAATATGGTAGTATCATGCAGACAGAGGAATGTCGTAAGAATGCCGAGATGTGAATGCTGGAGCGTGTCAGTTGAGATCGAGTTTGCGGAGGCAGGGGAGCAAAGATTACCGTTAGGAGTGATGGATATAGGTGTTGGGTTGAGATGTCGGCTGCGAAAGCGATCATCTGGACTGATGAAATGGGAATGTGCTGGAGAGTGTCAGTCAGCTTGGATGGAGTGCTCGGAGGCAGGGGAGCAAAGATTACCGTTAGGAGTGATGGATATAGGTGCTGGGTTGAGATGTCGGCTGCGAAAGCGATAGTCTGGACTGATGAAATCTGCCATGCACATGTTCATGAAAATAGCTCGCTGCTTTTTTTTCGTGCGCCTCCTTCACGGTTCGCATGTGGGACATGATGTTGTGGGGGAGGAGGAATATTGGGAATGTAGCATAAGGATATGCTTGCTTTGCACGTCATCATCAGCAAAGCTGTTCTTCGAGCTTGGAGGGACTCATACCTTTTTTTGAAAAGAATTCCGGAGGAAGAATGGGGCGAAGGGTGCTGTTGGATCCTGTTGATAAGGATGTTGGCGGAAGAATGGATGTGACGAAAGCGCCACGGCGAGGATGTTGGTGGAAAAATTGTTGGTTATGGATGAGGAGCAGCAATGCCGCCCCGGCGACGCACTGGAGAAGATGTCAGCACCAGCGTCAGACTGGATTCGAGGAGGGAGGGAGGAAGGGAAAATGTGAAGAGAGGCTCACGAGTCCGGCGCGCGCTTAACAACCAACTTAGAACTGGTACGGACAAGGGGAGTCTGGCTGTCCTGATGATGTTGGTGGAGGATGTTGGTGGAGGATGTTGGTGGAGGATGTTGGTGGAGGATGTTGGTGGAAGATGTCCTGAGAGGGTGTCCTGGAAGAATGTTGAAGAAGGCTGCCGATAGAAATGGCGAGGAAGGATGTCGAAAGATGTCGAAGTATACTACTACCGATGAAGATGGTGAAGGGCAGGAGACGTTGAGTTTTGGGTTGATGATATCGTCCTCGGAGGCTTGGGAGGTCGACCAAGATTTTCTTAAAATATATCGAATGATGGCGTCGAATGTATGCCGAATGAAGGGAAGGATGGTGTGAAAGAAGAGTCGTGATGAGAGGGAAGAGGAGAAAAAGAAAGCCAGCGAGCGAAGGGAAATAAGTACTCCAGGCATTGTTTACATCGAGACGAATGCAGTTGCAGATGAGTGTTGAACTCCCAGCAAGCCTGGGAAGGCATCGATGTATCAGAGGCAGGAAAGATGGCATATCTACAGCGTGACTGGATGAAGTACCCGTGGACTCCCGGCAGTGTTTACATTACCGCAAATGCAGTTGTAAATCTCCCAGCAAGCGTAGGAAGTATCGATCTACCAGAGGCAGGAAAGATAGCATGTATCTTATAGGTAGAATGCGGACTGGATAGTGATTCACCAGAGCAGGTGCATCTTGGGAAGAGTGACCAGGTGGACCCCTTGAATCAGTGAAGGGGGCTGGCGGTCGGAAGCTTTCCACGCTACCATGCAGAAATCAAACCTTGCGGAGCAAACCTACCTCAAGCGGTAGGCGCAGAAATTGGTATCCGAATCAGAAGCATACGAAGGATCAACAAGCTTTGGATGGACATGTCTGGGATCGGGATGCTTATGTTAACGTCAACGAGGGAACAATGAAGGCAAATGGCAACATGTATTGCGAAGAGAGACAAGTCAATGTATTGCTCTGCTCTGCTATGAAATTCTGTCTCAATGGGCCACGTCTTTGCAATATCTGCCCTGTTTGCTCGCTTGAGTGCCATCTCCCATAGTGTTCAGCGGAAGGTCGATCTCTGGGACCTGCTTCAGGCTCTTGTGCTGGGCTTTGTCCGCGTCTGCATTCTCGCAGTATCAATGCCATATCCTGCTCACTGTGATTTGATCTGGGAGCCGTCGTTCGTCGGAGATTAAGATGATGCCTGGATGGAGGGCGATTGCGGGTCGGTTTTGGTCACAGCTGCAGTATCCGATCGATGTGTCTTGGGCTGTGTTGGTCCAAGTCCTCCGCATTCTCGGAATGGGAGTTAGTCTCTGCTTGTTGGTCGCTGAAACTCAAGTCGTCGTCTAAGAGCAGGACGAGCGAGTAGAGCAGACTCGTAGATAGCGGCCCGAGGTGGCTTTTGCAAGTTTGTGAGGAAGTCCAATCTCCAGACCTGATATGTCTTGAACTGGCTTGGGAGTCGGCAAGGCGATTGATCGTCGGCGACAGTCGCAACTGAAGTCGTCGTCTGAGATGGCGACGAAAGGCTCCATGATTTGGTGTTGGCTAGGTGTTGGCTTTGGCGGCGCGAGGTCCGCCTCCAGTCTGCGACGTTGCGCCTGATTCTTCCACAACCTGTGTCGCTTCGCAATACCAATGCTCTTGGAAAGGAAGCCTGGCTTCGTGAGTTTCGTCTGCGTCGAAGCTGAAGAACCATGGACGTGTCCATGTCGGCGGTTGGCTGTGTGGGTGTAGTAGCTCTGCCTTGGGGGTGTGTAGGCTCGTCGGTTGGCTGTGTGGGTGCAGTAGCTCTGCCTTGGGGGTGTGTAGGCTCGTCGGTTGGCTGTGTGGGTGGCTCGCAGTGTGGGGAGGTATAGGCTGGAGGCCAAAGCAAAGAGACTCGTCGTGAGGCTCTCTTCTTTGCTACCGCGTCGGGATCTAGGATAGTTCTGGTGGATCTGCCAACCTGCATCTGCCGAACCTCGTCTCGACCCAGCAGCGGCCGGACTTCGTCGTGCATAAAGGGTTGGTTACTGGGGGCGACCTATGAAAGATCATAGTCAGTATACTTCAAATGTGATGGAGGCTTGTGCTGTCGGGACGGGGGCTGGTGGTGGATGAGGCTTACCCTGCCGTCCTTGGATGAGGGGGTTTGAACTCTGTGCATGAGGACTGACCCTGGTGCAGGGAGCATGAAGGCATGGAGTCCTTCGAGATGTCAAACTGAATCGGGACCACCAATTAGTAGTTAGGCTCTTGACCAACCAGGAGAGCAGGAATGCGGGCGGGATCTGGAACCAGGAGCCGTGGATGGAAATGCCGTTGCAATGGCCCGTTGCCTGAACAACGGGCGCTCGTCGAAGCTGCTCATTTTCCTTAGTACTTACTGTATCAATGCCCGCAAGGCCGTGAACAGGAAGCAGCGGCGTGAGATGAGGAGCAGTCCTGGAGAGTCAGACTTGCTCAGCACGACAGGTAGGCGACTGCTGTGAAGACGAAGGAGGACACTGCATCCCCCGTTGAGGCCAGGAAGCTCCAATGACAAGTGAAGAGCGTCGAGTATGTTGTTGTTGTGCAGACCAGCAGACTTCGAGCTGTGCATGGTTATTCGTCTCGGTCACATGCACATCGACTTCCGAAGTACATCCACTAGCTTCGGTAAGAGCTGCCAGCTGTAGACGGCCTCAGAGCAGCTTGAAGCGTTGTTTTCAATTTTCCCCTATCAGACTCGCTCAGCAGATCAACACCATCCTGATTTCGAGCCTCGTTCTGTCATTGTTGGTGTAGTTGAGGCCCTCATGCTTGTTCTATCTCTTCAGCCGTCACATGGTCGCCCAGATACGACTCCGCCGATGTTCTCCTTCAGGGCTACTGACTCCTCGCCCAGGGCTGCGACTTTACGGCTTCTGCGAATGCCCTTTCTCATGTGTCTACTCGCCAGAACCATTGCACGCCTTCATCCACTTCCAAGATCCTGTTCCTCACCTTCGCGACGCCTGCGACCATGCCGTCGAGACGCCGACTTGGCTGTTGTGCGACGTCGGTGTTCTGCCCATAGTCGCTTGAGATAAAATCTGCGACATCTCGTCGGATCTCTTTGCCCAGGTTCTCGAAGGCCTTCTGACAACCCACTCGAACGCATGGTATCGCGGATTCGAGTGAAGACATTCGCAGAGCTACAATGGCAAGTGCAGGGGGTAATTGAAGTATCATAGAGACATTCCTGGATGGCATGGTTTGAGCGCAAAATGGTGGACCTTGGTGGATACCTGTGCTACAAGATGCAACAAAGACAATCCGGTTGCGGTCACGATGACTTGTGTGCACACTCCTGGCGCTATTCGCTGAGGGGACGAAGAGTACAGCGATGATGACAGAACGATGGCAGTGAGGACCGTCCAAGGCAATCTTCGTGATCAGGGCGCGTTGTCATTCATTTAGCTATCGATGTGCAGGCATATACACGTATCGAGACTTCATGCCGATTTGGGGGCCGCAAGTTCACATTTGCACGGCGGAGATCACGGAATCTGAGCCATGTCCACGAATTGTAGAACGAAGGGCGTTGTTGACACACCTCGTGATACTCCGTTCTATGTCAAAGACCGATTTATTGATTGTGATGTGTCAGGAAGGCTAAGAGCTGGTAATGTTAAGAGAGGTGTCTCGGGCTCAGCCGCAATGAAACGAAGCGCATCTCGACCCTTATGTCCTCTTTCAGAGCTTCATGCGTTCGATTCCAAGTCACGATCTACAATGACCTTTTTGAATGTGAACGAGGGGATGTATTGGCACCTCCAATTGAGAACGGCAAGGGGAGCCGCCCTGAAAAGAGTGAATGGCCAGAAGTCAAGCAGTGGCAGTCGACTCAGTTCGATTCCCGTATCGAGATTCGAAAGCAGCACGCATTTCAACCGCACAAAATACGGTAAATACATTCAAAAAATAGAAGAGTCTACTCGACAAAGGAGAATTATCCATTGTAAATCCAAAAATACATTCCCACTTTCGACCACTATATCATCCAAAAAAAGCAAAAAGTTCGAGAAGTCGCACATCTCTACATCTTCACCTGTCGATAAGGATTCATAGCGTTTTGATAGCAAGGTTTGCGCTGCCTTGAACTTCACGAGCCATGCCGAGCCAAGCCAACCGCCACTGCCAACTGCGCCAACAAAGGAAATATACGTACCGATTGCCCGAAGGCAAGAGCTTGGGGATTTAGTTGGGTATGTATAGGCAAATTGCTGACTAGCTGGGGGCTTGGCAACGGTTTTTGGGAGATGTCGGGTTTCTAGTGAGTTGATTGGGATTATGCCCTTTTCCTCACGCTCCTCACGCTCGTCGATTGGCGAGTGCTTTGTCGGTATGGTTTTCCCTTGGAGACCACAGCCATCCCTTTGATTCAGAGGGCAGTGCAGTTTCCTTTTTACCTAGCGGTCATGAACGACAATAAACAGCCTTCAGTCGACGCAATCTTTCGGCGGAGCTTTGGCTACACTCTAAGACTCAGCGCCCACGTCACATCCACCTTGTGTCCTCTCGCAAGCTTCAAACTCGGCGCTCTGACATGCACCACTCTCGCCGCTATCCAGCTACTTCCCGTCGAATGCAGCCTCAACCGTGACTAAGGAAACGAAGGAACAATCACCTGCGTGACTCTAAAGAGGATCATGCGCGACGAAGATGGAGAGGGTCCCAGACAGGACACGTTGGTGAATGATCTACAACCCTCCCGAGGCAGCTACTCCAGCCATTCGAACTCGCGCTTGCAAAGGGCTTCCGGCCGCCGATATCCAGAGAAAGGCTAAGCGCAAAACCTCGTCCTCGTATCAGGCTTAGGATCAAACGAACAGGATTCGGCGCATGGGAAGACCAGCGAGTTGAAACAGGAGAAAGAGAAGTTCATCACGATGGTCCGTATAGGAACAACAGGGCGGGACAATGGAGGCAAAAGGACCCGCCATCACTCGTGGCATGAAACACGAATGTGGTTCAAAAGCGTTTGGTAAAGGCTGGATTGATCTGAAACTGAAGCGCCGCGAGATCCCACGAAACAGCAAGCAGGATATCGAGGAGATGAATAGAACTAAGTGTCAGCCAGAGATCCATATCCGACCTCATTGAGTCTAGAGAATCGCCTTGTCTTAGCCGTAGATCTCCGGATATTCAGAATTCCTACCTTCTACACCAGCTTCGGCCAAGTAGAGAAGAAGACTTAGGCGGCGACGAACCAGCAGGGCAGATTAGCAGACGAGGCACGCTTCTCGGGCCTGAAAGACCTATCGATCCATCATTCTGATGTCTGTTGCTGTTTTTGGGCCCCTCGCTTGTTTCACTACGTCTGGCTTTCGAGTCTTGTCTCTCCGGCCAAATTTTTCACTAGCCAGCGAGACTTTGAACTCGCCTCTTTACTGACGTTTTGCTCTGGATTTTCGAGGTCCATCTTCCTAGTCTATTGAGAAAGTTGCTAGGGAGGTGCTCGAGGATGCACCGTGATTGAGATTCTATGTGGACGAGCGTGTAAGAGATTAGTTGGAACAGCAACTATAGTCCTAGAGAGCATATTTGCTCACCATTTGAAGGACTCATGGGATAGGACAAAGACTCGTTGAGGGACTAAGAATTGGAGATGTGCCGTAGCACGGGTTGAGACGGGAGAGTAAGGAGGAACAAGATATCAGAAGGCGGGACTATGACCTGCACTCTCCTTCTTCGGATTTTCCCTACCACATATCCGTATTCAAAGACACCATCGCCATCCTCAAATACGAATCCGAAAACTTGCCATACTTACCCGCCAAAAGCTTCACTTTGATCGTAGCGAGCACAGCATCCGAGTCAGCAATCTTCAGCTCTCGGTTAGCCCGTTCCAATGCAAGCTCTGCAATCTTACTCCCCGAAGCCATAGCTCCCATCGCAGTCGCTAGCATTTCTTCGCATTTTTTCTGGGTGCTTGCGATTAAAGACTCATAGAAACGTCGGGATGCGGCAGAAGTTCCGAGAGCTTGGAGGAAATCCGATGTCGCGAACGTGGGAGAACCAAATCGACCGTGTGAGGAGAGGTCCTGCGTGAAAGATGTGTGTTCGGCATCGGCACAGGTTCGGAGCGTCGAAAGACAGACGTCGGTCCAGGCTAAGGCTTGCGATGAGTCGAGAGTTGATGGAGACTGGGTGAAGTCGATGGTTGAAGAGGCGGAGTTTGCTGGAGCTGGGGCTGTTGTATGGCTCTGGCCCATGTGTAGCATGTCGATTTGGCGAGCACAGACTCGGGTTAGGTGTTCGACTCTCTCGTATGTGGAGTCGAGGAAACCAATGCCATCGTTGCCGATGCGGACTCCCATTCGACAATGTGCGGGAGCGTAGAGCCAGTGATGAGGCGCATTTTGAGAGGATAGTGTGCCTAGAACTCGATGGGCGTGTTGGAGGACTGCTTTGATCATGCCGGTGTAGTCCAGTTGATGCACATGGCCATCATCGCCGCACGATGTGGAGTAGATAGCATTCGTGCGGAAGGTAGGCGTAGACAGTTCCAAACCATGAAATTGGCAAGCGGGGTGGGTTTCTTCGAGATCCTGAGGGACAGCAGAAGTATCCGCTCTGATTGACCATTGCAACGGTCTCGGATTGCCGTAGATATCGATTTCGATCGGGAATCCGTGTTTGTTTTGGCACGTTATGCACGTCGCCTCGACATGCTCTTGGCATAGCGCTTCTTCGATGATGGGCAATGCGTGGTGTTTTGCCTTGAGACCTGCGGTCGTTACCAGAACCAGCTGGAATGAACACGCTATGGATAGGTCAAGGTCAGCCATATCGCGAGAGGAGGATTGTAAAGTAAATGTGGGAGTGGTTGCGGCTTACCTTTCAATGGCGATCAGCGCCTCTGAGAAAGCTGAAGGAGTAGAAGAGAGAGCGAATGAATATGGCGCGGAGTATACGAGGTGCTTCTGCTGGTGGTTCAAGTACAGCGCCTTTGGCTTGTGACGTTCCGCGAAGCCAGGAATAACTTCGTTGTTCTTTGTTCTGACAAAGGGCCGGCGAACAATGGAACAACGCAGGGGCTTGGAGAGAACTTCTTTGTCGGACGTGCGTTGTATTGTAAAGATGTGCAAGATCTCGTGTAATGCCTGGTATGCAGAGTCGTGTGGAACTTGCTGCAACTATACTGATGCATGCGGAAGAGAATGAAAACTCCAGCAGAATACTGATTTCTATCGACATCAAGCGGGCAGCCATTGCAGAAGCAGCCATGAGAGTTGGCGAGCGCAATGAAGTTGGGCAAAGTAGATTCGATGTCGATGCAAAAGGCAAGAGGTTCATAAAGAGCTCACAAACGCTGCTCTGCATAGACGTGAGTGTGATGTTTGGAAAGATCAAATGATTCAAAAAGTGTGTGAAATAAGTCAGAATTCATGTCCAAACGAGGATGAGAGTTGGGATTCACATGCGAGAGACATCGATTAGCGTCATGCAGTCGGCAACCAATGACGGAAGCCGCCTACTTTTCCTCCGCGAGAATGAGCAAGTGCAGGTGCAAGCTGATACTCCAAACTCCTGGAGACTTTCGGGACTTCACACACAACATCACCGCCTGAATGAGAAATACTTCAACCACATTCTGCAAATCCATTTTCGAGCTATCTCGCAACGCATAGCCACCAGGGCGCGCGTTGCCCACTCGATTCTATTCCCAAGCATCTCCGTCCCTCCAGGAGACATGCTTCCTCCTACACCCTCGCCTTCTTCCGCGCCGGCTCATCGTCTTCGCCACGACGGTTGCCTTGCCCTCTCTTGTTCCAAACAAGCACATCAACGCGCTTCCGCTTGTGCGTAGCCACGGTAGCCTTACGAATTTCCATTCTCGGCGTTGGAGGCGGCTGAACCTTCGAAGCGATAAAACTCCGCCATGAAATCGGTGCAGGAGGAGGACAACTGAGTTGGAAAGGTGCGCCGGCTTGGAATTCCGCTTCTGGAGTCTGGAAGACGTCTTCAAAGAGGTCCATGTCTCCTGCGCACTTCGCTCCCTCGGGGGTGTATTTTCGAAGATCGGCTTGGACTTGAGCTGGGCACCTTGGAGGTTCTGGTGATGGTGGAGGTTTGAAGAGGTGAGGAGACATTCGTGGAGAGATGTCGCTTTCTGGAGTGTATGACATTCGCTGCCACCATTTCGGTGGTGGTGTTTGAGGCAGAGCCGGTTCATGTGCTGGTTCGACCTGGCCTTGGATTCCTTTGCGAGAGGACACGAAACTAAAAGAGACGCTGAAAAACGAGTTGACGGCAGTTGTGATGCTTGTCCGCAGTGTGGTGAGTCGATCTGTGGTAGACATTGCGAATGATCGTTTGGATGGTTGATTTGTGGAAAAAGAACAGGAAGGTGAGGTTGGCATAGGTATCCTTTATATGCTTGTGATGAACAATGCGCTGTGAGTATTGAGCTCGGATGATGACGCTTGTACTGAGGTTGGCAGAATTACATACCACGGATAATGCCTGATCGTGGAACAAAGCACACGGCTGCGGGAGCGCTCTCCCTCCTTTTCAACCTCATACGATATACTCAGACCAGCTGCCTACCATTTCCATGTTGGTTCTGAGCAAGTTCTCAGCCTGGACACGTCCCTTCAGAGCGGATGATCCCAACGTCTTTGTTCACTTGGCCTGGGACTGCTTCAAAGGGCTTCTTTGATGTCTTTCCCAAAATACTTTATACAATGCGCATTGTCATGGACCATTGTTTCTCCTTGACCAGTGTCCAGAATGCGGAATCGCCATCCTCCTCTTCCTGCGTTTTCCACAGACTTAGTTTACGCACTCCAATCTACAGCCTCTAGCTTCTTGCAGGATTTGAGCAGGTCTCAGAATCCACATTCGCCGATTAATCATGTTTCCAGAAGACGTCTCATCCTATACGACCCACACTTTGGACTCCAGCATCCCAATTCTCCCAATATTCAGCGAGTCATGCTTCGACACCTCCATCGACTACCCTTCCCTACTCCTCTCCCTCCGCCTCTGCAGTCTGGCCCTGCAAACCAAAGAAACCCTCCGATTCCTCTACGTCCTCTTCCTGAGCAAGCGTAAGTCCACCACCACAACCACCGGTAACCTCCACCTCGAAACCTCAGAATCCCCCTTCGACAACACCTCACTAACCCCCTTCCAGACCCAACTCCTCCTCCAGAAACTCTCCCAACTCTCCCACCTCACAAACTTCCACATCGACTCCGACCCCACCACCTCCGGCTCCGCAGAAACCCACATCAACACCTCCCTCACCCACCCCTCATTCCCCAATGGCTACGGTTCCGAAATCTTCCTCCCTCCCCTCCCCCTCCAAACCCTGGCCGATCCCACTCTCGACCCGCCAGCACACCTCGCACTTTCGTACCAAATCTCACATATCCTCCTTCACGAACTCGCACACGTGATTTCCAATGCCGTGGATGGAAACATTGATCCGGAAGTTTTTTTCCCGGGAATGGAGAATTTCGCGAGTGAGTGGGGGTTCGCGATGGAGGGGGTTGCGTTGGGAGGGGTTTTGGAACGGGTGAAGTTTGGGGAAGGAGGAGGCGCACCGTATCGATGGAGGGATGGAGAGCGGGGTGGTTGTTGGAAGGAATGTCGAATTGAGAAGGCTTTGGGCTGGACGTTATGGCCTTGTAAGCGTTTGGTGGCGCGGTATTTGAGGCATGGGGATAAGATTGGGGTGAGGGAGAATTGGGAAAACTTTTGTAAGAGTTCTGAGGAGGAGGGGGTTGGGGAGGGGGAGATTGAGGAGATGGTTGTTTTGCCTTTTGAGTGTGTTTGGAAGGTTTTTCAGAGGCCGTTTTGGGAGGAGACTGTGGTTGAGGAGGGGAAGGAGGCGTTTCGGGTTGAGGGACGAGAGAGGTTTAAGAAGGTGGAGACCAAGAGGAAACGGGAGGTTGTGCTGGAGTATGGGGATGAGGATGCGCCGGGGGAGACGGATGATGAGTATGTGGATGAGCAGAGAAGGAGGGCGAAGCGGAGGGTGGGATAGGGAGCTGGTCTCCGATCTCCTTTCGAAAGTGATATACGTTAGATGTTCCAGAAGTCAAATTTTTTCCTCCTGCTCGCACTCTTAATAGAATTTTCGGAATGATTTCATACATCGATGCAGCGAATTCAAAGTTTCTTAAGATCTTTTGGTAGTGAGTTTCGCCTTTGATGAAAAAGCTACGAGAATGGAAAGCTGCAAGTCTTGACAACCATGTAGGGGATGAACTTTAGACTCGAGCATGTTCTAGAGCACGACACGCGAGGAATCGAATATGGCGAGAGAAATTGAGAATGGTGAGTCAGTAAGTCCTAAACGAGAAGAAACTTTGATAATGGAGTGTGTGCGTGAAACTTTTCATTTGAGGAGATACTTCATGAGTTTGCAATGGGTAATCCCCAGTTGAATGCATTGTATAGTAGTCTAGACCAAGCCTCGCCCCAGTAGCCTTTGCTTACAAGTAAGCATGCCTAACTGGATCTTGTCTAACCCTCTCCCTCGCCTCCGCAAGCGTGATGATAGCAATGCCTTTGACGATGTGCGTCTCCAAAGGCACCGCGTCCGAAGTCTGCTCCGCTATGCGTTCGTAGGCTGACGGACCGGCCTCCTGCTGCGGACGAGATCCGTTGCGACTTTGAAGCTTGGTCGCGACTTTGGATCTGCATCGCTGGAAGATTGAGGGCTGAGGTTGCGCTTTCGGCTTCCGGAGTGTGCCGGCTTCGAGATGTTGGAGTTGTCTCGTAGACTTGGGTGGCCGTGGGCGTGGTGGTGACGCGGCTGCCTCGCCTGCGAGGAGAGCTGCTTGGGCCGCTCTGGCGGCGCCGAAACTGGGGGGTTGCGACATTTTGATTGGGTCGCGGAGGTTTGATGATGGTTGGTGGTTGTACTGTGAATGCGAGTGTGAAGAGTTGATATGGTGGTCTTCGTTGCGCATTGGTGGTTGTGTTGTGGTGTGACAGAAGAAGCTCGATGACTGGAGTTCGGCGCTGAATATATACCAACTGGTTCTGATGCAAATATCGTATAATGCATTGTAGTCAAAGTATGAGAAAGCCTTGTGGGAAAGTGATAATCCAATTGTGGTCACAAAAACTATGCATAGTCGTGGTCGACAATGCATTTGCGTAGACGGAGTCCACTTCTCGCCAACGGGGCTCGGTCGAAAGAGGTGTGCTTTGTGGATGAGGCGACATTCCGAATTCGCGCTGGACGTGGTGCGTAACAATCGTGGCGCATCGTCCGCGAAAGCTTGATGGTCGACAGGGAGGTGATATATTGCCGAGTATAGAGGTGATATACTTCATATGGAGGGGATATACTTCGTTTGGAGCTGATATACTTCGTTGGCTCTAAGGAGACCGGAAACTTGAAAGCATCCATTCGTTCAGTCAATGCTGGTACTGCGATGAGGCTCCTCGAGACAGTGCAGAGACGAGCGAGAATGTCGACGTAGTAAGGAAAGCGCTTACAAGACCTGCTCGAGCAAGTGATACTGCAGAAGTTCATTAGTTACTGAAGTATGACGATGGGGCTGAGAGAGGACGAGAAATCTTGGATAGGTCAGACTTATAGGAGAAAGGGGAATCAAGAGTGGTGGTGTTGGGGTGTTTCATTGATAAAATGTACTTACTTGCCAAAGGCCGTCCGAATGCGATGACCAAAATCTGAAGATCGTTCCTGGTGTGAGGAATCGTGCTTGCCGAAGCTTGCCGATGCCATCGCTAGTCACCTCGCTGCCAGATCTACCTCTCATCGAAATTGTCACGAGGTAGATGTCGAAGGCTTACCAAAGGCATGACCAAGAGGATCAGCCTTCACTCGCGCTTGTGCTTCGGCGAGTGAGATGGTTGGTATCCCCTTCAAGGTCTGCGTGGCGCTCGTGATCGGCATTGGCGGAGGCTTTGCAGATTCGGTGTTTGAAGGCATGTTTCTGTGCACAGCGTCATCATGTGGAAGTTCTTCCGCGATGGCCCACTCCCGCAAACCATCCACGACCTTACTGACCTTGGAAGAGCATCGGCGCATCAATGATGGGCGGTCACTCAGGCGTGGGAAGGCCCTCCTCTCCTGAACCTCCTCGGCTGACATGAGCCTGAGGGGCTGTGTGGGTGATGGAAGACTCCGGTCTGGGCTTGGTGGACGGACTTCCATGGAAGCTGCGGAACAAGTGCGACTGAGAGTCGCGGGGGTCTCGTATTCGAGAGGCGTCATTGCGTCGGACTCCGGAAGCTGGCCAGCAGATTCCATATCCCAGCCTGACGCGAAAGGAAAGAGCCTTCGTTGCATGGCAGCCATCCTTGCGGTTTGAGTTGAGAGCTGAGTCTCTCTCTGCTGCATGGACGGCAGAGTGTCGCGGTCTGATGGTGACATGGTGATCGATGTTCTCATGGATTGCTGAATGTCTTGATCTCGGCTGCTCATGAGTGTGTGTGATGTGACTTGGGGAAGGAGTTGTCATCTTGCGACAGTCGAGGTGGAATATATAGATAGCCATCGGATGGGTATAATGCGTTATGAGATTCGAATTCCAGGCATGGTGGTGAACAATCCATTCTGTCGTCGTCCTCAATCCCACTGTACATCTGCACAATAGCCTTGTTCTGAGGTTCAGTCATGGTTTCTTTGTGAGCGCTTTGTGGTATGAAGACTTTGGCAGAGGAAGCTTTCCATCGATGATTTTGCGCGAGCCCATAATGTGTAGAGTCGACCAAGGGAAGGTGTTCCGCTGCACGAAAGCTTTATGTGCTCTTCCCTGTCGATATTTGAAGGTGTGGCATTGCGTGAAGAGAGTGAGCTGAACTCAGACGTCGGCGAGGCTTGAAACAATGGCGCTCAGGATGAAGCAATGACAAAGGAGGTCATTTCCACTCCTTTGGTGACTTGGCAAGGTCCATGCGAGGCGAATGCAGCCATGCTCCCAGTGCACACTGAATCGATTGGCGGGAGAGGATCAGGTGTCTGGATTTTGACGGCCAAACTCACAACTCGGCCTGAGTTCACGAGACGCATCCTGCTAAAATGAGTGCTTGTAGTACCTTGAGACAAAGTAGTCAGCATTATCTTAGATTTGAGCGCCGAAGATTCAGCCATGTCTCACACCGAGATCATGACCTGGATGGATCGCTGAAACCAGGTTCAGCCATAATTTCACTGCTTAATCAGCCCAAGGCAGTCAATTTGGGAGCTCGTAATAAGCACCATGGATCCCGAAGAGCCAGCAGGTGTTGAAACCATCCGGATTGGGAGTTTCTGGCCAAGTATTTCGTGCATATGACCAGCCTGAGATTCAGGACCGCCAGGCACGATATTCCTACCTTGGCTACCCATATCTTGCCTCGAGGGTTCCGTTGCTGATGCACGCTCACTCTGACTCTGGACTTATACCACAATCCGGAACAATTTGCAGATTCTGGTTGCAGTGGTTGATTTGAGCAGGGCAAGAAGATGAGAGGGAGATGAAGTGAGGTCGCGAAGGAAGCAGGGGGCGCGAACCTTGACGTGCCAAGATCGAATCGAATGCGTGCGGACACAGCTCCGTGTCGGAAGAATCTCGACTTCTCCCACACACTTTTCTCCACCTCGCCGTCACCAGAAAATGGCACCCATACGTCCCGCCAGCAGGAAACGCACAACCGCACGCTCTCGTGTCGCGGCGAAAGCTTCGGCAGACCCTCGAGGCAAGTATGCGCCGCTCCCAGACTCCGAGATGGCATTTTCCGCCCAACCTGAATCCACAGACGCACTCTCCAACTTGAAGGATGACTACTTCGGCTTCGACGGCAATGATTTCCGCCTCAGCAAGAAAGACAAGCGAGTCATCAAGCATGGCAACCTTCTTGCGAAGGTGCGGGAGGGCGCGATCGAGAAGAAGAGCAGGAAGCGGAGAAGGCCGAACAAGAAATTGAAAACAGATATTGGTGGTTTGGGAGATGCCCTGCCTGATGTTGACGATGGAGAGGGTGAGTGGGAAGGCATAGAAGATGATGGCCAGATGGCAGTCGAGGGCAGGAAGAAGCGGCGGAGAAAAGACGAGGGAAAGATGGTCATGAAGAGTCTGAAGTTGAGGCACGGCGCCATGAAGCGAAAGAAGAAGATGGAAGACGATGAGATGGAGCGGATGCAGAGAAATCTGGCGCTGTTGGCTCAAGGAAGAGCTGCCGAGACCAAAGTGGATGGTGGAGAAGACGGCGCTGAGGATGCCCAGGCGAAGAGATGGGAAGCGTTGCGCGCGTTCATTGGGGGCACAATGCAGAGGGACCAGGCTTTTGCGAAGACTTGACACGGCAGCATGATCTTACCGCGGTCAGGAATCTACCGGCGTGCTTTCGATGCCTCATTGGTTACACGACCAGAACACGGGTGCAGGGACGAGCGCGTTCGCATTGCATGGCATTTGCCCAGCACTCACGAGGGACAACAACGTGTGGCCTCGTCATATCTCCGCAGCCTTCCTACAGCTCTGTACTGCCTCCAGGAACTCGATGAAAGCGTCAAAAGCTCCGACAGTCAGCTTTCTGGTATTCTTGCCATCTCATCCTTGACGAATACCTCCAACGTACACACCCGCCACGATCTTCTATACCTCATAGGCAGTGCAAGACTCGAGTCTTCAAAGAAGCCACCTACAGACGTGACGCTGCCTTTGTATCATCCTCCTCTAAACCTGACTCTGGCCATACCTGGAAGATGCTTGGAAGTTTACGATGCCGCTTCGTATCAGGCTCGGCGCCCTTTACGGCTGCAGCCTACGTTGACAATGCATCATATCCCGCTCCGCATACGAGCTCACTCAAGCGCGCTGTAGCTTCAAAGCATATTCCATGGTCTTGACTCACAAGTAGAGCTCTGCTGCCACGGACTTTGCATTCAATATGGTTATGACGCCTTTAGAAGGCTTTGGTTTCCAGACTCTCAGCGGCACTCCAGCTCGACATGAGCTTCGAATATCTGCGATCTTCATCAATACTTTGTGCTAGTCTGTACCTTTCAATGGTCCGGCTTTCTCCTTGACCGTCCTTCGCAGGTGCCATTGCAATTTGAATACAAGCAGCCTTCTCGTGTTGTACTGCGCATTTCTCTTCTCGCATTTGCTCACGATTCCGAACTCACTGAAAGCCTTGGGCGATCAAGTCGAAACCGAAACTCAAGGGCTCCTCCCGACCCGCCACTACAAAGAATCAGGTACGACCGGTGCTTCATCTCCAAGATCGAATAACACACCTAATCATCAAGAGCGCGCGATCATCGATCTTACCAGCAACGACGACGCCATGACGAAACCTGGCGACTTGGCAAGAACCTCGCCTATATCCAGCAGACGAGCTATCGCCTCAACGCCCTTCGGCGTGCCTACGATCAACAAGCCTAGGACATCGCCGCTGCAGAGTTTGTGCTACTCCCTGGAAATCGTTTTGATCACGACATTCACATCTTCGAAAACAGTACCATCGCAGATTCGTGCAACCCGCCCATCACCCTGCTGCTAACACATGCCCAACTCGACGATCTGGAGTGGGACGACGACGGATACCTGATTTACCCAGACGATGATCGAGAGGCGATCCAGCAGGAACTGGAAGTTATGGCCGAAGACGAAGCTGCCGAAGACGAACTTGGCCACGAAGATATCCAGAACATGCATGGCGAAGCCTAGCACACCATGTGCTTGAATCTGCAGCCGACTCATACGCTCCGCTACAGCAAGTCACCATTGACGGTGGCTGACTGGCGTGGTGGTCACGATGCACAAGGAGACATTAACGGCGTTGAAGTGTACCACAACAAGACTATAGCCATTGGTGCCTTGGATGCGTCCCTTTCTCGCAATCTCGTGCAGCAGATGGGAGAGATCGGTAATCCTTTTCTGCCCTTAACGCCTGGTAGCACTCGTCGTGTTCTCAAGATCAAGATCACTGGCCAGGAATACGATGACTGCGAAGACCGACATGGTTTGCGTTGTAGTAAACTCCCGCCTTTAAGAAGAGAGCCCTTGCGTGTATTTTGGCACTTTATCGTAAGTCTAACCTTTCGTGTTTTCAAATGCCTTCTAACGTTACGCTCTCTAGGCTCCTTTAGTCACTAGTATCTTGAATTCTCTGTGCTCCAGCAAATTGTTTTTTGGGAAACACTGCTTGTAGCTTAGCCGCAAATCTCTCGCGGACGACTAAGAGCATTCTCAGCATCTTTAACTAGGACTTTCATTCGCGTCTGCATGACAAAAGTCGGTCTTCAGCTTCTGACTAGCCCAAATCGGATCTTACCTTTCTGGGCCGCCGAAAACCCGCTATGCTGCTCAGTGAAAACGAAACGAAACAAAGCCCACAACCGTTTTGAGCTGCTACTGTCAGCCTTGGCAATGCCCATCACCAACACAAAGAGCTCGGTCTAACAGCCGAGCAATGGTCGCAGCCCAGGGTTCCCGGTATCCTTTGTCCCGATCCCTCGCGACTTTCGCATGATAGACGATAGCTTTTTCTCTGGTCTTACTCACCTCGTTCTACTACCGAATCGATCTGGTCTCGAAATTCCTGTTCCTATCCACGGGCACCGCTTTCGAAGTGAAAAGACAAAGTATTGCATTACTAGGAGCGATTGAAAACGACAACTCACTTGTCTACGAAGCCATCACTAGCGAGTTACCACATATCAGCCTCGACTGTCCTCTCGAAGATTACCGATACACATTCGCGACCGATCTCTCTACCTTGAGTACCACTACAGAAACGCTGAACACCACCAATCTTCACGCCTAGACTGCTTCCACAATGCCGCGCTCATTGAAACGAGGCCGTGATATGACGGGTGCCGATGCGAATGAGCCCAAAAGCCATCGGCCGAAGAAGATCCAACGAAAGGTATCCGCCGAGTCATTCAAGAAACACGCAAAGAGCATTATGCCGGATCGGGAAGAGTCCAAGAAGCAGCAAAACTCAGAAGGCCAGGCCGAACCGGAAGAGGATGAGAGCATTTGGAAAGAGATGGAGAAAGCAATGAACGAAGCAGCCCCCGGTGTCGAATTCCCTGATAGTAACGCCAATGCCGCCAAGCATACAACAATCGTCGACGAGGAATTAGCAGATGCCGACAACCCAATCCTCCCCGCCAATCTCCACGAAAAAATCCGCATCTCTACCCACCCGCTCCGACCTGGCGACGCTGAGTATGACTTCGACCAGCTGGCCCTCGCCCTCCGTAACACCGGAAACCCTCTCGGCGCTACACAGCTTACTCGTCTCAACGCGTCTGCTCGTCTCGAGGATGCTCGAAAGGAACATGCTCCTCGAAACGAGATCTGTCGAGACTTTGTCGCTGCTCTTCGGAGTTCAGAGGGTCCGAATTGGCCGGAGACTTCTGGAGCTCGGAGGGTTAGGAGGGTTCAGATTTTTGTGGAGGATTTCGATGCTAAGGGAGAGGAATTGGGGGAGGCTAGGAAGGGGTATGTTTATGTTGCTACGATTAAGGAACGCTTCTGAGAGGATTATATGAGCTCTTCTGGTGAAAGGGTGTGCTATGGCAGTAAACTACTGGGATACATTTTAGCTGGATTCACGATTGGAATGCACCTAGTCCGTCCGTTGATTTCAGGGTGTCCTTTGACGGCTGTCTTTTAGAGAGGGCAAGAAAATTGGCAGGGTAGACGCTTGTCAGTAGGTACCTTGTGGAGTAATTGCGTTTCCTCATTTTAGAATTCTAAGTATCTGACTATTATTTTCTTTCGAGGCCCTTGCTAAATCCTGGTCCGCGCACTAAGTCTAGAGCCTTATGTCTCCTTTCTAGTGACTAGCAGTAAACCCAGTCCATTGCCATCGTCCACGACGGAATTCCGGAGCGCCTCGATAGATTGGCGAAGAAACAACGGAGAAAAATCCCATTTCGCAACGCTCCCATCCTGATAATCTGTACTTACTCGTCCAGTTTTCAATTTGGTAGCATATGCTTCCACAAGGCTTAGAAGGGCTTTGATTCGATTCGGATAAGAGGAAGATATAGAAACGACACCAGAATCAGCAAGATTTCTTTCGTTCTGCTTCCCCTTTACTAATCACCCTATCGACATACATTTTCCATTCAAACTTATCGCCCTCTCGCCAAATCCCCCAACCCCCATCCCATCCCTAACCCATCCATCACCCCATCATTCTCCTATACCCCTCAATCCTAACCAAAACCTCTCCCAAACTCTCCGACCCATCCACCCCCAAACGAAACGTCCCCCCCTTCCTCGTCTCACCCGAGACCTCAAACCCCCTCGCCGGAAAGAAAAATCTCATTTTCTCATACACAGGCGGCAAACTCGGCCACGAACCTTTCCCCCTCACCTTCCGTCCATAAAATTTCCTCTTCCCCGGAACATCCCGCAGCTCAACAACAAACACCGCAGCCGTCTCCCCATTTCCATCAGATGCGCGTACAAGTGCCGGCGGCGTTCTCCGAGGAGCGTCGAAATCATTCCAGTACTCCATCGAGCCCGTGATCGTGACGCTATAGCTGTACACATATCTCTGCACATCCCTCCGATAGCGAATGGCGAGAGTGTAAATTTTCCCGGTGCGCGGTGATGTCCAGGTGCTCGTCCGGGCTTCGAGGAGCGTGTTGCGCTTTGTGTGGCCTGGCCAGGGGCTTGAGGTTGAGGGGAGAGAGGGGAGGAGGAAGAGTGAGGCTTGGAGGAGTGGGGAGGCGAGGATGGTTGAGGAAAAGGTTTTGTTGACGCGGAGAGATTTGAGGAGGTCGTGGGTGGGGAGGTTGAGGAGGATTTGTTCGAGGAGTTCGGGAATCGCGAAGGTTTTTGAGGCGTTGGTTGGGACGTGAAGGGCTTTGTGGACGGGGGAGGGGGGAGGCGTCGGCGGAGGCGAGGGTGGTGAGGTTGTGGTGATTGCGGTGGTTCTCTTGATGGCGAGTTTTGCGCGGAGCTTCTTCCAGAGCGAGGGAGGCATGGTGCTATCGTCGCAACAGGTGTCGGAGCGTTGTAAAGTAATGGGGGTTGTGGCGAAGTTTGAGTTTAGTTTAAGGTCGATTGCATGTTTCGACGCTGTTTGTCAGAAGACTGGGCATGTGGCCGCGAATTTTGCGAACGGAAGAAGTACGAAAGGTTTCTCAATATCCCAAGACAATTTCCCCCATCTTATTATGAGTCAGCTCCGCTGAACCGCCGCGGACCACGCCGCCGGACTCAGAACCTGGTTGTATCAGTCGAAAGAGAGCATCAGGAATCGTTCTACATTCTCAGGACTTCTCTACATTCCAATGATCCACTGGGACTGAAGCAGCACGAAAGGCCATCAATCATCTCAGGTCAGTTCCTCTAGCCTACGCTTATACTACCACAATAGCGACGCGAGACCCGAGGTCGATGACCCTAACGAGGCGGAGGAATTCGATGTTGAAGCTTTTCTCGAGCGGAAAAGGCAGTGGGCACTCGAGGATGAATCCGATACGGACACGGACACGGACGATGACGAAGAAAGCCCAGACGAATACGATCAAGCCTGGATAGACGAGCTGGCCGGAGCCCAGGTTTACGAAGCTGCAGAGGAGGATTTCAGATCCGATCCAGGGTTTGACTTTGGCGGGATCTGGAATAACGGCTTCAGAGATGCTGAGGAACAGGAACATATCCGCGCCCCTTACCGCGTAACTCCTCGCCGTAACTTCACGCATCCTCTTTTCCAGACGCCGTCCTGTCTTGCAAGTACCTCCCCGAGCCGATTCTCCACGATCCAGAAAGATGGGACGGGAGATTCTTCGAATGGATGGAATCCCAGCGCCCTAAAGAGTACATCTGCACCTTCGTCGTACGCACCTTCCCCGCGTAACAATGGCTCGACTCTGGAGACACTCTTCCTCCACGCTTGTCTCTGCTGCTCGAGAAGATGTTTCTCTCCGATCAACCCACATTCTAGTACCTCCAGATCGTCGACCTTCGAAATCTCGAACCCGCTCTAGAGCCCATTTGGCCTGGCTTGCGACTCATTGATGCCGATTGAAATTGGATGGCTAGAGGAAGGGTACGAAGATATGCCCCCGTTGCCAAAAAATGGCTCTCGGGATGCAGTAAACCGACGAACGTGCAATCCATATCGCTCAATAGTGCCATATAGCGGGATCTAGGAATTGAAGTATTGTCACTGTCCTGCATTCTATGCCCGAGATCGTCAATTCCTGATAGACTGATGTAGTAAGACTACCTTGCTCAAAGTGCCCCCGATGTTCAAAGTTCGCTTCAATCTGCGGGCGAAAAGACGTAGTTCTAGTTCACGGCAAGAGCCAACGCTCGCGCCAAAAGGCTTGGCAGTATGAATGTTTACTTCGCACAGCCCCTGAAAACTCTGACACACACTTCAACCTCACACACTCTCCAACACCTCCCTGCACATCCCTCGTCCTCTCCTTCATCAATCATCGCAATGGCCACCACCATCGCTTCTTCCGTCCTCGCTTTGGCACTCGTGGCCGCCCTCACCTACCTCGTCCACAAGCACGCTCGCCACCTCGCTCAGCTGCTGCTGATGGCGCTGTGCATGCTCGCGCTCTTTGCACCTCGCCTACTCTTCGCGCTCGTCATGAGGCTCTTCGAGTGAGCGGCGGCGGCGGCGGCGGTGACCAGCACCAGCACCACCGCCAACGCCACCGCCACCAACGCCGGAATGTAGGTTGCTCCACGCGCTCCATACAAACAGCAGTGCTAACAGTAGCGAACAGGGCATCTTTTTTCACCACCGCCGGCGCCGGCCTCTTGGTGGCCTACCGAAAGGGGGCCACCAATGCCACCATCACCACCAGCACCAGCACCAGCATCAGCATCAGCATCAGCACCAGCACCAGCACCAGCACCAGCACCAGCACCAGCACCAGCACCAGCACCAGCAAGACTTCCAAGACGCGCTGACGCTCCACGCTGTTCACATCTACACCACACCGCGCTGTTTCTCGCGCATAACAGCGAGCGAAGGTATGTGAACTTCTTCCTGCTCCCTCCTCAGCTCCAATGATGAAACGCAACACATCAGCCCTTCACAACGGCAGCACAAGGCAGCGGTGAATGGCAGCTCCCATGGCTGAAATTGCATCGCACGCTATTCTCTTACTACGCCTGAACGAGCATTCAAGCACCGCATTAAGCATGCCGCGACATCTGAAACGCATCGCTGACTTGCTTCTTCCAGACCAGCCACCTGCACCACCAGCCGTTACGCGTGTACCAGCACCCTTTTCGTCATCATACAAGACTGTAAGTATCACCTGCTGATGTCTCGATCACCACACTGTCATGATGAATCGCGATACGTCAGTACAGCAGAGTTTGGGGCCGCAATGACTGAGCCCGCAATGCGCACTGGTCGTGCTCACAATGTCAATCCTTGGTGCCATCCTGAACGATATACCTTCTTCCCCACAGAATACACCGATGAGATGGTGACACAAGACTGCTGACGACTCGCCACAGGTCCTTTTTCGCATTGCCGAGCGCAGCTCTCACCCCACGCATCGCCGGTAAGTCTGACCACCCCTTCTCATTTCACTTCTCATGATGAAACCCGCGGCACATCACGCAGCAGAAAGGTTTGTGGGTTGAAGGCCATGAGCGAGCCTGTTTGAGGAAGCATCAAGTACCAACGGGCGATAACAGCCGCAATGCGGGCCTGTAGTATTGTTCGCCTGACAGAGACACTTCATTCATCAAGAAGCGCGCGCGAATGAAAGTATGCACACGACTGCTGACTTCCCTTCGCAGATGGGCCTTCGATACAAGGCACCGCACTCTCATACCTAGCCATCCGCTGCGGTCTCACATCTTCAAAGGTAATTATTCTTCCCTCCACCCATTCCATCCTCGATTTCATGATGAAAGCCGCGACAAATCACAGAGCAATGAGGTAGGGGGAGAAGGCAATGACCGAGACCGCTGAGGAAATGGCACTGCCAAGTACCGCGGTCGCAACAGTCGCAAGACGGGCCTGTAGTATTGCTCACTGAACGATCATCACCACATTCCTTCGAACACACGATCATGATGATGGGACAGACCGCTGACACTTTCATGAGGCACCTTCTTCTGAGCCTTCGTGGTGTTTTGTCCGCGACTTTCGACTTCGATCTCCTGAAACGTCTAAGTGACTCAGGATAAAAGTAAGTACAGCACATCTATCCATCTCCATCCTTCTCTCTCATGATGAAGCGCGAAGCATCAGCAAGGCCGGGCCAAGGTAAGTTACCGGCCGCATGACTGATATCGCAACGCAAAACGGTGTCGAAACCCTCGCCTGAACGGCTTTCTCTCCATGTCAATGTGCACAATCTTTCCACGGCGAGGCAGAGAGCTGACTTCATGGCCAGACAGTCATTATCCCTTTACTTTGGTGCGTATCTCGCGCCTTGAAGAGCAACATCTCGTCAGCCTCGGGCATTCAGTCTTCGAGCTAGCTGGCACAAAGTGAGTACATTCATCCTCCCCGTCATCCACCTCCCTTCCCATGATGAAACGCGATACATCAGTCCATCACTAAGGTAAATCAGTCCCGCAACAAGGTAAGTATGACTGAAACCGCATCGCATACTGGTCACTTTTACTTCGCCTGAAAGCTTGTTTGAAAGTTTCTCTTTACGAACACGAGTCTTTTTATGACGATAATGCTGATGCCTTCGCATGCTTAGATGCCTCCTGCTCCCACGTCGTTTACCTTTGCCCTCGACGTCTCGGCCATATCCGTCTACTGCACTCAATCTTGAAGATAAGTAAGTCAACCCCTGCATCATATCATATCCCTTCTTCCTATGATGAAACGCGACAAATCAGTCTAGTAGGAGGTAAGTCACAGATGACTGACACTGCTACGCGATTTGGTAACCATTACAACGCCTGAAAGCTTGTTCGACAATTTCTCTTCTTCATGAACACGAGATTTCCATGACAAGAATGCTGACGGCCTCGTATAGTTCGCTCATCTTCTTTGACGCCTTTACCCTCGCCCTCGACGTCTCTGCAAGGTCTACCGCACTCAGTCGCGAAGACGAATGACAGAAAGTAAGTAAACCCTGCATTCCACTCTGCACCTTCCCATGATGAAACGCGACACATCAGTCTAGTAGGAGGTAAGTCACAGATGACTGACACTGCTACGCGATTTGGTAACCATTACAACGCCTGAAATGAATCTAAAACCTCTACTCTCACACATCGCTGTGGCGAAGATTGACGCTGACTGTTGGCGCAATGTAGAACATCTGGCAGAGCGGGAGGTGCAGCGGACTTGGAGGTCAATGTGGATTGCATGACGGAGCGGTCCAGTCTACCGCGCTCGGCCGGAGATGCAGCTCAGACTTAGCGTGGCGAAAGGCTCGATGCCGCAAGAGGCGATGGGACTTTCGAATGAGGAGTAGCCTAAGTAGCATTCACCATACCTCACACCTCACACTTCCCGTCACCAGCTCTCAAGCGTGACGAACGAGCACATCGTTCCTTCACACCCTTCAAACATCATTCTCGTCATCCCTGATCCGTATACCAGACTGCGCTAAGCACACCCCCAGCCTCCTCTGATCGTGCATAATGCTCGCAAATCTTCCCGTTCACCACCACTCCATACCATCCATCCTCTCCCCATGCACGCGCTCCTCCCCATCCCTACAAAAGCCTCCCCCTTCTTCCCACCCACAACCTCGCAACCAAACTTCTACAAACTCCCACATCCGCAAACATGCCACCAGCTTACTGCTCCTCCATCCCCAACAGCTCCCTCGCTTGTAATCCTCAATGGCTGAATATCATGCTGTTTTGCATGATTCTCTTCCTTTTAGTATGGATTCTTGGGGGAGTTTGTGTTACGGTTTGGTTAATCGTCAAGAATGCGAGGGAGGCGAGGCAGATGAGATTTGATGGCGGGGAGAAGGAGAAATTGCTAGATGGAGATGGCATTAGGGAGTAAGATTGGGGATTAGGGATTGAGGGAGACGCATTGGGGGAAGGTGGGAATGATTTGTAGTTGGGTTGGAGGAGGAGAGGTTGAGAGATGGACGGAGCTGGAGGATGAGACTTTGCAGGGGATGCTATGGTGGGAGGTGGTGATGGCTCGTATTTGTATTGAGGGAGGAGAGTCTGTCGAGGAGATGCGCACTGATCTTGGTGCTTGGATTAGGAGGATGTGATTTGGGGTTGGATGATGGTATTGCTCATTCCCGTGCCACTCCCATCGAAGACGTTTTCGAGGCGAGGCTGGCGAGGATTGGGTAGAGTCATTGTTGCGCCAACTCCTTGCCCGCGAGGTCTCTTTCTCGCTCGAGACATCCTCGCCCTCGTTTTTAGTTACCAGCAATGTAGACGAATGGTTTTGAAGACCCACGCCTCGCATGCAGAGAGAGAGTGTGCGTCTTCTTGATGAAGCTCGGTGCTTGTTGTACTTGATAGCGGCAAGGTATGATGTTCAAAGATCACAATCGCTGCAAAAGCAAACATAAATTCCTCCCTGCATCATCAAATACAGCAACAAATCCCACAAAAATCACAGAATCGTCCCTCATCAACGTAAAAAGAATAAAAAAACCCCCGCCCCACGATCACATCGATTCCCACTCCACCCCCCAACCCCTCAACGGCCGCAATCAAGCTTGACTATTATATACGCCCTTCACTCCCCCACTTCCAACCAATAAAAGCGAGCGCTCTGTCGCTTCAGAAATCCAACTGGTGCTGTCGCAAAGCACTCAGGTATGTATTCATCCCCTTGCACATTCTGGATTGGCTTCCGAGAAAAAACAGCATCGATAAGCGAGATTTCCGCACCCGTTGCGTTGAACATAATCAGCTTGCTAGTTTTCCCTAGCTGGCCGCTAGGTTTTTGCTTCGCTGGCGGAGGCCCTGGTTCGATTCTTTTTGGGTTTCTTTTGAATTGGGGATGGGAGGGTAGGAGGGGGGAGAATAGGAGGCTGGGAGAGTGTGTCTGTACGTTTGTTGGAACGCTTTTTGTATTCCCTTTTGCCGCTGAAGTTGCAGAAATCGGCTGCCAAGTTCGAATCTCGAAAGCTGATATCTTTTTGCCCCTGAATTGCTTTTGGCATAATATTCCACCTTCTCGACTCGATGCAAAAGCGCTGGCCATGTGCACCATTGACAATCCGCACAGAAATACCAGTTTTCCAATCCTGAGTGGATTTTGTGAGAGCGCAGACGAGAAAGGTATCCTGTTGGCTCTCATCTTGGAACATCATCCATGAAGTCCCTCCGTCAACTTCAAACTTCCGAAGCTGACAACTTTTCGCCCCTCAACTTCTTCCGTCACGATATCTCACCTTCTTCACTCATTTCACACACCACTCTTGTGGCAGTGGATTGCCTTCCGTTGTCTTCGAATATTTGAGGCAGTGACGAGATTGCTGATGCGTGAATGCGCAGTCTCGAACCCGCGACCTCACCCTTGTCATCAGCCGCCAAGCGGTGAGCTTCCAGCCTCATCAATCGACTCCCTCTAAAACACTGTTTTCAGGCCTCCAGTCCGATTTATCCGCTTCGAGAGCCAGCATCCCTCATTGCCGCAAGGCTTGCCTAGCTTCCACCCTCAAGTGCAATAGTTATTTCGAGATCGGGTAGATTGAAGCTGTAGAATGCGGTTACGGAGGAGGATAGCGTGACTTTAAGAGGTCTACAGGCGGTGATTGACTCTCCTGTCGCTGCGGGAAACCCTATGCTTGCTGGAAAAGAGGTTGAGATTAAGATGAAGTTCGACGATATGGTACCAGGACGCACCAGCAGAAGGTGGTGGACACGCACCTTCGACCTTCGACCTTCGAGGGACGAGACAAAATCTGGCAAGAAGCAATAGAAGCCGTCCTCCTCTGCGCAGAAGGCCTGACGACCGCGGCCCAGGTGACCGATGCCATCCTCCCAGATTTCCCAAATCTGTACGCTACTCGGAGCGCCTACTACACCCACTTGGCCCTAGAAGTCAACATTGGCCTCTTCCTGATTGAAGCGCGGAACGAACGGTTTGATTAGTGCCCTCGGACTAGCCGTCCGTCCTTGGGTGGCATGCAGTTGTGGTGAAGAATCGCGTCCGAAGTCTTTTGAAGACCACCTGCAGGAATTCGCTCAGCTATATGGGGTCCCAGTCACCGATCATGATCGAGAGGAGATTGCGCTCGGTCTTAAGGTGACCTTGAACTCAATCCCTGCTATGCTCCTGTACGGTCCGCGTGGCCTTGCACTTGCTGAGCCTCACGCGCTTTGAGTACTTACATGTCTCGTCTAGGAATCCATCGTAGCCGTCCCTGTCGGGTGGTATAGTCCTAAAGCCAGAGGATATAATAAGCGAGAACAAGAAGAGAAGGGAGGGCGAGGAGAGGGTGCTAGGGAGTGGGACAGAAAGCAGAGATGGAAAGGTTCGAGAAGAGGAAGAGTTTTGGGTAGTAGAGGATAGCGAGGCTCGAGAGACTTAGAATAGAGAAGAGTTAGGCCTACTTCAAGACCTGTAATTCTAGCTAATAACAATTAAAGTACCTCTCGGTATCTGGACGACTTCATTTACTCTCGTAATCATTACAGAGCGAACACTAAGTGATTTAATGGAATCCTACTCCTGACAAGGCCTCGGATGCAGCCCAGTCCCAACCCACGGCGGCAACATCGCCCGGCCTGAGCGAGTAACCAAATTTGAAGCTACTCTAGGGGAGAGCCTCTGTCCACTCACCGACCATAGACTCGAGGGTTTAGGTCATTTAAAATGTTTATCGAGAATAACTGACGCCTTAATACGCACAATCCAGCAGAAGCACCACGTCGAAAGAAGGTGGATCAATGGGGTCATCACTACCTTTCCACAATTGCAGGCTTTTCCTCAAGACTGCTCGTCAGCTTATGGAGGGAGGTTCACGCAACTTGGTGCATTGATCTTCTCTGATAGAGCGAATCCATGTTTTAAACCTATGAGATCTCCGATATGCTGGAACGGACGACGTAGAGACTGTCACCGCACAAGATCATTGTACAGTAGAGTCCGCACACCCTATAAAGACTAAGACCGTGACTTCGGCGCCTCCGTAGTATGTGCTCACAATTCCATGCTCAGCTTTCAGATATAGCTTTGCAGACTCTATATCGGAGTTGCTTGACACCGAGAAATGGCACTAGGAGGAGAAGAAGCGTAGTTGGAGAACTTGGAAGACGAACGCCGCACGACCACATCGGCTAATCGATGTATACCGCTCGAAGGAGAAGCATCGCAGTCGCGCTCTCGGTCGGCGGCTCGTTGGTACAGCAAAACGAAAGGAGCATGAGCGGAATAGACGGTTGAAGGTGGAAGACAGAACATGGCACAGCGGCCTTGAATCGGCTCGCTCAAACAAAAATAGTGTCCCGATACCGCGAGCAGTCCACTCACCAGCACAGACGCCCCTTCATCTCAGAGTCTTCTCCTTCTTCCTCTGCTTCTTCTTCTCCTTCTCCTTTTTCTCCTTCTTCATCGAAATCCTCCATTAGTCGGTACTCGATCCTCCTTCGCCTCCCAGACGATTTTCATATACAGCTTCAAACAATGCTCAAACCACTTCGTTGCATATCTGCTCCTCAAACCCCAGCCGCCGCTATACTGAAATGCGTAGTCCTTCTTTGTGCGGTATAGTCGGTAGTTGATTGCGAGTCGATTCTCCAGAAATTTCCTTCGGCCTGGATAGCCGGCATCGTCGCCGATGTTGACATAGTCTTTTGATGGAAGGGGTTGTTGCGGTGCCATGGTTCTTTCTCTCTCGATAGCTGGTCGTCTCGATTTTGATGTCTTCTCGGAGGTTGACGCTTGACCCGTTTTTCATAATAGTAAAGCGGCCTGAAGCCTATGACAGTGGACCTGCACGACCGTTACCATCCCAGCACGCCCTTGAAAACCTCACCCCCACCCCTGAATATCTGAGAACGGTCTGTTGTGATTAGAACGCGGGCCCATCCGCAGCAGAAACTACTTAAGGACCTTTTTCTCGCTCAACCTCTTCTTCTTTTTCTCTCCAAGGCCGGCTAAGGCGCTCCGCAGTCCTCCTCAAGAACAGGCTACTGCTGTCAAGAACGACCTGCATTGCACATTGTGGCTGTCGACTTGGTATTGAACCCGCTGCGGTGGGGTCGAGGGCATAATTTTTGATTGCAACCTTTACTTTTTCATCATGTTGTCGCTGTTTGCGATGCCTTGGAGAAGAAGCTTCATCGCCATTGTTACTAGGTGTTGTTAGGTGAGCTTCATTGCTTTACTGACGGCGTCTTGGCCTGTGGCCTGGTCTCGTGGAGTTCGTTTCCGATTGGAAGACGCACTCGTACTCATGGAGAAGTTGGTGACGCTGCAGATGTTGACGCTCAGGGGCTGAGCATGAGGTACCAGCACCTCATAGTGGGCGTGGATGAGGCCTGTTGGTATCGCACGATGCTCTCGGCTCACATACTTGCGCGACTTCGCCAACAAACGGTGTTCTACGCCTCGCGAGCGTCGCGCGCGCAGGTGGCGGAAGGATGTAAAGATGCCTCACGACGACGAAGTCCCGGATCGATCATTAACGACTGACACGCTCAGGCAGGAAGATCGAGCAGACGTAGACGGTGACCGTCAGGGGCTCAACATCCCCAGAAAAACGACTTCAAAGAATGGTATCGGGAGACGCGGCCGCCGATGAGAGAAACCACGCAACTCTCACCATAGCATAGCTCATGAAGTCGCGCGCAAACGGCGAAGAGGCCGATATCATCAAGACGGGCATCCGAACCAAGCGACAGACACTCAGGAGCCATACGCTGAGCGGCCCCAGCAAACGACTTCAAAGAATGACATGAGGAGAGGCGACCGCGTGATGAGAGAACCGACGAAAGTCTCGTCATCACTCAACCTATAAAGTCGCGCGCAGACGGAAAAGAAGACGACATCGCTAGGAAGAGCTTCAGACCCAAGCAGAAGACAGTCAGGACGCATTTCCCGAGCGACGCCACACTAGAAATCGCATCCTGGCCTCCAGCCAGACACCGACCAAGGTAATTCCGACCTTCACGATGGACAGCATGGACTCCGCTTTTCAGACGAGTATCAGCACTCAGCGCAAGACTCTACTCCTCCGGCAGGCAATTAGAACTCTGACGCCGAGGACGGCACAAAGTGCAATACCACATGGCGGCAACTCCAGCACGCTCAGCTCACCGTCCACGAGCCTTCCTCGAGCGAAGCCTTACCCGACGACACCGGTTGCGTATGACTTGAAGACTGGCGTTGGTCGCTCCCCAGGGAAGAGTCTGCTTATGATTATCTGAGGGCAAAAGGTGGGCTGGAGACAAGAGCGCAAGAGAAAGGACACAGTACTTCATGCCTAAGGAAAACCTCTATTACGCTTCGTAGGCAGCACGGAGCCTCGCGTGAGCGACCACACACGCCCACTCTTCTGAGACGACACGACCAGCGCATGAATCAATCTCCCTAGCGACCTTCTACTATTGGATATTCAAAAATCGATTCCTCCCTACTAGAGAAAGAGGCAGCCCGCCACGGAAAAAAAAGTCCGTTCGGAGAGATTCTGTTCGCAAAAGCCGGCGATCTTCACTCTAAAGCCGCGCTCTGGAGTCAGAAGCCCAGACGATAAGGCCGAAACCAAGTAGTAGAAGCCAGAAGAACGCTATTTCAAGGGCAAGGCAAGGAAAGGCAAGGCAATGACAGCTTCCTCTCTCTTCCCTTCCCATTCCCCAGAATCTCGTCCTCCTCATCTCCGAACTTCCACCCTACTACGAATCGTAGACGTCTTCCCACAGTCCTGCTATGCGAACTTCCAATCAGCGAGTGACAGGAATGAGATACCAACGGAATTGGAATCGACAACAGAGACTCAGCGCAATCGGAATCGACGATGGAGATTCAGTGGGTGGAAAGGATGAGCGAATGCATAGCAGGGGTGTAGCAAGACGAAGAGGATGTGACGCACCTACCCACCAGACTAATTGTTAGAGTAGGGTTGGGAGTAAGAAGAGGGAATGCGTAGATAACGGTGATGCGAGGGCTCAAGAGCAACATGGTCAGGAAAGAGCCGCCAGCGGAAGCCTGTCGATACTGGGCTTGCGTGAGAGACATGGGACTTCGACGACGACGATGATATCGAAGTGCTGCAGAAAAGTAAATGCACGACCATTGAACAGCCAAGCAAGTGGAATGCAGTGCAAAGAGAACAACAACATTAATTCCTTCTAAGTATACAATCATACCATCATTCTCGGCTCAATAGCCCAATGTCTCTGCAGCTTCGCTCGTAGAACGCTAACCCAGTCAATGCTACAGCAACTCCAGCCTCCAATTCTCTCTCTTCCAGCGCGTGACTCTAACCAGCCTTGCCCGAATCCATGAAGCAAACCTTGAAGTGAGTGGTCTCTGTGCCGCGCCTGTTGTAGTGCTGTCAGATGATGACGTTCTGGAAGTAAGCTAAGTAAACAGAGCCCAAGACACCCTTGTGACTTGCATTATGCCCTTCTTCGTTTCTTCGTAACAGCTGCGTCACACATCGCCTTAGTATTGTAGCCATCTGGAGGGTCGGTGTCGGTGGTAAAGGTGACTGGAGGGATGGATGGGCTGGGGGTACCATTGCGAGTGCCGATTGACGCTGGTGGAAGTCTAGCTGTTGTATCCCAAACCTCCTCGCTTGTTCGAACCATTTGAATGGTCGGTGTCGGTGGTGAAGGTGACTGGAGGGATGGATGGGCTAGGTGTGCGATTATGAGTGCCGATTGACGCTGAAGAAAGCCTAGCTGTCGTATCTCGAGCCTTCTCCCTCGTCGGCTTGGTGTTAGAGCCATCTGAACGCTTGGTGTCGGTGGTAAAGGTCACTGGAGGAATGAATAGGCTTGAAGCAGCACATTGGAGCACTCAGCATACGTGTCCTTTGCAATATTGGCGATTCGAATGTAGTGGCCACCCTTCCACTCGACCTGTGGGCCGGTGTCGGTAGTGAAGGTCACCGGAGGGATCGACGGGCTAGGGGTGCCATTGTGCGTGCCGATGGGAGCTGGTGGGAGGGCAGCAATCATCTTGCCACGAGCCTTCTCGCTCATCGGCTTCGTGTTCGAGCCGTCGGCGATGGTGGGCTTGTCGTCGTCATTCTCGGTGCTGCTACCGGACTGCAGGAGGAAGTCAGCGAGCTCGACGACAGTAGCGTGGTAGAGGACTTACAATGTTGCTGCCAGACTGTGGGCACACATGTCCGCTCCAGTGGTTTATACAGACTGTGTGCCCACAGTCTGGCAACCAGTGGCTCGGTAGCCACACGCACTTGGAGAGAAGTCAGCAAATGTCACCGTGTCCCGCTCAAATGATGCGAAAGTGAAGTGGGATAGTGATGTCGCCGCCGCCAGTCTGATGGACGCGGAGTCCCTGAGTTAACCTCACCGGCGATGAAGGGGTACATGCGTGCAGGAATGTCGCCTTCTCGACAACCAGCATCGACACGATGGCGAAGTGGTAGGGCGTGCTAGCATGGTGATCATGCTGTAAGCCACTCGAGATCAACTTACCATGGCCCAAAGGAGGCCGGCGAAGCGCCGTACCCCAGTACATAAGTACCGGGTAAAGCGTTCAGCCATGCCTCATACCATCGAGTTGCTGGTGGTTGTCATTTTTGCTGCCGCGGCGGCACATTTTCTGATCCGCCATGCTCATTCTTTTTGCTTCTTCTCGCCGGTGTGCATGTGACCGCCGCGGCAGCGCTCCGTTTCTGGTCGTATCATGCTCTGGAGGTGAGGTGTCAGCGAGTGCTACCTTGAATGACGAGGAGTGTGAGATACTTGCCGCTTGCCATGCTGTTCTCGCAGCCGGATCCTCTCCATGTCGTGGTCGGAGGAAAGGCACCGAATGCGGCGGCATTGGCACTGCCGTCGTCGGAATGACAGGAGAGGATCCGGCGGCGATGATCATGAAGAGTGTTCTGCGGACTGGTATCAGAGTCAGTGGGGAGAGCTTGGAGTTGATGGTGGGTAGCGCTACGATGCATACCCAGTGTTGACGATGGCTTTGTGGTTTGCCTTGCCTTTGAACTTCGGCGCATGGTTGGATGGATGGTGTGGAGAGGGTGGAGTGTTGTTGTTGCGATGGATGATGATAGTGATGTGAAGGAGGAGGAAGAGAAGGTGAGCAAGGGGCGAAGAGATTTCACGCGGAACGGTGAGCTTTGACCATCTCTTCCGCGCCTTCCCCCACGAGAACGTTCCTGAGCTGCTGTGCCTGTTCTTCCTAAGGCAAGAAGTCTACGGGCACGACTGCCAGACATGCTACAGTACAGGCTCAGTATATAGTCGCGAATCTGTCGACCCAAACCAAGATCCTTCCTGTTCCAGATCACCATTCGTTGAAGGCAACGCGCTACGACTATGCTTCGGCAGTCCACATCTACAACCTTCTCACTGCCAGCGCTCGAGTTCACTCTGCGATCAAGGTCTCTTTAGGCAATCCAGATCGATGCCGGAGGTTGCTGCAGCAAGATGAATGGCAGAGAGAGTGACACTACGCAGGGCGTGATGATCTGTATAGCTTACATGACCTGGGGCTGGGGCATCACGAATTCGGGAGGATGTCTCCGTTGTTCTGCGGCAGGTGTCTCCTATGGTCGTGGTGAGTTGAAGTCATATCGTACATCTGCTTATTCCCTCACTCACCTGTACACGACCCGCTTCCCGCAATCAGTCGTAGCCATGATCCCAAAACTCCAATCGTGCTTTCCTGTAAGACTTGCTGCTTTGGAAGCGAGAAAACGATACTCGATGAACTAACGACTTTTGTACCTCCACCTCCATCTAACCGCCTCACCTCGCTGTAAGCTACACGGAAAATTGAAACCGAACAAGTTCTACATTATAACAAAAGCAGACAGAATACGACCGTTCGCAGCGGCACGGCTTACCACCACTGTTCAACACGATCAACATCCGTTTACTGAGGACACTTGGTAGAAGAGCGGCTAGTAGAGTGGATGGGAAGGTCGAGCGGGCTTCCAGGTGGAATGTTGTTCAAGATTTCTGTTGGAAGGGAGGAGATTGGTGCTGAGAGGAGCAAGTTGCCTGGAATGTCGGTGGGAAGAGCGTTCAGGATGCCATTTGGAAGTTGGGTGACGGGTAAGTCGCTAGCAAGGCTCGTGAGATGGCAGTAGGTAGGGCGAGAGAGTGCATCAAGCACACCGAAGACTCCTGGCGTGTTGGCGTTCTATAGCAAAGCAGCGAGGGATGAGGTGACGGATGTCTGCCGCGAGAGGGACGGCGGTTTGGATGATGAGGTCGAGAGCGGTACCGGTTGGCAAGCTTGAGAGATTTGGGAGGCCTAAAACGACGAGCCCGGGCAGTTGGGGGATTTCAGCGGCAGCGTTAGTGGGCAGACTGATAGCTAGAAGGTTTGGTCAGCATCATTATCACAGGATTCTGGCATTGCCCGGCACTGCTGGTACAGCGGCTGTGAGCGAAGTAGATAGAGCAGCCTGCTGAAAGTCAGCCGCTTGGTTCGAGGAAACGATGCATCGAAGACTTCTGTCGTATCAGCTTGTGCATAATTTGTAAAGGACATGCTTACCCCAGTAGAGGTCGACAGGGCAGGCGGTGCCACAACAAGTGTCGAGCCTGGCGACACAGGTACATTCGCGACGATGCTCGAGATGATAGCTGCTGGATCAACACTCGCAATAGCAATGCTCGAGCTCGGCAGTCCAATGGGTTGAACCACCGACGCCACACCACCTACCGCAACATGAGTGGATGTGCGAGACCAGGAAGTTGTGGAGCCATGAATGGTGTCTTGCTGGCGAATAAGTAAGTGAACGAAGTATCGACTGGACGAATTGTGGTAGAGAACGAATGAACTATCCTGCTCCTGCCCGTAACACTATACCAGGTTTTTGGAAGGTCAGTTGTCAGCTCTATGTTCCCCAGAGCGTAGCACGCAGTACTCGGACACGCCGCCACGGCAACCTGATACGCTTCGCCTATGATCGATTCATGGCATCAAAGAAGTGCTCGATCCTGACCTGCCGGTGGAGTGCCCTTACTCCGGGATATAGGCCTGATGGTATTGCGGCATGCCGGTCCACGACGTCGGAGATCAGTGTATAGGATGTTCCCCGTAATAGCCAGGAGTTGCCGAAACGTGGTTGGGAGCTGTTTCGTGAAGGTGTTGCTGTCAAGGGCGGAATATCCTCATTATCCAAGCTGGTGGGGGTCCCTCAATGTGATCATATGCTGTGACAGCTTTCTGCATGCACGAAAGTTGTGCGTTGACCAGCATTCTTGTTGTCAGGACCAAAGCATAACTCACCGGAAGGGAGGAGAGACTGGACGACCACCGCTCCCAAGAAAAGCATACGACACGGTATACACACTTACTGCCCATTGGCCTTGATCTCCTTCTGCTCAACATCCCCTATCTTAAAAACAATCTTATGCACCTTCCGCTGTTCGAAATCCTTATACGCCTGCGGCGCCTCTTCCAACGGCATAGTTTTTCCGCACAAAAACGCCACCTTCTTCTGCTCTTGCACGAGCAAAGCCAAAGCATCTTCGAAAATGCTTCGCACGGGACATCGGCCGAAAGCCATTTGCACATTCTTGCCATACAGCATTAAGCCGTTGACTTCCCACTTCTCGGTGTGTACGCCGATCGAGCTGATGGCGCCCCAGGGGCGGATCATGTCGAAGCAGAGGTTCCAGGCATCGGCGTGGCCGACGACTTCCATGACGACGTCGGCGCCTCTTCCGCCAGATGCGTCTTTGATCTTCTGGACTGGGTTGTCGTTGAGATGGATCGGGATGGCGCCGATGGATTTTGCTTGCTCGAGACGCTCGGGGACGGAGTCAATGGCGTAGACCTTGTCGACCTGCGAAGGATCAGTATGTATTCTCTGCCAGATCTCCGTACCATGGTCTTACCATCGTCAAAGCGCAAGTGATGGCGCAGAGTCCGACTGGACCACAACCCACGCAAACGACGGTATACTCCTTTCGATCTCTTTCCGGCAGATTCTTGAGGTATCGTGAGGCTGCAAAGTAGCCGGTTGGGAAAATGTCGGCCATGAGCACGAGCATCTCTTCGGGTATGTTCTTGGGCGCGAGGACGAATGTCGTCTCGGCGAGTGGGCATCTCACGTACTCTGCCTGGCCTCCGTCGACGGTGTTCGCTGGCGCCGAGTTGCCTGAACAAGGTCAGCACTTCACAAGGTCGTGGGCCTAGATGTCGCCATACCAAAAAGCTCGCCCTTTGAGCATCGCGAGGCTTGTCCTCGCACGCAGAAGTAGCATTCTCCGCATGCGGTGTAGAAGGGCACGACGACCTAGTTCTCAGAGCATCAGTATCTCCACAGCATCAGTGCTTTTTCTGCTCTCCTCTTTCGTGCAGCACCCATTTCTCCCGATCAGACACGCACCTTGTCACCGATATTGAACTTCTTCACAGCATCTCCCTTCTCCACGATTTCTCCCACAAACTCATGTCCGCAAATGAAGTTCGGCGGGCACTTCAAATGTCCTCGGTAGAAATGGAGGTCGGAACCGCACAGCGCAGTGCTCGTCACCCTGAGAATGGCATCGGTCGGCTTCTGGAGTTTCGGGTAGGGGCGGTCTTCGACTTCGACCTATGCTTCATTATGAACAACCAATGCGTGAAATTGGGTCAGTGCTGTGATGATGTACATGATAGTCACCCTTGAGCACGACGGCTCGCATCTTCTCCGGCGGATTGAACGGCATGGTGAGGTAAGCTTTGGGATACAGTGGGACAATGATGTTGCACCTTGATGGCTTCTTGAGAGTGAATGTATAGCAGAAGAACAGTATGCCTACCTCCCTTCTTCTTCTTCTTCTTCTACTCTGCTCTCTTCAACCCCTCAATGCCCCGCTTCCATTCCTTTACGGGGCGAGGCGCAAAGCCTCGAGCATCCGCGGGATTGCCCAAGGTCCGATCGAGCTTTGGCCGACGGCGCTGCATGTCGAAGCCGACTATGAGCGATTGCGAGGCGGTAGAAAACATTTCGGGACTGGGTTGATGGGCTAGAGATACGGCTTGGAGTGATTGTGGTATGGTTTGCTGGACATGTCATCGTGCAGGACGAGAAGGCGGAAGGGAGGAGGTTTTGCCAGGAGGCGGAGGCGGAGGCGGAGGCGGAAGGCTGGATGTGGAGAGCCGGCGGGAATGGGGCGGGAATAAGGGAGAGCGAACATCACCTGTCGATCTCCAACCAAGACAAACACATCCAGATCAACGCCATGTCACACCGTGGCTATCATGTGAATGTCAAAGCTGCTCCCTCACTCAAAGACCGCCACCAGATGGAAACGCAGCCATGAAAGAGATCATATCCTCCAAAGGCAAACACCGCCAATTTGCGGCCAGATTTGCCCTCGACATCTGTTCAGGCAGCTCGTAAGCCAATGTCGACACTGGGTGAATATTCCCAGCGTCTTGATCTCAACTCCTCCACCTTCAGAGGTCGTTCCTCAAGATGGGCTATTGTGTTGCCTGGCAAATGCGTTGTCGGTGGGCAGTGCTGCATCTGCGGGCCATCATCTGGACCAAGCATTGCTCAATTAGACGCGCCTACCCTTGCGGCTCAGCCTCCCAGCCTGTCACGCATACTGTATACTTGACTCTCTTTTCAGCTTCAACTCATTTCTCCGATGAACGCGGACGTCGGCTACACCCATCCGACCTATAACTAAGATGGCACTTATGTTTGGTACAGGCGGGTTCGCTTTGGCGAGCTGGGGCTTTTCCGTTGGCGACATTGCTGCCCTCGCAGGCGCTGGGCGCAAAATTGGGACATGGCTTACAGCTCACTTGAGCGATAGAGCGCTTTTCGATTGGACGGGCACAGATGTCGACGCTTTGTTCACGAGGCGCGGAATCCTCGATGTCGAGGCTCTTCAGCGTCGTTGGGACCGGGAAATTATCCTGCTTCAAAATGGTCATGTCAAAACGATCGAGACGACACCAGGAGCCGCGGCGCTGCATCGCATGGACCGCTGGACATGGCTTATGACTCTGTTCACGGCTGCACTGGAGGCGGCTGTCTCATCCATCGACCTGCGTTCTATCATGAACAAGGTTCTCCTGCAGACTGTCGAGGAATGGGAGGAGAGCAGCGACTTTCTGCTCCGTGAAGGCCCCAGTCACATTGCTGGGTGGCGCTCCGCGGCATGTCTCGGGGCTTTCGATCGAGGCCCGAAGCTTGTGGGAGTCGCTCGCCGAGCAGGGCAAGCATCCGGCAGGTTTCATACCCAGCTCGGAAAATGCGGAGATCGTATGCTTTTTCATGTGGATCATGAACGGCAACGGAAGCAGAAATGACAAGCACTTTCAAACAGCATCGACAGATATCTTCTCCCTTGCAATCTTGCTAGAAGAGCTGGGAGTGCTTCTCAAGACGACTGAGAACTCTCCTGACTGTTTGGACGGGGGAAGCACAGTAATATACTGGAATCGTGATATTCCCGATTTTTCGCAGTATACACACGCCAAGAAACGTCGAAGAGCAGGCATGCGTATTCCCCTAGCATTCATCGAAGAAGCTGGCTCACTGTTCCCAAACACTCGCAACGAGGTCGGACAGATCATGCAAGATGCTATTGAGGCTGTACACCGAGCCAAAATTGACCTGTTCTCGATGCTACCTGATAAGAATGAGTCCTTTCAGAAGAACACTGCCGTTCACATCCACGAGCAGGAGGTGGAATACACGCTAAGCAACGATGCAGAAACCACTGTACCACGCCTAGAAGGCGACGAGCTCCGCTTCATCAAGTGGTTCTTGCTAAAGCCTGGACCTGCGGTATGCAAAGCCTTTCTCAAAGCCATAGGATGCCTGTCCGACGAGGATCGTCATAGTCTTCAAATGTTAGAATTTACGATGGACAATCAAGAGCAGCCGGGTGATCGCTTTCACGACCTTCGACTAGTCAGTCACGACTTCGGAGATGCCGTGTCCTACGTACAAGCATTCGTCCTTGGGTACTGGTACGCGATCCTCAGGCCGTTGGTCCATACAGATCAGATGCCCTGACAGGAGGCGTTTGGGTCTTGGAGCTGGTCGGACCTGGAGTGCCTAGACCTTATACGCCAGTGCCTCGCATCCGCGCGTCGTCAGAAGTCTATCGTATCCCTTCGACGCCAGGAAGTCTTGAAGATGGTGGGCTTCCTTTTCGGCGGAGCTGATCTAAGTGTGGTCTAGACTGTCAAGGCCGGTGCTATTGGAGTTCTCGGAAAACTGGCTATGCTCTCTACAGGGCTACTTATAGAGAACGGCAACACGGCCGGGTGCTTTGCGTTGCTTCACGTTGACTCAACCTGTAAGCGGAGGTGCGGGACGAGCCGTCTTGGCATTCACAAGCGACTAAATCGTCACCGAGGATGGCGAACAAAGGTTAGACTTTTGAGGCGCTCGAATCGTACACCGCCGAAACAAAGCAAGAGCGCGGTCGAACGGGAGTACAGACTTACTAGTACAAATCATTACCCCCTAGGCACTTTCGTATACTTATTTTAGATCCTAGGTGCGATAACGATGAGCTGCGAGGTACGCTACGTCCTTATGTCTTAGATGACTACGACTTGGACGAGGAATGGCTGAGATACCTAGAGGACTGGCGAAAACACCTAGAGGGCTCGCCAAAATGCGACGAGAACTCGCTAAAATACAGGGCTATCTCGTATGCCTAGGGCGAGCCGATCTTCGACCAGACGCTACGACTGCCTAAAGGCATATTGAACATCACGACCTCGCTTAATAGTGCTTTGAGGCGCTTTGGAAATCCAGAGGCATCGGTCCGACTATAGGCAGATACTATATGCATCAATCAGGCGCACACCGAAGAGAAGAATATTCAGGTCCAGGTGATGGCTAAGATCTTTTCCAAAGCCGACGAGGTTCTGATCTAGCTCGGAGAAGCTGAAACCATAGATGCCGAGTACTTCTGGTTTCTGTCAGAATGTGCAGATCCGGGTGCACGCGATAAAGCTGACGGCTCCAGCAAACCAATATCATATTATTATCCTGATGACACGCCAGAACGGGGAACTGTGCTATCATTTCCATGCTCTGCAGAAGAGTTTACGCTGCAATCAGGTTTCTTGGACGAATCAGCAGAATTGGTTGTCGCATTCTGGAGTAAGCCAAGGTTCAACCGTCTTTGGGTCGTCCAGGAGTGTCTACTGGCAAAGAGCGCTACACTGTTCTGCGGCTCTTATCAAATGCAAATGTCTCGATTCAGAAGAGCCATCAGCTTTTTGCATTCCACATACCTATAGTGGGATTATGAACATCCTAATCGCGAGAAATGTTTGGAATCATGCGAAAGGCAAATTTACGCAGTCTGCTTCAAACTGTACGATTTTGATAATGCTGCCAGTCAGCTGTTGCGCGTTGTCATTGACACTCGGGGCAGGCAAACTCAAGATCTACGAGATCGTCTCTACGCGGTCAGAGGAATATGTCCCAGGGTACGACGGTCACTGCCACCGCCAGATTACAGCATAGCCCCTAAGAGGCTTTGGGAAGATCTCTCTGTCTTTCTGCTCACAAATGTCGTGCACTGGAACTGGGGTCATGAGAGTTCCGAAGCGCCCCATCCTATGTTCACTCTTGTCCTTGCCAGTTTGCACACCGAGTCCCAGCACAGTCTGCCATCCTGGGCTCCAGATCTTGGAAAGATGAACCAACACGCATCCGCTATATCCCATAAGAATCGTTTGTATCATCTTGGTGGCACACTCGCTGGAGGACCATTTCACGGCAAAAGCTTACCCGCCCTCGCGCGACACGGTGAGCTGGCGATAAAGATCTACATGCTCGGCGAACTCGACTCAACTCTGACTGATTCGTCCATATCCAACCTAGATCTTCTGCATTGTGATCGCCAAAGTTCGTGGATCAGTGATGCACTCAGTCCGTGGGTTGAAAGGTGCACGAAGTTTATATGCACCCATCCAAAGCTCCCGCATGTCTTGCGAAATTGAGTTTGTCATGAAGCAGCTCACACATGGAAGGGCGCAGAGAAATTCTACGCGCACGACAGCTGCAACCATCGTTCGGAAGCATTTCTCGAGCTAATTCAGGAGCTACTAGCCCATGATCTTCACTGGATATTTCTTTACCACCGATGCGACGATGATGTTTGCCAAGGATAGTCTGCACTCCGCCCGAACGCTGGACGATCTAGCCTTCCGCTCTCGAAATGTTCATCAGCATTCTAAGACCACGTCGTGATAGCAACAGCTGGCCACTCCGAAGCTCGCCGTGGCGATGTATACCATCATATACCCGCGGCAGCTTGAATCGATAGGCTCAAGACTCATATAGTCCGTCATGAGCACTACCGCCGTTGCCTCTAGAGCTATGGGACAGCATATTCTCCCGCCTTGAAACTAAGCGGAATGTGATCGGCGCCGCTCGCTTGACATGTAAACAATTCCTTCATCTTAGCTCGCCATATCCCACCCTCAAGACCGATTGCGAGCATTAAGTAAGATGGAACAACTAGCCAGGCACGAACACTTCAGCAATACTGTGACTGAGTCTTCTACAATGCTTCCGGCTACGACTTTCACTACCCTCCTAACTAAGAAGAGATCATCTCTAGCCAATATTTTACCTCGTTCGGAGCGGGCTACAAATGCAGAATGCGATGTTTGTGGGTTGTTAGATTTCACGCTAATGAGATCAAAGCACTGCCAACTCTTGGCTAGAGCTATAGTGCTATCTCCGAGCTTCAGCGCTCAGAGAACAGGATCTCTCGAGCCAAGCACAGTCCTGACAAAGTGTTCGGGTTGCTTCCAAAGAGGAAAATGTCTCCAAGATGGGCTCAGTGAGCTTACACATGTTGTTTTGAATTACGCAATACACAATCTTGCGTTCTGTTACGAAACGCAGATCGAAATCGATCATCAAATTCCGACAACAAGACTTTTCACACTCGCAGATCAACGCATCTCGCGCGCCCATCGACAACTGTACCAGATCCAACCCTGTCTACGCGACCCCAAATCCACCCTTACACCGGAGTTGGAGGGAATAAGCGTCCTATACACATGTGTTGTACTTTGTACACGAGCTACAGCATTTGCCCGAGTTTTTGTCGCAGCAACTAGAACAGCAGTCGCCATTATTCAGGCAATTTGCTAATTTCAGATGTGTGAGCGACACACTTTCGATTTGGAATAGATTTGATAGAGACAGAGACAACTTACGAGGGTCTTTACATTGACGATCGGCGAGAATGTTGAGCTTTGGGCTTCTATCCTCTAAGCCTTCGTCCGCGGAAAGTGCCACGGCAGTAGCGACGAGGAAGAGGACGGCGAGAAAGCGCATTGTTGTGGTTTCGATGTAGTTAAAATCTCTTACAAATGTGAGCAGTCGGATCGAGAGATGGCAAGTTTGGATTCGGTTCTTGTTTGTTCGATTTTAAGGAAAGGACATATGTAACCTCGGGCAATAGAGTAGTCTTGTAAAACACTTCCCTTCCCAAAGTTTCTTGATAGCTATCCTGTAGATGTCTCTAGGAAGGTTTAGGTTTGTGGAGGCATTGCTACGAGATACGAGCGAGCCTTGTACCGGCTAAAAAGTAACGCAGTAGAGCCACCGAGGATGCTTTGCAATTTAAACCGGTCGAGCCGCAAGTCGTAGAGTCAATACAGCTAGAGCTCTGTTAGATGTACGAATTCGTAGTAGAGCTGTCCTAGTCAGGTCTAAAAGCTAGGCTAAAGCTCTACTACAAGGTATCCTAAGCTCTTATATAAAAGGAACGTTGGCCTTAAGAGGGAGGAAATGTTAGTAGTACAGCTTTATTGAAGCAACACCGGCTACCATTCGCTAACTCTTCTATAGTTAGAAGTGTAAGCAGCGCATTTAGGCGCATTCTTCTCTAACACATAATAGCGGTTTGCGAGCCCTCGAACGTTCCGATTTCGAGAGGGGTGCGGAACTTGCTCGTAACCGTGGCCGATAGCAAGCTGCTAGGCTTTGTGTCTTGTGCCTCGTCTTCCGGGAGCTGAAATTAAAAGTGCCGTGTAGAACGACCTTACCTTAATGCCGATATTCTGTCCAATACCGACACCTAGAAACGGTAAGCTTTGGTATTGTCTGATTGCAAGTCTAACATCCCTTGGTACCTAGGCGAGAACTTGGGAATCGGTATGCTCAAAGCTCTACCCTCGGAATTGGCCAGCTGCTGTAGCCTGTGTTGCTCTCTGGCTTCTTGTCATATCGTGTCGGATTCGAGCTATGCACTGGATACGGCTTCCCAGCCTTTTTCAGCCACGACCGACGCCTCAAGTGTCCTAGATAGTTGCTGCTGACATGATATCCAGAGAGCGCAATGAACTGTAAGGTCAGGTCAAATAGTTCAGTCCTGCTTGCCGTAACCCCTGTGAGGCATATGGCAAACGCCCGGGGCTGGACAACAACCGTCGCTGCATCGACAAACGATACGCCCGCAGAGAACCGTAGTCTTGCCTGAAGAGCTTTGGGAGTCGAATTGAGGGTCGTGATGTAGAAGTTCTCGTATGATGGAGAGCGACTGCAAAAGTCGAGAAAGGAGGCGTCGGTAAACCTTCCTTCCTTCACTCACCTGGGGCCCCGCCAAACCTTATCTATAGCCGTAGGGAGGAACGCGGGGTAGATCTGTCTGGCGCGTATCTCCCTCCCTCCTCCATCAACAACGACGACGACGAGGTCTGCATTTTTGCTTACCACCACAATGGCACCCCTACACCTCCATTCCACCCTCTCCCGCTCCTTCCACACCACCTCCCCCTCCCGCGCCAGCCCCAGCATCCTCTTCGCCCTCAACGCCCTCTCCAACTCCCGCGAAACCCAACACTTCAACAAACTCTCACGTCTAGACCGAGTAGAGCACAGTCCAACTCTCAAATTGATCCAAACGAGCGAGATCGAGAAACATCCATGTCCGACTCCAGAAGTCGTTCCCGTTCCCGCTCCCTGGCGATCAATCAATGTCCACGTAGACGCAGCGTCTCAAAACCGACGCTCTCATGTTTGGGATACCAAAGCCCTCGCAGCTGGTCGAGCGGTATTGGCAGATGTAGCGAGGGAACGAGCGAGGATGAGGAGAGTTCTTGAACGGATGAGGAGGAGGGAGGAGGGAAGAAGTAGGGTTTTGAGGACAGAGATGGATGCGATTGTGGAGGAGAGGAGGAGGATGAGGAATGAGATGAGAGTTGCGGGGGTTTGGATCTTGGGGAGTGTTGGTGTTGCGACTGGGTTGGGGATGTATGTTTTCTGGCCGGCAGGGGAGAAGGTCCTGGCCAAGGATAGTGCTGAGATGGGGAGGAAGATAGCAGAGATGGCGAAGACTGGTATATCGCTGCCGGCTGCTGTCAGTGAGCCTGTGGCTGCAGTTGGTGCTGTTCCCACTATGGCTGTGGTTACAGGTGAGCCGACGATAGCTGCTACGACGGTCATTAAGGAGGAGGTGAAGAAGCCGGCGAGAAGCTGGAGTTGGAAGAGCTTGTTTTGGAAGCAGGGATGAGATGAGTGATGAAGAGATGATGAGTTATGATGATGATGACAATAACGAAGAGGAATGTGGTCGAACAGTACAAGACATATGTCGGCGAAGCGTACCGCTTGAAGAGTCGTGCCAGTGCCATCGAGTAGGGGGTTGGATGAACAGAATACATCGAGCTGACATCTAGAGACAAGCATTGAAGGCGTTCAGAGGGATTCCGTAGGCATAGCAGCAGTTCGGCATTTTGAATCTCATCACTTGCGTACCTGCTTCGCTGTCATTCATTCTATTGGTGTCTAGAATAATATCCTGTTCGTTCTGCGATTGATTGGATTTTAGCATATGCTGAATCTTGGATGGTGCTGGGATATGGGAAATGCTGGATACTGGGGTTATCGCTAAAGTCGCAGCCAGATAGACATCTTAGTCGCTCGCACGGCATACCGGTACCGCATACTTTTGTCTCCGAGAGCCAACAGCTGGGCTTCCGTGTATATAATTCTCACCTGCTCGGCTTCTACTGCATCACATCTCAGGCTTGGCAGGAAATATAACGAGCCTGATTCCAAAAGAAGATTCTTCAATGCCTCCCGTTACGGCCAAGTCTCATTCCTCCCCCTCTTCCAAACCCCGAAATCCCGTCTCTATACTCTCATGCCCAGCAGCTTTCTGAATAAACCTTGCCGTCTCCACCGGCAGTTTCAAGAAAGGACTATGCCCACTCGGAGCGACTGCCGCGTACACCTTTACGCTATTCGCACGAAAGGCTTGGACAGTAGCCTTCTGCGCCTCAAATGGAACAGCATTATCGTTATCGCACAGCAAATAGTACAGCGGCGTATCCTTCATTCCCGCTAGCTGATCAGGCACGGGACTGGTATTGATGCCATAAGACTGCGGCTTCAGCTTCCAAACCGCTTTAAGAGCTTCGTTGTGTTCGAGGTCGTTGTAGAGAATGTGGATCGCTCCAGGTCCATTGAACGGCAGAGTCACGTCGTGTTCGTGGAAATATTGTGGCGGTAGCTGGCGACCCATTACTTCGAACATTGTTGTGCCGGCTGGGAGAAGAAAGCCGGATATAATGACCACCGCCTCGATGCCCGTTTTCTTGCGGGCGGCTTTGCGGGCTGATAGGTTGAGGTCCGCGAGGGCTGCTGTGCCTGGAATGGAGCTATATGAATACGTGACGACGACTACATTGGTTCCGGAATCTAGCTCCAGTAAGACGACCTTGCGGATGGCGGCGACGTCGTCCGCGATGCCGATCAGCTGGCCATCGTCCTTGCGTGGATTGTGCGTGTTTCCTGGCAATTCTACGCCAACACAGTTGTAGCCTTCCTTTTTCAATTCCTCGCGGACATGGTTGAAGTGGGCTGGCACATGCTTCAGAAGATTAGTGGTAGATAGAATGGTGCTTCCGAGGTGTCGTACCCAACAGCCCGGCACGAATACAATGGTAGGCTTCGGCATGCTTGGGCTGAGCGGCTTTGGATTGCCGAAGGAGACGAAGAATAGGTGGCGAGATACGAAAGTGTAGGGAGGATATATGCCATCTGCACGCTGGCGTTACCTTATACGTTAAGTGCTCGGCTAAGCCCAGCTGGAGCGAAGGATTCTCGAGAGGTTGTACAAGGGCTCGCTCGCATAGCATCAGGCTGCCACTTCTGGCAGTCGCCTCTGCTTATGGCACTGATAACTCGTCCAGGGTAGCGCTCCATGCTCTTTCTTTTGCGCATCATAGCCGGAATGAAGTGGGATGCAACTTCAGGAGCATCTCTTCTCTGCAGTCGCGCAGGCATACTTCTACTGCCATCCTCAGTCTGTTGTCCAAGAGAGCAGTTATAGGCAGAGGAGCACCCAGACGAGCTGACTGAGTGCTATGCCGGTGGTATGGGGCTGCGAGGCGAACTCGGGAGGCAGGATCTGGGCATCGTGGGAGGGCGAATCGTAGCGAAACCGAGACTAGTTTGAGCGCCGGGTCGGTGAAGCCATCGTGACACTGTGGGGATAGGCGGAAGCTGTTCGTGGGTGAGTGAGTGCTTGCGTTGGCTCGCAGGAGGTGTCTGTCAGTCTTCACTTCCATTGCCGGAATCTTGGCAGCTTAGTCATCCGTCGCAATGGTCCCACAATATACTTTCCGCCGTCCCCCTGCATCTTGACCTCACCTCCTCCCGACAGCTTTCCTCTACACTATGCCGCTATCCATCTGTACTCGGCACTCCACCGAACCCCTGATTGATCTCGCCTTGTACTCCCAGTACGCAGAGAACAACGACATGCGATGCCAAATCCGAAATATAGAGTCGATCGGACATACCATTGCCTTCTTCTAGCTAGCAGGACCTATGCTGAGCTAGTCAATCCTTCCCATTCGGGAGATTGACCGCACCCTTCCAAGCCTGTACAGCAGTTCAATTTGTAAGTAGTTCTTTTATTGATCTCTCCTTAACGTTCATATCGGAATACGACTGCATCTTCCCCATCTGCGGCGGAGGCACTTCCGGCCAGGCAGGCTTGCCAAAAGCCCAAACGTTCGCATCCTAGTCGTGAGTCTTGATAGATGTTCAGGTCCTTTCCTGCTCTTGACTCCTCTCGACTCGCATCCCTAACCATTGTCATCCGGCTATATCTCTTGTCGTCCAGCGAACCGTGGTGCCGCCGCTCGAAGCAAGAGAATGGAGAGGTAAATCCTCACAGCACAGGTAGACAGTCTGCTCGCTCCAGAGCTTTTCTGGCCGGTGACCTTGGTGTTCCACTGCATCTTTCGTTAGCTCTTGAGTCTGCGACCTTTGGAACACTAGCAATGACATACCTCGTCAAACGGCACATCTCGAGTCCGGCTTGGTATTGGGCGTTGCGGTATTCGCGCGCCTTAGCACATTCGAAGGCTGAGCGTAGGTGTCCTTAACAATGTTGGCAATCCGGAATTAAGTGACCGCGCTTCCACTCGAGCCATGGGCCGGCACTCTGGGTGAGGGTGACGGGCTCGGTGCGCCGTTTGGCGATGGTGGAAGGCTGACTGCCACCTCTCCGCCTCACGCCTTGGTACTGGGGCAATTCGGAATTGGAGATCATTGTGGCATTGCTCACAGTGCAATTGGTTCGGCCCAGGGTAGCCGACAGAGGCATTGATTTGATCTGGCAGAACTGCCGAGGCCGCGCCGCCGCAAGGCCAGGTGAAGCTTCTCCGCCGTAGAACGTGAAGTTCTGGCCTTGGTTGTACGTGCTTGGTGCGAAGCTGTTGGCGACACCTGGCATAGACGGGTAGTTTTGCGTGTCGTCGTATGGAAAACGGCAAGTCATTCGAGCGCCTTACGGGTCGCGATCCCCGCCATCGACCGGAGTGAAGTTGCTCTCCACGTGAACTCTTGGCGTTTTGGTCGTACGTGCTTGGTGCGAAGCTGCTGGCAAGACTTGAAATACACGGGTAGTTTCGCGTGACGGTGTCGTATAGAACGCGGTAATGCACTTGAGCGCCGTACGGGTCGCGATCCTCGCTGCGGACCGTAGTGAAGTTGCCTTGCCCTTCACCGCGTATGATTCGGACCTGAAGTTCTGGCCTTGGTTTTTCGTGCTTGGTGCGCAGCTGTTGGCCATTCCGTGAATGGAAGGGTAGTTTGGGGTGTACGTGTCGTATGGGATGCGATAAGGCATCTGAGCGCCGTACGGGTCGCGATCCTCACCGTAGACCTTGGTGAAGTTGCCCTTCGCCGCGCTTAGGCTGTACCTGAAGTTCTGACTCTGGTTGAGCGTGCTTGGTGCGCAGCTGTTGGCCATTCCTTGAATGGAAGGGTAGCTTGGGGTGTACGTGTCGTATGGGATGCGATAAGGCATCTGAGCGCCGTAAGGGTCGCGATCCTCACCGTAGACGTTGGTGAAGTTGCCCTTCGCCGCGCGTAGGCTGTCCCTGAAGTTCTGACTCTGGTTGAGCGTGCTTGGTGCGCAGCTGTTGGCCATTCCTTGAATGGAAGGGTAGCTTGGGGTGTACGTGTCGTATGGGATGCGATAAGGCATCTGAGCGCCGCAAGGGTCGCGATCCTCGCCGTAGGCTATGGTGAAGTTTCCTTGCGCTTCACCGCGCGTGTGTTGTCGGGCCAATGGCCCCTGAATCGATGCCGCTCGACTTCTGATCTGTTGATTGTTGAACAACCACCACCAATGCAAATCCGGTCAAGACCACCGCCTTCCTCCCACCTCTGAAGCAGTGCTTGACGACTGAGCTGCCGCTGGTGTTGTCAGCATGGAGTTGAGCGCGAGGGGATCTCTGATGAACTTGCTTCGGGTGAATGCAGTAGACGACACTGCGCTCGAAGGTTGTCAAGCACGACGTCGGTGAAGGTGGGTGGCAAGAATCAGCCGCCGGATGGAATGAAGCTGGAATCTCACCGTTGAGAGGCTGATGGCAAAAGTGAGGTCGTGGCTTCGAAACTGCGCATTCCCGCATCAGCCATCTCGTCACTGCCTCGAGCCGTTCGGAGAAAATGCCTGCGTACGGAAGACAATCTATTGCCGCGAAAGTAGTGCGTGAAAGGGTGAGTGTCATGTTCGATGTTGACAGAACGAAACTCCCGGATGCTGATGTTGAAGTTGAAGCTAACGCAAAAATTCAAACTCTAAATCCATCCAGTATTCAAGCCCACAGATCTGAATCCATGCATCTCTACAACTCTCAAGGATTCCACGGCCTCCTCTCATCCCCCCTTCCGCGACAAAACGCCAAAGTCCTAATATCCGGCGTCCTCTGCTTAACCTCCGCGCCATCGACCCTCTGTCCCGCCTCGGTACTATCATCGAACCAAATCTTCGCCACTCCAAGCTCATTCCAAAACAAATTTCTCAAATGCTGTTTCGTCCACTCCTGCACTTGCTTGCGGTCAGAAAACTTCACGCGCCAAGCCCGAACGCCGACAGTTTGTCCACACGTGCATTGCTGGTGGAAAGGAGCATGTGCCTGCATCCAATTGCAAGAAGCGCGGCGGAGGGCGTGGGCATTTACCAAGGTTGTGTTTGAGCGTAATTCTGAGAGGAGGAGGGTGCTCCGGTAGGGGAGGCTGTCGAGCACGCCGTGACGGGCGTTGTGAAAGGGGGAGGTTGAGATTCCGTGCTTGACGCTCGCGAGCGTTTCGACGAGGTCGTAGTTTTGGAGGACGTGCGCGATGTAGGTGATTTGTTGTTCCTTGGCGTGCAGAAGGCCGTCTAGGGAGGCGTAGACGAGGTCGAGCCAGGTTAGGTGCATGTATTGTCTCTGTGCAACTCGGTAGGTGCGGTAGATCGGGTTCTGTTCGGCGAAGTCTGTTGTGTTGAGCCAGGTCACGGTTGATTCGATTATTTGCTGGTCTGTATTTGCGACTTTGGCAGCGGAGTCTTGCTGGAGGCGTACGATCAAATCGCGAGCTTCTGCAACTGATGCTCGCAAGCTTCTGATGTTGTCAAGCTTCTGAATATTGGCGGCCACGATGTTCTCGGTGCTCGCGAGGACCAGCGCGAGGTTCTGCATCGTGCTCCATTGCCAAAAGATCCTCAGTTTGCAATCGAGCGACATCGATGACACTCTCGACACTCTTTGCTCCCTGTTCATCGTATCCACATCTCCTCCGATACAAGCTGCCATTGACGTCGTCTCCTCGCTCAATTTCTGCAATGCAGCCAGCAGTGGCGCGTTGTCCTCTTCTCCTATGAGCTTTGGGAGCTGCGTCTTGAGCTCGCGCTGAATCTTGTCCATCTGCCGGCTCTCCGCCAACGGCACATTCAGCCAGCCCTGCTTCTGGAAGATCGGTGTCGACATCCATGTCTTCCAGTGTCGTGGAATATGCCAGGCAGCCTTGCCAAAGCCGGTTTGAAATCGTGTTGGCAGTAGTCCTCCCTGCATCGGATCGCTTTGATGTATAGGACAAGTCACCTGCTTCGGCACCTGGACCATTGTCATAGCAGGCACGTAAACGTGTACGTACACTCTATGAACGAGAGCGGATATAATGAATCCACATATGATCCAATCCCAGACCCTGGTGAGAGACCTTGGCTGAGTTGCACTGGGCTTTGCGACTGCTGGCTGACGCTTAACTTTCTTGTCCTCTGCAACTGCTGGCTGAGGCGTAACCTGCTTGCCCTCTGCGATTGCTGGCTGAGGCGTAACCTGCTTGACCTCTGCGATTGCTGGCTGACGCCCAACCTCCTTGCCCTCTGCGACTGCTGGCTGACGCTCAACCTTCCCTTCCTCTGCGACGTCTGGCTTAGGCTTGACCTCCTCTTTAACCTCTCCGCCGTCCGCCATTTTGTGCAGTTTCAAAGACTTTCTCCTCGCAACTCAGCCCGATTGGAAGCCTTCACCTTCTTTGAGTCCACCGTGCTTCGCTTCTTAGATCGATTCTTGCCTTCGAAAGAGGGTAGGCGTGACTGTCGGTGCCCTTCCTGGCTGTGAGATCAAGGAGCTGATCAGAATAATGCGTAGTCTCGAATCTGTACCGATTCTTTTGCGTCTTCTGTGCCAGTTCAACCCTGTCGAAAAGCCTCTTCCAGCCCCTGATGTTGAGCGACCGCCAGTGATGCAGATAGAGTTGGGACCTGCGTCCGCTGTGCTCTGGTCGCTCGACGAAGACTTGATGAATTGTCGACTTCCGGCTTGATGTGAAATGTCTCTGCGAAGAGACAAGTGATGAGTTTTGCACGCTCTTCAACGTGTAGTGATGACTTTTGCTGAGTGATCGTGATCGTGTGGAGAAAGCACTCTCGCCCTCGTGATCTTCTTGAAAAGATGATTGTATAGCACACAGACACGTCTCTCGAGAGAGTCGTAGAGTGGTTGGTGAGTTATGGTCTGAGTGCCCAGATGCGCAATCTTCACCTGCCAAACAACTCATGTCAGCCCACAGCTTCAATGACTGATGGCATTTCAATTGAGAAGCATACCTGAACTGCAAATTCCGAAGGCTTACTATGCTTGTGTGAATGGCTGCGTTGCTTCGCTCAACATCTCACGATGGCGTCGTCTCACAAAGCCATAGAGTTCTTTGTTGACCTGTCCGGAAAAGGCGAAGCATTGAGTTATCGTCGTCCACGAGCGAAGCTCAGGGTTTTCTTTGTCTGAATGTGGTGAGGCTTTGATATAATTGCCAAACCGCCCTAGTTCAGGTTTTTTTGTTGGTTTTTTTTGTTTTCTTAATTTTTTTTGGTGTTTTCTGGCTTTTGGTCGTTTACTTGTCGGTCCAGCCGGACAAGCAGTGGTCTGGCTTCTGGATGACGGACAGAAGCCAGACCACGTAGGCGAAGAAGATCACGAGGGCGAGAGTGCTTTCTGGTTCTGGCATTTTGTTGGTTGCTAGTGGTGTTGGTGTGGATGTGGTGAGTGTGGTTGTTGTTGTGTCTGCGAAGTGAGGCGCGGGCGTGGTTGAGAAAAGCTCACATTCGACTACTGCACGACCGTTGCATTCAGTGCTGGCAATAGCATCTACATCCGCGACCTCACTACATGCTGAAGCCAACAATACGTGACCCTCCCCTGAATCTCACCTTGTGATCTTAATGAATACATATGTTCAGCGGCAATAGCAATGCCAAATCTGGTCCTCACTCATCCCGCGTGTAATATCAACCCCTACGCCGTTTCCTCTCAAGGTCTAGCAGCCCCCAACGATAGTAGCATGGTCTAATACAAGGAAGCAAGAACCGCAAATCGTCTCCCACATACTCCAAGCCGATGCTGTCCGCCCGGTCGACCATCTCTTCAAACCCAAGGACCGGCATTGTCTCAATCTGATTTCGCTCCTCATCTAACGTAGGAGCGATGACCCCATTGATTCGAAGCATCTCAAGCCACGTTGGAACCCGTCCACTTGGCCTCATAATGCTCTGCACGTCTCCGAATCGCAGAGTGGTAGTACCATTCGCCAAGCCAAGTCGCGAGTGAACCCACCCACCTCCGAACCGACCTTCGGTGCGGCGTCGAACGAGAGAGACTGAGTTGCTTGGTGGTGAAGTCAAGCACATGTCTTGAAAGTAAGCTGGAGCTTCGTCCTCTACAGACTTCCCAGGCCTCAATGAAATGAATCCCTGCTCTGCTTGCGTAGTCATGTCCCAGCAGGAATCAATGTCAGGGCGCAAGATCAGGGGATTGATCTCAATGAGCTCTCTTACCATAAGTCTGGCGGTATCAAAGCTCAGATTGATTTGCTCTTGCAATGAGAGGCGATCGTTAGCGAGCCCGATAAGGCTTTTCCCCAAAATTCCCAAGACGCCTTCCTCCTTATCGATGAGGACATACTGCGGTTCGCGAGTATCTGGGCGCAGAAACATGGTTTCTTGAAGCTCATGATCAATCGTGCTTTTGAACGGCGTGTTGACCCGACGCCGGGGAAGGAGTTCTCGCGGCGTCAGAAAATTCAGTGTTCGATGCCGGATTTGGGGATCGGACAGAATCTTCTCCAGACCAGAAGTTCTGTACGTGCCGTGCCTTATGAGTGTGTTTATGATGTCGACGTGCAGATCCAACGCGTTGCTGATACCGACGTGACTTGGCGCGAGAATGAAGTCGGAATCAACTGGAATTTGATAGATGGCAGCAACGGAGCTCATGGCGTCTTCGGCAGAAGCGATAATGTCGCTAACAGTAACTCCATCATCGTTGCTGACTCCTTCCATTACAGTTGAAAGCGAGCCAGGCAGCTTATCTTTAGTATTCCAATTGTTAGAAGTATCCTAACTGAGAACCACTTCCTTGACAGGCGGGAATGTAATGAACATCCGGGCGACACTCGAGTCCAGCTTAGCGTTCAACATGGCCTGGTCGATATTCAGAGCGGCATGATTGTACTGATGTGCCTTTTGGAAGACGTCCCGCTCGCGTCCCGGCTTGAAGAAAAGCGGATTGCCAACAACGCCCTTCCGCACCTCGATCGACCAGCTCTGCTCTTCGGGTGTATAGGCTTCGCACTCGCCGGCAGCCAGATCGATAGTGCGTTTGCTTCGTCTGCAATCGACCAGCAGATGGGGCGGCGAGTCCATAGCAGAGCGTAGAAAGAGCTTTTGGTGAATGCTTAGAGAATTGTCGATTGTGTTTCGCCATTCCTTCGAGACGCGTCGATTGATAAGTAATTCCTTCATTGGCAGGCGTAGGATGACATTTTCCGCCAGCTCAGCGATGCTGAAGAGACGCTGCGCTGTCTTGACGAGCGGACTCGAGATAATAGCGGTGCTATGGTGTGGATATTGGTTAACAGGCTTTCTGTCGGCGGCGAAGGTGTAGATTCTCTACGATTATGTCGTACGAGAGCGCTCCTGGTCTGGATAATCCGAAACGGGCGTCAGTCGAGGTACTGGAGATGGCAAATATGTCCGACTCCCTGGGATAGTTCACCTACCAGTAGCAGAGTGAATTGCACAACAGGAATCACCATTGATCGGGAAACGGTTGCCTTCTTTCGCCGTGGTGAAGTTGAGATAGGAAAGAGATGTCAGATCTTCGAGGACGTAGAGAAGCCGACATGCTGAGACGTGACAAGGGAGGAAAAGCTTAATTAGGCTCTTGCAGCTGAAGGCTTGGCACGGCGTTTGTCAGGGTCCACTCGCGGCTTCACTTTCACAAATATTCTTTGTTGAACTGCTTATAAGGAGTGTGAACTTAGTGGATAATCTACCCAAACTACGATTGTGAGAGGGCTTATATCTCTCCGAGTGTTTGCTACACGATTGCTACTGTAGTTTATGTAAGACACTCCCCCCCGCTCGAGTATACCTTTGGATCCCCACCTTGCTCGAGACTGGCTGAACCCCCCCAAGGTAACTCTGGGTCAGCCTTTATGCTGTCGAAGATTTTGCCAAATGTAATACGGCGAAGGGGTTTGGTGCCGACCTTGTTTGCAGGGTGTGTGCATGGGCTTGGCACGTGAAACCGCGATTCAGAATTTCCGTAACCGCCATTTGGGAAAAGCCCTGATTCGCTTCTCCAACTCGTATAGACGGGTCGAGTGATGTGCAACCAGTGAGCAGAGATGGCTGTGGCAACTCACTCGTCCTTTGTCTAACCTTGACAGAGTAACAAATGCATTGTCTTCCTATAGTCTAACAAAGACTCTCCACGATGAGATTCACTAGGCCTAGTCCTCAACAGAGATGGAAAATAGCATTGTCTTTCCATACTCTAATAGAGAATCTCCACAATGAGATGCAGGCCTGATCCTGATTCTGAGAGGGTAACAATTACATTATCTTTATACAAACTACCAAAGACTCTCAACACTTAAAAGGCTGGTATTCCCAACTGAGAGATAGACCAAAGCTACTCCAAGATCGCACCAAACAACGCTGAAGCAAAACACAACCAACACGAACTATCCAAAATACTTCCACATCGGAAAATGTCCGCACTCGCTCATCTTCCAGGCGAGATCCGCAACCGAATCTACGGATTCGCCCTCCCGGCAAAGGAGGTCTACACACTGCAGTATCCTCGGGTCAGCGGTGGTTCAGACCTACCTGACAACGCTATATTCGGCCTTGACCGACAGATTCGCCACGAAGCGCTCACATTCCACTATCCGGACTCGAAGATCATCGTCGAACCCCGTCCGGGATTCATTCTTCATCAAATTCCACGCTGCCTGAGCCAACTCCCTTTCGATGTGCTCAAGGTTGCAAAGGAGATTGAAGTTAAAATGGAGATCCTACCACCACTTGAATGGACGCGTTGGTGGCCAGGCATCCTACTTCAACTGAGCTTCACAGTCACCGCGGAAGGCCTCTACATCTCTCGTGCTTACTATCGTTCAACATCAGAGGCGCACCACAACAACGGACGCACCCTGAGCGCTGCTGGAAATGCCGAACTGCGAACATACATCGACGAACAGGTAAGGAATATGGAGGAACTGATGCTGACAAGACTCCAAGGCAGAGACATGGAGAAGGCTACGGATTCTCCGCGGATTTCCATCGATTTCCCTATAGTGGAACCACAAGGGCCGTGGGACCATAACGCTCTTAGGCCACAGCGCATGACTCCCTACATTCGCTCCTCTAGAATTGGGGCGCGCTGAGTCTCAACCTGAACTAAGCGACCGTCAATTACGTGTTGCACTCGATCTCTACAATTCAATTACAATGTTTGACTTTGCAAATAGAAGTTGTATCGAATGCGGCAGATCGCACCCTGAAAGTATAGCATCTAGTATTACGAGTTCACCGCGGCAAATGCCAACCAAAATATCCCATAACAAGCATAGTCCTCCACGTCCCGTTCTCTCAATATCAAACCTTTCCAAAACCATATCCCAACATAATAGATCAAGTAAGAGCTGAACACTGTGTAGAGATCAATACGCCAGCGAGCGAACGTTCCAAGGAGCATGCAAAAGGCACTTCTTGCGAGTTGAAGTTAGCAGAGAAGCCAGTCAGGAGAAATACCACCTTGATGCATCTTCTCCCCCGCCCTTTCAACTGTTGGGGTGCTCTGTTGAATGGTTTTGGACATGTGACTAGCGAAGAGACTTGAGTAGCAGACAGAATTTATCTTTCGGAGTCATTGCAAGTCTGAAAGCCCGCCGTGAGGAACGTCGTTCATTCGGAATCTTTCATGTTTTCTCGTGCTGTCGGAAAGCTCTGCTTGGTGTCCTACGACGCCTTGAAAGGAGAGAGAGCTACGCAGCCGAGCGAGAGCAAAGCCGCAGAAGCGCGGAACGAAGGGGCTTCCTATAGATTCATCCTCTTGTGTGTCGAGATGCTTCGCTGGAGAAGCTGAGGGACATTGAGACGATGTAGAGCTGGGTCGCAGGGACACTCTATCATGCTGGGAAAGTCAGCCAAGAGAACTTAGATTTGAGGTTTGCCTCTTTGCTCCTCGTCTCGACTCGCTAGTCAGTATCTGACATATGTAGTTGGAAAAGCTCCATAGCGCGCAGAGAGAGAGAGCAGTTCAGAGGAGTCAAGAGTGCTACAAAAGAGAGGTAGCATAAGATAGATGTCTTCCTCACTTCCTATTCAGTCTCTGGTAATCGAGCTTGGCCGTATCGGGCTGAGGAACAACTAAACACCAGAAGTGGAGTCTGCCGGGAACAGCAGCGTTATTCAAGTCAACGAAGAGATATTGCCCTAAGCCTCCGCCTCTTCGCTCCTCCTCCTAACTCTGCTGATCGAGGTTGGGCACATTGACCTCAAATGGAGTTGGGAAGTAGCGAGGGAGCATACTCCACGGAAGCCGGAGACGGGAACGACCTCGGTCAAAGAGAAGGGCCACAATTGGTGTGCTTTGCCACTTCTTGTCACTCTGCTGATGGTATTGGACATGTTCATCTGAGTAAGAGCTGAAGAACAGGGAGACAGGTCTTGATAGGAGTCGGCGGCGGCAAAGAATCCAGCCAAGAGAGGGACCACAGCTGACATTCTTTGTCATTTGTTGTCACCCCGCTGATGGTACTGGACATATCCAACCGAGTGAGAGCTGAAGAACAGAGAGACAGGTCTTGATGGGAGTCATCGGCGGCAACGTGGCCAGCCAAGAGAAGTATCATTATCAGCGTGCTCCCTCACGCAAAGTCGCTCATCTAAAAAACTTGTAATGCTCCTCCCAAACAAAGAAGGAGTCCGACCAGGACGCACCGAACTGCTCGCACGCTTGAGAGGCCACACCGGCCCAGTGATCTGCCATGCCGTTTCCCGCAGATGTGTAATGGTCACTATGACCCTGAACGTAGGTCAAGCTCACTTGCTTGCCCATCTCCTCCAGCCCCCGAATTCTCTCCAAAATCGTGCGCTTGAGAGGGTCGCTGCTTGGTGTCGCGCTCTGGCGCAGAGAGCGGACGGCAGCCAGCGCGTTCAGGCAGTCTGACCTGATGGTGAAGTGGTCGAAGTCGCTCTCACGGGCGAGGCAGGCGACCAGTGCTGCGTTGATGCCGTGCAGCTCGGTGGTGTTGGGGTTTTGTATGCTCCCCAGAGCAAAAGCCCAGCAGTGCCATTTGCCTTCATCGCGGGAGAAGAGAGCGATGGCGCATCCGGCGTAAGGACCCCAAGGTCTCACCGATCCGTCCGAGAAGATTTGGAGCTCGCGCTCTGGTTGTTGTAGTGGTGGTGGCGGTTGTGGTTGTGACTGTGGCGGCGGCGGTGCGAACAGTTCTTGGAGTGTGTTGTCTCGAGCAGCAGAGAGGATGGCCGCGAGTGTGAGTGGTTGTGCCATCTTTCAGACACTGTGGCCTCTGGTGCTGCTGAAAAGAGAGAAGACTGTGAAGTTCGAATTAGTGTTTTGATACAATCGCCCGCAGCTCTACGCTAGGGGTCTTAGCCCCTGTCGACCGTTGAATTTGCCATGGACAGAGCAAGAACGATGTCGTCCCCCTCCTTTGCACTGCGGATTCGACACGCCATTGATCACTCTTCTTCTATAGAATCATTAATCGAACATGGACCCCTTCAAAGGCAGCCATGTGCTTCTTCATCTACCAGGACCCTTCTACCGCTCGACGAAAATGCATCATTCCGCCCCGAAAGAACCATTGCGCTGTGTGCGTGCCGAATGACATCAATCCACTCGACGACAACATAAAGAACAGCACTTCCGACCTGTTCCGCAACGCCGGTTATGCTGAAATCTCAAGTCCGCTCGCAAGACCCCACCCTGGAACATTATGGGCCAGCAGCAGACAAAGGTAAATTTCCGATGTTTTTTGATCTGCGGAATGAAAGCAACACACTCGATCTCACAAATTTCTTAGTGCGCTGAACTATCTGCGCATCGCCTTGCGCTGCAAATCTGGCCATCCCTGGCACTTTACCCCTTTCGGAATGCCAAGGCGCATGTGAAACTTGGCAAGCGAGTCTTATGGTCCGGGCCATACGTTCCTTTTTACATCGATATAGATGACTTGAGCATCAAAGCGGTCATGACGCTGGGAAATTGCATGCATTTCTGGAGCTGCAGGTCCACCGCAATGCTCAAAACTCTATCCTAAGGCTGTCGACCTTGTACACAGTCGAGTAATCAACCCATGTCAGGAGATGAGCAGAGACTGTATGGACATGTTATGACACGGCTTGGGTGTGTGCATGTCTCAGAAGGACCTCAGTCTGAAACCCGAACAAAACAGGTTTGCTCTGCCGCTTTGCATTAAAGACAATCCTGGTCTAACTTCAGATACATGTTTCTAGTCAGCGACAGAGCAAGACTTAGTTCTCCTTTGCTCTCCACGAAGCGCTATAATACACCCATGAGGAAAAATCGAGATGCGCGCAATCCATACATACCAGTACCCAACACCAGCTATACACACGAACAGGACCAACACTATATAGAGTCTACACGGCCGCAACTATCCCAACCAGCTCATCCGCATCATGGATTGGACTGTTACGACTCCACTGATCAACGGAAGGCCTCACCCTTCCCGCTTAGCCAGGCGTACTTTTGCGCAGCTTCAGGCTGATCTCATTCACTCAATCGATTGTTTTGATCTTGACGGCATGTCCCGAATCACGAGCGGAAATGAGGCTGCAACGCGTGCACTTCACTCGCGCTCCTCGTAACATCTGGACTGCCTGGGTTCAAAACCCTCATCTTACCAGAAATACGTTTCTGCACCTTTGCTCGAAGTTGGCGTACAGCTGTTTCTTCGACTCTTGTGTCATTCAACCATCCTCTGACCCTTACAAGAACTTTTTCGACAGGCATATTCCAACAATCCACGATGCCGAGACGCAAGGCTACGGTGTCAACCCGACGAACTGAACACGCGCAGCGACGCTCGTCACGAATCGCTGGGCTGAAGCGTGAAGAACCAGACACGGAGAAAGTCACCAACGGGACCAGGGCGACTCCCAGCTCTATCAAAACCACCAGCCAGGAAACCCAAGCTGTCGGACCAGTGACGCCGAATGGGTCAGATGCTTCTCAGAAGGTCTTCGGCGTGCCGGAGCTCTTGTCGATGATACTGGGCTATCTCGATCTTGCAAGCCTCGCGAGGCTCCTACCAACGAACATCCTCTTCAACCATCAGGGGAGGAGCGCGCCACAGTTGAAGCCGATATGGTTTCTGTCGCCAACTCACGAGGAGCCAGTCCGGTACTGCGTGAGTCGCACGCAGGAGATTCGTCAGCTCGACGCTCTGTCGGGCGATGTAGCGCAAGCGAACGAAGAAGTCGTCGCTGTCTACCAGATCAATCCCATTCTGGAAGTACCCCCAGACGAGGACGCCATCGACTCGGCTTCCGAGCAGGAAAGGATCCTCTCGTTGGAAGGACACACAGACATCGAATTTCCATATCAGCTAGTCGACAGTTCGAGATGGATCAAGATTCGTGACATGCAACTCACCAAGCCAGCGATCCAGGACATACAGTTCAACTACGCGCCGGATGATGAAGATGCCGAGAAGGTGAACTTGGAAATCACTAACTCCAACGGCATCACCATTGGCAACATCATGAACAGCGTCGCGGCAAGAGGCGACGCTCCTAACACGCCGTTCCTCAAGGCTCGCTTGTGGCATCGTGATAGCTTGCTGCTGAGTTCGAAAGAGATGGAGACAATAGAGTCACTGGCACGGCATTAAGGAACATCCTTTCTGGATTCCGCCCAAACGAGTTGGGCAGGCCGATGCTGGTATGCATCACGCATGGGTTTCATTGGCGCAGCTCATGCAGACGATCACCATGGCCGAGATTCACCGGACATACATAAGACGCCTTTCGAATGCCATGCTGTCTGGCCGCGGACGTCATGGAAAGCGTTGTGAACATTTTGCTTTGTTGCGATGGGACCCCACGTTCGGACTAAGGGTGTCCAGGTTACACAATGCGAGCACTGGCACACAATGGGATTGTAAAAGATCGATGGAAAGTGAATCGGTGTTACCTTGCGATACCTTTACGAATTAAAAGCTCAGTTTTCCACACTTCTGGCCTCTCTCTCTCTTCACAGACTCTCTTAATGAGCACACTGGATTACGACTCTCCACTTGAGACTCCCAACGGTGTCACTCAACTCACGCATTTGGAAGCCAGCCTTGCATCATCACCCACTCACCGAAAAGAGACCTCCTCGACCATCAATATGAAGCAATCAGCTTCAGACTTCCTGGCGGGCTCCGCCATCAAGAGAACCCGCACAGAGCCGCCGCCACAAGACAAGCACATGACAGAGGATCATCTCCAAGCTACAACAGCTGCAAGCAGTGTCACCAATACCGCTGAGCTTGTGGAGGAGATCCTTCTAAATCTCAGTCTGCATGATCTCGCGACGGCACTCCGGACCAACCACTTCTTTAGGAACGTGGCGTTCGGATCAGTCAAGATCAAGCAAGCACTCTTCTTGCTCCCTGCAGCTGACGATGCCGTGCAGTATCTGGTTGACAGTTCCGAAGGTGAGATTGTCGCGATCGATTCGAAATCGCCTCCGCCAGCACTTAACGTGCATCAGACGATACTGACAGCGCACCTACTGAACCCTGTTCTCAAGATTGACCAGAGCAAGCCTACCAATACTCCTCATGCATGCAGCTACCTCAAACACGAAGACAAGATCACGTACGGCAGACACATCCTCCTACCGTACCACGCCTACGCCCAATCGAACCTTCGAGACATGCTCGTCCTCCAGCCGCCAGTCTCGCATCTCAGCTTCACAGCCAAGCCTGACCCAAGTGGCCCCGTCATCAATGTTAACGTTACTAACGTCAATGGCGTGAGAATTGGAGACTTAGTCCAAGCAGTCATGCACACAGGAATGGTTGGGAACCTGCAGTTCCTCGCCGGTCTTCTTCGGGCCAATGGTGTTTGCATGGCTACTTCAGAAGAACTCAGCCAGCTTGCAAGTATGGTGGGTAAGTGCTGTCCTATGGGAAAGAAGTTCATACGTGAAGCTCCTGGACGTAGCACTGCCTGATGTGGAAGAAGTCTGTCGTTTGACGATTCGCTGGCCAGGTTGGTAGCTGAGATGAGTGGTGAAAGAGCAATGCTAGACACTGGTATAAAGCAGTTCAAAACTGACGACTCGCTGAAATTAGATACATTGGCAGACTTTGGTTTTCTGGCGTCGCCGTTGGCGTTCAACGACTTCCATAGCATGATTTTGGCTTTTAAACAGCTGCAAAACGGTATTTAGCAGTGGGAAATTTCCCAAGAGACAAGACTCTATAGATTCAATAATCTCATCCTCTTTTTTGTTAAAATGAAAAGCCTTACGGCGACAAATGAAGTCTTTCTAGGCATAAAATGCTCTATAATAGGCGCTGTTCTAAAGTAGATAAGGATTGCCGAGCGAAGCGAGACCTAAGGGAAAGAACAGTTAAGGCAAGGTAGCAAGGCAAGAGTCACGTCCGGGGATATTTTAATTTCTACTATAAAGAAAGGCGAAATAATATCGTAGTAGCGGTTCCTTAGATTAAACCCCCGGCGAAAGCTCTGCTCGTAATATTAAGTATATAACAACTTCCGACTGTTCTTCTACTTAGCTCCTAAATAGACAACGCCTTCGTATCCTCGTCGGAAGCATATCGAATGCTTCGGCTTATATGTATTTACTTCGCTTCGCTCCGACAATAGTATACGACGTTATAAGCTCTCGTAAATTAGCTACTAGAGTACGTAAAACCGCACGGACTATATTTATAAGCGAAAGCATATTTTAGTTTTAAACTTCCGTACTAGTAAACTAAAAGATTCTTCGTCTCTCGCTTACTATAGCTCGAAACGCTAAAGCTAAACGATAAAGTAATAATCCCCTAGAATAGTATACTAACTACTAGCCGACGTCGGCGGTCTACTAGTAGAGAGTAATATTAATTAAGTATATTAATTATCCGACTCCTATAGTCTATAGGCGACTCGATATAAATACCTATAGCGACGCGTAAGAGAACTAAAGAGGTATAGACGCCTCGCCGCTTACTATGCTATATTTAATACTATTAAGCTACTGAAGGACGGAAACCAAAACCACTACCACCACCTGCAGTAATAGTATAGGCCACCGAGGGTAACATGACCCATAGCAATATGGGCAGCCATGTTTAGCATGATAGGATGACAAGACGGTTGCTCAGGCTGATGACCAGAGCCCTGCAACATAGGCATTGTGGAAGTGTGACATGAACAATGTGCTGTACGAGGTTGGTACTCTATCTACAATGCAGAAGGAGGCCTCTTATATAGGCTCAAAACTCAGCCCAGGTGTGTGGGGCCGGTTACCAGCCAATACTACTTTAGCGGATTTTATTATATCTAGAGCTTCCTACGAGAATCCTTCCTAATATACTCGTTAGTACCTATTTAAGAAATGTCGATTCTAAAGAGATATATTATAATAGAGTCGCTATATTCTCTTGTCTTCGAGTTAGTAAGTACTAGAATACCCTTATTACTACGTCGCCCGCACTTAAGCAACTTATATAGCTCGTATAGCCGCTACCGCCGCTTACGAGTAATTAGATTTCGTAGTAGGAGCTAGAGGAAGTCGTTCGAGTCTACGAACGCTAGACCTTAAGGGAGCTTAGCCTTTTAGCTATAGGCAATCTAGCTCCTACTATACTTAATCTACTCCTTTTTCCCTCCTATTTATCGCTAAGAGAATATCTAGGGCCCCCCTTAAAACCCTCTATATATCTAACTCAAAGCTACGGCGTAAGCTATAAGAAAAATTACTATAACGAGATCTATATTAAAACCTACGGCCGTTTCCGGTACTTAATCTATAAAACCGATTATACGGACGAGCGTTGTCGATCCTAACAAAACTCTAATATCCTCGATATTTAGCTCCTCCCGACGTTAATACTAGCCTGTCCTAGCATTCTCTTTAACTGTACGATAGGCTTTGCCGTCCGATGCTCTCGTGGAAGAGCGTCTACTAGACGGTCTAGATGGTGTCGGTCTCATGTGCCTCCGCTATTGGTATTGTCAACGAATCCCACCTCTCTACCTAGCCGCTCTAAAACCTGAGCTTTCTTAGAGTCCACAGCTTAGCCGCAACGTAACAAAGAAAGCTCACCATGACTAGGTGCGTTACACTTTCACCCACAGAGACACTCGGCCATCTTCACGATCTAATGGAGATGCATACACTACCAGCTCTGACTTCTGCTGCACAGAAGCCCATCGTATCTAGAAGTAGGCAGACCAAACTGTATTCCGAGGAGAGGAGCCGGGGTACAACACTTCATACCATTGTCACTCAACTCCACCGTCACTCCTAGCCCAGCTTATACCTGCTGTCGCTTTAGGCCCTCGAAGAGCCGTAAGGCCTCTGAAGCCCACAGGCCAGTTACCCCTCAGACAGAGAGATGAGCACGTAGTAAGAGCAGCGCTCGTCTCTGCGACCTGTTACAATCCATCTCAGACTGAATTTCGCTTTGGGCGCACGAAGTGCTGACCTTCTTTGAAGCAAGAGGCCAATGTTACGATTAGAGGAGGATAGGAAGTTCTATCGCGCGTAGCCACTTCATCGTTCATCTCCCATAACCGCTTTAGCATATCAGTCGCTAGCTTTCGCTCCCGCCGCTCGAAAAGCTGTGCATTCTATCGAAGACCAGAGATCCTTGAAAGTTCAAAGAAAAGGAAAAAGGGGAAATGTAGCACGTAGTCACGGTATCATTCATCTCTGCTCTCTGCTTCAGCGAAACTCCTACCATTTCTCGCTCCAATCGCGTCGTCAAGGGCTTCATCGTCGAGAGCCAACAAACCCAACTCACAGCCAAAACCGCCAATCCCCAAGCGCTGCCACTCTCATCCTGCACATCCTCCCCTTTATTTCTTGCTATAATCCTTCAACACCCCACTCGCAAAGAGACCGGCATTACCCGCCTTCTTGATATCAAACCCCCTCCTCTTCGTACCCGGCCGCTTCCGACCCTGCGGCGGAACGAAGAACTTATCCTCGAAAGCTCTCTTCACGACTTGCTGGCTGGTGGGAGTGATCTCCGCCTCCTGGAGCGTCTGCTTGATTTCCTTCTCATCAGGGAGTTGGAGAGCACGCCAGAAAAAGTACAAGTCGGCGCTAGCCTTTCCGTCGTCGGTCGTGTGGAGGTAGAGGTTGATGTCGTCGAGATGGATGGTTTTGATCAATCCCCGCTTCTCGTCGCGGCGGAGGAGGATTTTGTGGTCGATTTCGAGGATCTGGAGTGCGGAGTCGCAGCCTGGCCAGCCGTCTTGGAGGTCTTTGTAGTCGATGGAGAGGGGCGCTTCTGGTTGCGCGAGGAAGTTGAGGAGGGTGTCGGCGTTGTGGATTGGGAACTTGGTTTTGTAGCGGTAGAGGGTGACGTTGTTCTCCTCGGCGCCTTTTGGGATGACTTCGACGCGGCTGTTGATTTTCAGGGCGCCGGCGAGGTTGGCGATGGTTTTGTCGTAGCCGGTGGGCACGGAGATGTAGCCGACGATGTCGTCGAGTGTCTTGCTTGACTTCAAGCCTTCCTTGAAGTACTTGGTCTTCAGCCAGTCGAGCACAAGCGGCATGTTCTGGAAAAGCCAATCTCTCGAGTTCTCGTCGTCGAAGGCGCCGGTGACCGTGTCGAACTTGCGCTTCGGCATGATGTTGACGGATGTAATGTAATGGGATTTGACTGAGTGCGCAAAGTTGAGTCCGAAAGAGTGAGGCGAAAAAGTCGTTTGCGGTGTTGTCAAATGCGTGGTCGAGGTAGAAAGTGATGTGAGTGTTGTTGTCTAGCTTAGCGCGAAAGATTAAGCTTTTGAACGGCCCAGTCCTGAATCGAAGTGAAGTGCGTCTGTACAGCCTGCGGCATAGCCAACCCGAACAATCTCTTTGTGCACTCGAAACAATCTGATTGTCTCAGTGAATTTCGTCCTCTATGCGACATGGCTGTCTCGAGAACTCTGAGGATTGGGTTTCGGAGCTGTATGCGCAAGACGCTTTCGACTTTTCCTCGCGAGCAGGACAACAACATAGATGCGATTTATATTGACCAGCTCACAACTCTCGCCTCAGAGTAGCAGAGATTCAGCAACGAAAACAATGGCTATTGGATGGGAATGTGGCGTTGACCGCTTTTTCAATGTGCCCCGGAGAGCTGGAAATTCCTTTTGCACTCCAGGAGAAGGCCGAAAGGCTGCTATGGTATCGCGTTCGATCTCACCACATTTTGCGTCCCAAAGACCAAACCTTGGACCGAAAGCTTAGATATACCCTCTCCATCTGCTACCAGTCTGCCAGGCCTGTCGAGGAAACGAGGCTGTCTGCGCTTCAACCTAGGAAGTCGGAGCCGCAAGCAAAAAGTGGTTCCAGGGATTTCCGATGGTTGCAGTCTGGAGCTGTATTTCCGATGGATAGACCACAGTTAGAACTACCGCTGTCAAGCTTTATTCCGAGCATGGTGGCAGTGGAAGAACTGCTGTCGGTTAAATCTACCTCTGCGATGTTCTCGGCGCCTATATCAAGAAGTCCTGTGCCCGTTCCCATCACATTACACATTTTTATCCTGGGGTGCCTCCGTGCTGCAGTGGAATGCAAGAGCTGGCCCGGCTCGTCTCAGCATTCTCAAGTATTCGCGAGGAGACCTGAGCAAACTTGAGGGAGAACACAAGGGGTCTTCCATGGTCAGGCGCCGTTGGGGAATCGTATCGTGGCTTTTTCAATTCTCGGTCCTCAATTTCTGCCGGATAACCTGTTGTAGAGTATCCCAATCGCCTGCACCTCCGATCAGGCTCTCCTTTTCCCTCTTGCGACCTGTCTCTCAACCCAGCCAGACCCTCCAATTACTCCTGATGTATCCGCTTCCGCCTCTTGACCTCCTGGGAGTGCACCAGATTCGCATGGAGAATAGCGAGTGCTATCGCGACAAGAACAAGTGCGCTGATCATCGTCTACGACGTCGACGAGGATCTGTGTGTCGAAGAAACTCCTTCCGAACCTGAGAAGCAAGTCATCAAGGTCGACCAACCACGCTATATACAAAGCTTGGCTGGGCTGGGCTTAATATTGTGTCTGAAGAACAAAGACACCGCCTCGTCATGTCTCTGGGATACATGCGATATACGCTATGCTCCACCGGTCTCTCAACAGTCATTGGAGCCCCGCATTGGGCTAGGTTTGTCACGATACAGAGCTCTTCTGAAGCCCGCCGGCTCTTCTACAGTTTCGGACATCTCCTGACCGTCAGGTCACTGGTAGCCCTACCCAGAAGCGTGGTATGGGCGTATCGGCGTCGGTCTAGGCAAGACCATTGATCTGCAGAGACATGGCTATAGCAGTCGTGGCTAACGCGAGCACTCAACGCTTAGTAATAGTGTTTGAAGGTGTCGAGGCAAGGGAGGTCGTCGAGAACTTGCCGTTCTAAGTATTTTTGGGCCGGAGTCGGCTCCGTGAGAGTTTGAGACGTCTCACTGCATCTCGTCCGCTTCGTTTTGTTTTCTATCACTCACTGCGAGGCCCACGAGAGAGTTCATCATCGGACTTGGATCCTGATGCACTGCAGCTAGGAGACTGAGAGCCTTGCTAGTGATGAGTTGAGCAGTAGCTTGTGAAACGGAAACTCTGCGACACAATCTCCAACAGTTCGGAATCCGGTCTGTAACGGGTTTGTGTCCTAGTAACAAGGCTGGATCATGACCATAGAGTCGATTACACCAGCCGGGCCCCTGCACGATGTCTGCGGTCTCTTTCTGCATCGCTCGCTTCGTAAACAGTCCGTCCGCTCTGGCCGAACGGGACATTCCATGCCACAAGGTCTCCTGCTACGGGCTTCATTCATGAATCCATGAATGGACTGGAATTCTCTCACGTTCAAATCTCCTCCATTTAGGCATAGAGTCTAGACTGTACTGGAATGTAGTACATGCCCCCCAAGACACACTACTAAAATGGAATTAGCTAGGTTATTCGCAACAAGGATAAAGAAAATCATTCTATATACAAGCATTCTATATACTGGTTGCTTCCGAGGGAGTCGCTCAATATCTTTTACTAGCAAACTTGTCAACCGCTAGAAGTAGCGTCGCTTATACACTAGCCGTTAAGGCACATGCGGATCGGAACCTGGACTCTCATGCCGCTATCTCCGTGGGCGGTATGCGTAAACACTCGGGTTGTTTCCTCTAGGATCTAAGCATCCACATCGGTCATCAATGATGCTATGACAGGGAACCTGAAGTTGGGACCGAAGATTGACCGCTCCGTTGAGGCGATTGCTGTAAGTGGACTTCATGCCTCTTCCTTTACGCCAATGGGTGATATTTTTGGGGAGTGGGAAGTTATTTGATGATAAGCTTTCCAGAATCTTGCTCTTGGAGTACCGCCGTGTGGATTATGTACGAGGTTAAGGCTTCGCCCTGCTCTCGCCAAGCAGGGAGGCAAGGAATTGGTCGAGGAGGTGATCTGGGTGCCTTTCTTCTTGATCCAGGACTTGGTCGCCGACTATTTTGCTGCCCTTTTTCAATCGCGCTGTGCTGTTGTATTGGTCTTCAGCATTGAATGGTGCCTCGCTTGCTGTCGACCTGACCTCTGGTGTTACTGCTAATCATAATGCGGAAAGGGAACGGAGGTGGATTCTGTGCTGCTGCCGTCACACGATCTACGAATGCATTGGTGGAAGGCCATTCGCAAATTTCGTGAGTCGTAGGGTTTGCGCCTCTGCGGTGGCCTCCAGCCCCCGGCATTGTGAGCTGCGAGACTGATGGCCTAGGTCAGTGGTCAGCATCCGCGGGCTATAACGGCAGCCCGCACACCGACGAGCTGGGGAGGGCCATAGTCACATGCACCTGCCGCCGAGGTGTGATTGCCGCGCACTCGCTCAGGTTATCCCTTTGCACTGTATCCCAAACCAGTGTCCCGAAGGCTCGCCCGGTCTGGGCCTGAGTGGTCTGGTGTCCAGGACTCCTGCCAGGCGATTCCTCTCAGCAGGCCGAAACCCCTTCGAGGTCCTTCTGGCAGACGCCGAGCGATCAGGTGTCACTACGAGTGTGGATGCATGCCGAAGCACACGAAGAGCCCTCGCCTCGCTATAGCGACCCTTACTGCCCTTTGGGCTAAGTCCAACGCTGTTCGCGACTCATGCCAACGGGCAGCGGAGTGCTAGTAACCGTACCGTGCCGTTTCGAGCTGCCTCGCGCACCTGGGGAGGAAGCGCAAACGGTAGAGCCGAGTGGTGACCGTGGTGAATGAGTTGGTGGCGGCGGCTTTCGGGGTGCTGAGAGAGTGGTGGGGATGTCGAGGTGTGGAAGAAGTGGAAGAAGTGGAAGAAGTGGAAGAAGTGGAAGAAGTGGAAGAAGTGGAAGAAGTGGAAGAAGTGGAAGAAGTGGAAGAAGAAGAGTCAAAAGCGCGCGGCGAGAAATGTCGGGGGCGGGATTTTGAAACGCGCTAGCGCCGCGCACGGGCTTGCCTCAGGCAACTTTCACATGCACGACCGTTGGCTATGCCCGCATCACTGCATCACCACATCAGTCCTTCATTACGCTGTACTTCCTGAGCAGGCTGTGGTAATGGAGATATGACTTTGGAGAACAGATCCAAGTGCAGTCTTCGTGTATCACTGGCCGGACTTCATGCTCCAGGAATCAATGACAACTTCACCCTCAAAACACGCCAAGACTAGTTTTCGCGGCAGACCAGGGGTCCAACTGCCCCAGCTGAGGCGTAAGGAGAGGCAGCTTCTTGAGAGGAAAGACGTGTATCGGCGCAATGGAATACCCTCGAAGCACCTGGAAAGCTTGGGATCGATCATTGAAAAGCTTGAGACAGGACGAGAGGCTCTCGATGATGGACTCTTCGCTTTGCCGGTTGCAAAAGAGGAAGAGGGGAAATGTTGCCCGACACGGTTGTTCCAATGCTGCCGCCACCTCGCCTTGGCGATGGGAAAGCCGTGGCACTACTGCCACAGAACTGGCAAGAGGAGCTCGAAGAATTCCCTCCACGCCGCAAGTACGAGCCCAGCTACGTCGACCTCGCCGCGCCCGAGCGCGTCAAGATCGAGATCGCGATCCTCGAAGTCAAGATCAGAGATTTGCAGGGGCGAGAGGAGTACAAGAACAGCAAGTTCCATATGAGTCACTGGAAATGGTACCAGACTCTCTGTCATATTAGCGCCTTTTTCCCCAAGGGATACGGTGCTCCGCAGGAGAGCAAGATTCCTGGAGCCGAGGAGATGCGGCCCTCTCTCGATCATCCTGCAGACCACGTCTATGCAGACGCTGGAGCATTGGAAGCACGCAGCGCAACTTGAAGTCGAGAAGGCACGGGATCTGGAGGAGGATTTGAGTCGCAGGAATGCCGAAGAGAGCATGAGCCGGAAGAAGTTTGATGCAGAGTATCGCGAGATTGAGGGCATGAAGCAGATGTGGAAGGACATTGGGCGCTTGGTGGTTCGGAGATTGGGAGAGCTGGACATGTCGAAGAAGAAATAGCTCTGTTTGGCCCGAGATTTGGCAGGCTTTGGGATGTCCAGCTCGTAAGCCCCTAGAGGGCTCACCTAATGACATGGATACATCGAAGCCGGAAAGCGCACAGCAGTCCTCCGTCACCTCATCCCTCATTCCCAGCCTCCTCCCCCTCCCTAATCACATTCGCCACACTCCCCACCCCAAAATCCGAAGAAGGCGTAATAACAATATCCCCAAAAACCCACTCCGGCCGATCTTCCACCGGATTCGCAAACTCGGACAAAAATTTCAGCATCCAGCGATCAAGCTTGACGAAGTCTCCATCGAAGTCCGACAAGCTTTATGAAAGGCTTGCAGTCGCATCATGCAAAAGTCGAGAGAGGGCCAAAGGTCTCGGAGGCGGAGCAGGATGTTGAAATTGCGTTCGAGTCGCTGTCGCGCTGAGGAGATTTCGGCGGCATTGGTGGAGAAGAGCAAGGTGTGGATTTGGATGGTGGAGGCTATGACGAGGATGTGGCCGACCATGTTGTAGAGCACGTCGCAGCCGGGGGTGTCGAGGGCGGCGTAGACCATGTTGCAAAGTTTGGCTGCGTGGGATTTGCAGCGGTCGGCGAATGCGTTGATGATGCTGCCGTTGTGCTGGTCGTCTTTGGCGCCTTGGAGGAACTGGTAGTAGAGGAGCTGGCCGTAGTGGTAGACGCCAAGGTAGACGGCGACATAGATTCTGCCGAGACCTTGTGCGGCGTAATGGGCGAGGTTGGCGGGTTCATCTCGCATGTAAGACGGTAGCTGTGCTTCCCACTCGTCGATCCTGGCGGTGAGAGCCTCAACGGCTCGGATGTCTGGTGGTAATACTTGAGTATCTGCTGCTTGGCTATTCAAGGCATTGACGTCTCGAAAGATGCGATTCAGAGCAATCATCTGGCCTAAGAGCGATGGTGAGTCGTGATCGCGTGGTCCCGATCTGTCGTTGCTCTCGGTGCTTCGTAGCTGCAGAAAAGCCATTTCTTCCATAGGTAGCGGGACATCCAATGGTGGATCGGCAATCTGCCTTGGGACACGGACGCCTGAGGACGACCATTCGTCAATCATGCAGAGCGTATGCCACACTAGAGTTCATGTCAGGATCACCATCAATCCTACTTGACAAGAGTGTTCACCTCTAATATTAATCTCTCGCTCAAGACGAGTCTCGCAAGCGCGATGGGGCAAATCCAAAAGCTGCGCCATCCGACAAGCGATGCCATAATACACCGATTCGCCGGGAGCATCGCCCTCAATGATCCGGCAAGCCCCAAGCATGACACAAGCCTGGACGGAGGTCAAGCTGACATGACTGACGTCGAGAAGGCTGGCAGCCTTGCGGGCCCATTTCGTGCCTCTCGTTCTCGGACTCATGCCGGAAAAGTAGTCATTGGAGGAGAATCTGGCAGCCAAAGCCATCATGGCATATCTGAGGACCATCGGTGTCTTGTTCATGGCCAGATCGGACATGAATGCTGGCTTTTGGAACAGAGTGTGCAGCTGGTCGTGGACGTAGTCAAAATAGAGGCTCGCGAGGTGGAAGGACAGCGCGGGAGGTGGCAAAGGCACATGGCTGCCATCTTCGTTTTCATTGACCTGGGACGCTGTTCGAGCGATGGCGGGAGATGACGGAGTTGCTGGACTACATTCTGCTTGCGAGCGTCCAGACTTGGTCACTCGAGACTGCCCAGAGGAGCCTGGGGTTCTGGCGGCGGAGCTTCCATGTCGAACATGTCTTGGCCTGGACTCGGACACAGTCGTCTTCGAAGGCACGCACGGCGCATTGTGCTTTCTACACAGAGCACATGGCCCATCGAGATCGTTGTCTAGCTTGTCACAACGTCGTCGCCGCGCTCTACGGCCGCCGTCAGCCGATGTGTAGCTCCAACAACAGGACGTGTGGTCTCACGGACCGGCAGAACTCGCAGGCCGTGGGCGGCCGCATGCTTATATGAACCGCATGTGAGACGGGAAACCAAGCGAGAGGGGTGGGGAGATAGGATTGAGTTGGTGGAGGTGGCGGCGGCGGTGGAAGGGGAGAGAGAACTAGGAAGTGTTGTGGACCGCGGGCGCGTTCCAAGAGTGGCAGCGCAGAGGTCACCCACGTTCGAAAATTTTCGGCTTGGCGTTGCTTAAAAAAGCGAGCGTCCACCAGCTGAGCTATATCAGCTTCCCCGGATTTCTTGGCATAGATGGGCAGATATATACACGCAAAACCCGAGGACGTTCAGCCAATCAGATACACTACTGACGAGGGTAGTAGATGCGGGCGCCCCGAGGCCCAATCGTTAGACTACGCTTTATTGAGGGCCCCTCCGGGGGAGCAGGGGCTGGCCGGCTACTCACAGTGTTTACTATTCTGTATTCCCGAGTAGGACTGTAATCCCCCGACCGTGTAGCTGATTCTACGCTATAATATAGCACACGTTGAAGCTATACGGGTCGGGAATGGGTACTTCCGGAGGGTGTTTGGTTGGCTTTTTTTTTTTTTAAAAAAAAAAGACTAAGGTAGAGGAGATTAACTACGAACAATATTTTATTATTACAATCGTTAAAGCCTAAATTTTAACTACAATCGACGACTATCGGATTTAGAGTCTAGTATTCGGTTAGTATATGTGTTAGTATTAATACGATTCTAATAAAAATTATACTATAAGTCTATATATATATATATAATATATAAGATAGTATATATAGCAAGGGGAAATATAAACGTATATATAGAAATTAAATATACTAGTTAAGGGGATATATTTATAATGCTAGTATATAATATATTATAAGAGTATTAGGATAGATTAGGACAATATTAGTAGAAACTATACCGTTATTACCGGACAACTTAGTCCGTTATAAACCCTAGATATATTCGAAAATCAAAGAAATATATACGTTTACTTAAATTATAGAATTAGAGCCGCGCGAGTTAGTACAATAGTCTAGCAACTTGTTAAGTTACTTAGATAGGAACTCGATAATAGAATTTCCTCTTAGTAGTTACAGCCTATTATAAACGCCGTCTAAGTACAAAACTATATATAGTAGATTAATATACAAAGTACTCCTCCTCGAAAGTTGAAACCTAACTCCGATATAGCGCCGCCTAAGCACAAAACCATATATAGTAGATTAATATACAAAGTACTCCTCCTCCTCGAAACCTAACTCCGATATAGCGCCGCCTAAGTACAAAACCATATATAGTAGATTAATATACAAAGTACTCCTCCTCCTCGAAACCTAACTCCGGTATAGGACTACTACCTCCTATCCTACCAGCTATTAGGTACTCCTCCGGGGGCCCCTCCGGACGGGGTATAGTAGGCGCTCTTCGCCTCGGTAGTAACGTAGGGCTAGGATCCGCCGGGCTAGGTGATAAATCCGGCGATACCGAGCCACCCCATAATTCCTCCTGCGTAGTTCCATGCCGTAACGGACTCCTCTGCCTAGTATCCCTTAAAGACGGCCGGAGGATAGGTGGAATCCGAACCGGCGAAGGATCGATACTCTTACGGAGGGTAGAAGGTGTTTTCCTAGTCGAGACTGAAGGAATAGACCTTGGCGAACCAAAGGCTAGACTTTGTGTACGTATACTACGTAGCGTAGTAGTAGGGCTAGTAATTTCGACAGATAGGAGTTGCTTCGTCCGTTCTAGCTAATCTAGATCCCTATCTTTCGTAATATCGGAGATACCAAAAGTAATATCCGACTTTACAAAGTCTTGTTCGATAGCGAGGTCCTTATAGGCCCTAACCCTCGATAAGGCTACGTAGAATACCCCGGGAGATACTTGCTTCTCCCTAAGGTTTACGACAACCCGATCTAAAGTCATACCTTGCGACTTATGAATCGTAATCGCATAGCAGGTTACTATAGGGAATTGCTCGCGCCATTGTGTCTCCGTAGTACCGTAAGTACCGCGTGCCCTCCGTACGGGAAAGATAGGCACAACCGCACCCTTCCGGGCCCCCCCCCGAGCGTCGATCTGCTCGTTTAGTCCAACCCTACGAAACTCGGGAAAATAAACGAGTAGACAGCGAGGCATAGTATCCCGGGGACTCTCTACGTCCTCGTCCCAGAGAATACTATATAGTTGGCCGCGGCTACCATTAACTAAACCCATCTCCGTCCAGATATTCTGACATAGAAGTACCGGACATCTAATAACTAAGTATAGCTCGGAATAGAGTCCTTGAAACTCTTTCTCGTCAAGCCGACTACTCGAAATAGAGTCGTGCTTAGCGCTAATACGAAGTATCGGATATTCGCTAGCTAAGAGTTGCGTACGATTAAACTGCTCTACCGTAGTACGATAGGAGTAAAGCCGGATAGCAGACTTAAAGTCTCTCTGTATTGCCTCCCCGAAGGGCGTAAACGTACGCTGTCTAAGAAGATTATAGTGCCTATCTTCTACCTTATTAACCCGGACGGCTTGTAGGGCATCCTTAAATTGTAGGGCAGTCTTATCCTGCCCGGATTGCCGGACAACCTGTAACAAACGTAGCGTATACTTAAAGGCTCGGTAGCAATTACGACCGGAGATATCTATAGCGTTATATAAACGCTTAGTAGTAAAGAGAGCGGTAGCCGCGACGGGCGGAAGCTAACAGAAGTCCCCGGCTAGAAGAATACTAAACCCGGCAAAAAAGTCGGTAGAGGCCTTAGTTTCAGGAAAGATCTCGAATAGGCGCTGATTAATCCAACCTAGTAGACGAATACTAAGTATAGATTTCTCGTCAATTACTATAAAACGCACTCCTTCTAACCGTCGGCGGCAGACCTTTCTAGCCTCGTCTCCAAGTTCGTCTAAGATAGGATCGACTTGAATAGGTAGATTAAAGAAGGAATGAATAGTATAGCCATCGATATTAAACGCCGCTGCCCCAGTAGGGGCAAGTCTAACAATAGGACTTCGAGTACTACCTTCAGTACGCCGCGCAAGAGCCTGTAACCGAGCCGAGAGTAGCTCGATTACATAGGACTTTCCGGTACCCGCCTCGCCGTCGAGATTAATTAATAGCTGCGGGGCGCCTTCGGAGTTGGCGGGCGCCCCTAAGCGGGTACCGAATGGAAACTCTCGGACAAACTGTTCGTAGTTCTTAACAAAGACACTATATACTGCCGCTTGCCCCGGATTTAGTGATAGATAGGCGTTGGATGCCTGAGATTCGACATCTAAATTCGAGGTCGAACTTTCCTTTAACCGCCGCCAATAGTTATTCCGAGCTAGCGGTTCGTAAACCTCGGGTATAGTATCCTTAAAACGGCCACAGTAGGGACTCCAGTCAGCAGAAATATCAATACCCCGCTGTCCTAACTCGAGCTCCTCGCGAATCCGATTATTATCGCTAGGATGCTCGTTCCCGAGTTCGTTAAATATAGCCTCCTCATCCTCGGTAATAGGATATTCCTCCTCGAACTCGTCCTCAAAATCCTCGTTCTCCTCGGCTAGACGGCCGTAATAGTCCCTCCTAAGTGTAGGATACTGCGACTCCCGGCGCTCTAATTCCCGGTAGGCAGCCGGCCACGTAGTATAAGAAATAGGCGAGTTTGGGAATCGGAAGGGTAGTACTGGATATACTATCCAAGGGACGTGTAGTACAACCTTAAACCGACAGTACTGCGCGTACTTCGGATCGCTAGTATCGCTAGGATATAGCGGGATATAGCGAAGAATCCGGTCGGGATTTCTATCCGCTAACCTCGTAGGCGGATTCCGGCCTAGATTAAATCTAGTCGCGAACTCGAAGAGCGAAACAGTAGCGTATACTTCCTGTCGATCGCTATACTTCATATAGATCGTCCTACGCGCAGTCTGCTGGGGGTGCCCCTCGCCGAGGTCGTTTAGCCCAAATGGTACCTGTTGCTCTGCCTGCGGTCTACAGTCGAGGTTAACGAACTGCCGCGTACAATCTACTAAATTATAACCTAGTAGAATAAACGAAACCTCTTGTGCGGACCAATCTCTTTCAGAAACTAGCTTATTAAGTAGCTTAGCGGCAAGCGAGACTAAGGGCCTCCTATCAGATATACGGGGCAGGATATCCCGTATAAGTTCTGAATAGGGCTTTGTAGCAACCTCGGCTTTCGAACAGTACTTAACAATATATTGTAGTACTGCCTTAATATCGGTACACGGAGTAAGATCGGTATTCGCTCTCCAGGCCATCGTTAAAAGGGGATTAAAGTGATTAAGGTTCTGATCGTTACACTCGGCAATATATGTAACAAACTTGTCGTTATAGCGATTAGAAACCTCGGCCCTCTCTAGGATAGTACGCGGAAAGTGAAACCGGCAATATTTCGTAGTATCGGCCGCATCTTGTCCCTTCTTACGGCGTAGGCAATAATCGTTACACGAGTGCCGCTGAAGTCGGTTTACAAGATCCGAGAGAAACTCGAGATTGTTTTCTATTTCCGAGGTATCCGAATTTATAGCACTACGGCCAATAGGGGCACCCTGCCGACTAGTATCCGGATTTAAGGCAACGATATGTCTATCCCAACGTGTAGCAAGTGCCGAACGCCCCTCGTCAGTAGTAACACTAATCGATAGTAGCTCGTCTATCCAAAGAAAAAAGTGCGCGTGAATACTACCTCTCCCTTGAAACTCAAACCGAATCCATGAGTCAGATACCCTAAATTTAGGCTCTAGGACAGTCTTAAACAAGAGCTTTAACCGACGCTTAAATAGATCTACTACGATATGCGGATAGTCCTTAAGAAACTCCCGTGCTAGACGGATAGAATCGGCCGAACTACCTGTTTTCCATTCGTTATAGAACGGACTTAACCGAAGTAAATAGTCCCACTGTAGATCGGCGGGACTACAGGTTCCAAAAAGCGCCGGACATCCTAGAGACCGAACCATCGCTTCTAGTTCCATTCGGCGGGCGCCCATATACGGCCTCGTACCAATTAGGGACCGCCCGTGCCTTGTAATTGTGTCTAAAATAGACTTAGAATCCGGGGACTCCGGGTTTAGTAAGGCCTCCCGTAGTTGCTCCTTTGTAAGGCTATTAGCAACTTCGAGACTACGGGCAAGGTACGTAGACTAGCTACGAGTTAAGCTTCGGTAATAGATATTAAATACCGTATACCGCCAGCTAGTATGGGAACCAAATCGACCGTCGTAATAGTATAGTAGGGCTTGAATATAGTCCTTAAAACCAACTGTCCTTTCGCGAGGGCTATAAAAATCGCCCTGCCCTGTAGGATATAGGTACGGAAAGGCAAGTGATAGAAGGCTACTATTAGTATCCCACTCGTCGATAGGTCGCGCCTGTAAATGGGGCCACGTTAAGTGGGGTAGACTGCGAGGCTGGGCTAATCGATGTAGACTCGTCCCGGGGGGTCCCCGGCTAACTTCGGTCGGATTCTGGGGGCCTACCCGGCTAACCTCGGGATTATCCCCCCCTGCTATACTCTCTACAGACCGTAGGTCATCTAGTAGGGTTTGATTAGGATCCCGGGTTTGCCCTAATTGCGGGACAGCGGCGGTTTCAATAGGAAATTCCTCGTCCTCGCCGGTAGTATCTAAATATTGTGGCCGATCGCTAGTAGTAGTTTCATCGGACTCTACTAACTCGGTTTGAATTTGACCTAATACGCTATTATCTTGCGGAAGCTGAGACAATAGCGTAGGGTCTATTTCGATATCAGAATATCCGGGATGATTATCCTTTAAATACTCTAACCACAACTTAATAGCCTGCCTACGAACGCGGAATTCGCGATTAAAGGACGCAATCTCATTAGTATTTAGGTTCCGAGGCCTAAGTAATAGTATATCTACCTCATTAGGTAGTCGCGGCAGTTTGTTATAAACAGAGACTATATCGCGAAGGAAATGAGCGACATGTCCGCGGTACTTATACTGCTGGCCCCGGACCGTAAGTACGTTAACGGCAGTATGGACCCTAGCGATTAGGAGCTGTTCTATATCGCTAAGCTTAGGCAAATCTACCGGTAGCTCGCCCGGGTCCATATTATTTGCCCTAGAGAATAGGGGAATTCGAGGGGGGTTCGACTTAATAGCCTTTAAACAAGAGCTACAAGCGCCGGTAGTAGGATCTAGCTTAAGATCTAACCAGCGGCGGGGGCATATTTGACACCGTATCCAAGATATAGTATCTCCCTGTCGGCTAAATCGTATACACCGGTCGAAGTCGGTATTAGATAGAGCCGGTCGAGTACGACGTTGTTCTAGTGTTTCGGCGTTTTTAAGGCTAAGATTACCCTCATCTAGTTCGCGAGTAGCCTAGGCTGCCTCGCGAATTCGATTAAGAGAACGCCTATTCATTCGAGACCTCGACGACTCGGAAGCCCTACTAGAGCTAGGAATCGTAGAGGGAAAGATACCGTATTGCCGGCAGTAACCATATTCGAGACTACCGGCCTGAAATTCCGATCGGGTAGTAAAGTGGCTACCCGTTTCGCACCACTTTAGCTCAGTAGTAATATCCGAAATACCGGGATTCGAACAATACGAGCAGAGGGTAGAATTAACTACCCGACATTCTCTATAGGGCCGAGGTATATTACAGCCGCTACAGGTAAATGAATTTATATCGCGGGCAAGTAAGGGAGCCCTAGTAGATCGTAACGCCCGATTTGCGCGGTCCTCTCTCGCGACAGCCCGTCTTTACTCCCTTTCAATAGAGGTTTCGTCCCGACCTCTCCGATAAATATTAGGGGCTTCTACGTTAATAGTAGGGCTACGCGAACGCCTTTGTAGCCGCCTTTTGCGTGCCTGTTTCTCGCGACATGTAAGACAGGTCTTATAGGACTGCCTACCCTCTCGATTAAAATCGCTTAGAGGTCGTTGTGTTTTACACCTCGAACATTGTTTTTGTACTCGATCCCGAGTAGTATCCGAATTAGAATCCATATTATATAGATCCTAGGTAAATTTCGATCTAGGACCGTAGTAAATGTACCTAGTTTCCCTCGGCGAAAGGGGTTTTTAAAGGTATACTCCTTGACGTATATAAGACAGTAAAATAGTTCCTTTAAAGAATCTAAAATACTACTCCTATATACATATCCTCCGAACGTGCTAGGATACGATTTCTATATAAGGCGGTTCCGCTCCCAAAGTAGGTCCGCTAGCCGGCCACTTTTATATAGGAAACCCTTACTTCGGGGGCGACCCTGCCTCGCGAGCGCTCTTAAAACGCGCGCAACTCGTAGACTTAGCGAAAATTGTACGTCTAGTATAAAAAAAAGTCGATATACCTACTAGACGCCCTAGAGCCTTACTATAGCCCCTCCGATTAGGCTAATATTTAGTACCCTATAGGCTAGTATATTAGGGCGCCTCTAGACTAGATAGCTATAGAATACGGAGTATCCTATATATATCTCGATAAATACTAATCCGATTTCAATAAAAATTACACCGTTAGAACCGCGCGGGTCGGTTCTATTAAACGTGAAATTTTTATAGAAATCGACCACCTTCGAATTTAGTGTTGGCAGGTGTTGGCTAGTGTTGGCTCCAACTTCGGCGGTTAATATCTCAATGAATATTGATTCGATTTCAATGAAAATTACACCGTTAGAACCGCGCGGGTCGGTTCTATCAAACGTGAAATTTTCATGGAAATCGACCACCTTCGAATTTGGTGTTGGCAGGTGTTGGCTAGTGTTGGCTCCAACTTCGGCGGTTAATATCTCAATGAATATTGATTCGATTTCAATGAAAATTACACCGTTAGAACCGCGCGGGTCGGTTCTATCAAACGTGAAATTTTCATGGAAATCGAGCTATTAGCTCCTACTTTATAAGTATATAGAGAGTATTAGCTCCAACTTCGGCGGTTAATATCTCAATGAATATTGATTCGATTTCAATGAAAATTACACCGTTAGAACCGCGCGGGTCGGTTCTATCAAACGTGAAATTTTCATGGAAATCGAGCTATTAGCTCCTACTTTATAAGTATATAGAGAGTATTAGTTTCCATTCTATATATATCGGCTAGTTGGTCTAGTAGTATGATTCTTAACCATTAATGATTCTATTTCTCCCGGCTATACTACTTAATATAGTCCCCGCTATATGAAGGTATATGTCTTAAAGGAGTTATAAGATCGATGGGGGTTAAGAGGTCGTAGGTTCGAGTCCTACACTAGCTATTTTTTTTTATTTATACGTAATTAATAGGAAATATACTTGTCGTAGGTTCGAGTCCTACACTAGTCCTACACTAGCTATTTTTTTTATTTATACGCAATTAATAGGAAATGTACTTAAATCTTGAATTAAATATTACTACTATCAAGCTAATACCCTAGCTAATAAGCTAAGAAATCCGGGGTAAGTTAAATTCCCCTTTAATCTTTGTTTCGATTGACGTTCTACGCTGAAATCCGGGGTAAGTCAAATTTCCCTTCAATCTTTGATTGCATATTACTTCTGCGAAATTTCTCAGCCAATCATTTCGGTCTTGGCGGACAACTTGGATTTTCGCGGGCGGTGGCCGCGGTGTCTAGATTGGCAGCTGCGCTGCCAATGAGAAGTTCTCCGCCGGCGGAAAAGATGGAGAATCCTTCTGCATTTGGTTACTGCCGGAATGAGCCGAGAGCCAGAATCTCCTCCACCTTTCCGATGCCTTATGAGTCCTCTTTCTTCTGCTTCATCACCACTACATCTTCCTTCGAATCTTAGCACTGGATGAAAGCCATATGGATGCGGAAGTGCCAAGACATGTATGATCTAGCTGCCTTCGACCGCCGGTGTATGTTCTCATGTTGCGAGGGACGTCGAGGGTGATCTTAGAGGACTTCTAAACAGGATTGAATCATCTCCCTGGGCCATACCCCCAAAAGACATAGGCATAGACCCGGCCCGTTGAGCTCCGATGTCTGTACAATGGTGTACTTGCTGCTTGGGCGTATCGTAGTCGTAGTGGTGAGTGATGAAGATGGAGGAGAAGAAGTTGGAGGCTGGCGTTGCCCGGCAAAGTGGAGGAGCATTGGGTCTTGGCGTTTGGCGGACTTCTCCGTCGCAACCGAGCCTCCTACTCCTCCTCCTCCTTCTCAAGTACTTCCACTTTGACTGCAACCACAATGGCAAGCTCATCGGCCCGGAGAAGCCCAAGGAAACGTCCGATATCTGACAGCAATACCGGCGGAGCTGACCAGCCGAGCAAGAAGTCCAGGCTCGACGATCTGCGTGAATCTGGATCCGCGTAGTATCACTCTCTGCATCTTCCAATACTGACCCTTCTGATGGACCTGCAGTGCCCGATATCTCGATGCAGTAACCATCTACGTAGGCGCCGAACGAACTCCATTCGTCCTCCATATTGGCATTCTCCGCGAGCGATGTCCGAAACTCCTGGAAGCGCTGAGCCAAGGTGCCAGGATACACGGCGACGATGCATTCGAGCTTGTTGCAGAAGACGAACGAATCTTTCGAATGTTCCAAGTCTGGCTGTATACAGGTGAACTCATTGAGCCTACGGCAGACGTGTTGGGCAAGAGCGAGGACGATTGGAGCGCGCAGAAACGGGACGTCGACAGGTTGGTCGAAGGTGATAGCAAAGAGCCGGAGAAGAGCATCAAGTGGCTGGACGAAGACTTAGTAGATCTGTATCTGCTGGGCGGACGATTGAAGCTCGACACGCTTTGTAACAGCATCGTCAACGAGCTATGGGCTGAAAACAACCTGCTCCAATGCACGACTTCCCTTCCCGCGATCAAGAAGGCGTTTGAAAAATCCCTGCGCCTAAGCCAATTCTTGAGCCAGGAAGCCCATTTCCGACTCCTCGCCGATGCATTGAATATTCCAGAAAATGCGGCGGAATATCCTCCGGAATACCTTTCTGGCATTCTGCGTCGAATTCTGGAAAGACAGCAGGACTTGAGACGTCGCGCTTGTGCAATGCATGCGCCTGATAACTACTGGGAGCGGGTGTGCGGGTATCACATCAATTGCGTACACAGTTCAGCACTCCGGTGTGAACATCGTTGGATCGAGTCGTGCAAGCAACGGACGTTGAACAGAACTCGCAAGCAAGCACTGTACACCCGACTCTCTGACATCGGCACAGTTCTTGTAGGGCCAGAGCAGGTTCCATTCACGGTGCATATCACACTTATTAGCGTCTTCTCGGATTTCTTCCGAGGTGCGTTCGAAGGTCGTTTTGAGGAAGGCAGGACTAGGAGGGTGGTGCTCGAAGATGACAGTCCGGCGGACTTCGCAATGATGCTTTACTGGTTGTATACTGGAGACATATACATCCCGACCAAAGATGATTACGACTTTCTGGATGCACTGAAGGGCCACGATGGAGCTTCCGAGGCAGAAGATGGGAGCGGTTGGGTAACCCTACCATCATCGCTCGCCCTTAAACTCAGATTTCAAGATTCGCTCGTCGGACTCTACATCCTCGCTGACAAACGAGGAGTACAGCGCCTCAAGAATGATATTTTAACGCAAATCCGCGACCAGAAGAGTGGGAGCTGGCCTCTGCTGATATCCTCCATTGACCGTATCTCCTTGGCCTGCTACAATCTGCCGGATCAAGATCCTTTGCGAGCGTGGCTGGAGCAAGAGGCATCACAGAGCTGGACCGGATCGATGCATCTGAGCCGCAGCGAGATCAAAAAGCTGCCTCCAGACTTCCTGGTCAATGTCATGCATAACATTCTTCAACGACGTTAGCACGGCACACTGCAAGACGAGCTTCTCAGGCTACGGGCACGCTGATAAAACATCGAACATTGCGAGAATTCATGAGCTGGAGCTACAACTGGCAACTGCCGAGGCGACCATTGAAAAAGTAAGGAGGTCATATCCTTACGTGCTGGGTCTTCTGGGCATCTAGCTATGCAGCATCAAGACACTGCGATATTTTCACTGATGATAAAAATGCAGCACCTCTGCCAAGGTGACCGAGTTATCCGCCTAGACAATATGAACCTCGAACTCGTATGCGGGCAATGTGGAGGAGGAGCATCATTGCTTGGCATGAGCATATCACAGCATATGCTTGCAGGCGCAGTAAGCAGTTGCAATTAGTCCTGCTCATCGAGAGAGTCTTCCAATTTCAACATGCGTTCTGACTTGCAAATGATGCAACTGAATATAGAACGAGTGGTGCCTGAGGCGTCGATCGTACAGCAGATCGCAACGGATCTGCCATCATCGTCGTTCCCGACAACTTTATTCGAACCTCATCCCAGTGCTGCCACGCGGCTGTCAGCTGTGGTCGGGGGTAGTGTCGGGGTATGCTGATCGAGAATGTTGGAGAGCTTTCTGCGATGCGGGACTTGGCGAGAACACTTCGGAGATCGAGGAAGGGATCACGCCACGCTCACGTGAGAGCCTCTCGTCATCGAACACAATAGATCTATATCTCCCGGTTGATCGCGTGGCCAGCGCAGCGAGTTCCAACAACGTCAACATCAAAGCAAGACAAGACATTGGAAGACTACAAGCAACCCTGGCGACTCTACATCGACCACAACTTCGACACTTTACGCATTACGACCCATTGATCAACGAAACCATGGCAACGACAACCGCTTCAAAAGTCCCCGATACAGCAATCATCCCCCCAACTCCTGCCACCGAAGAGCCTAGTCAAGGCCAGCTCACTCCCAACACCAACCCAACCTCTGAAGCCACCAAACCCGCCACAGAAAATCCAGCATCACTCGACTCCTCAACCCAATCCCCGGCGAGATCCCCCTCAGCCACAGAAGTCATCAACGCCGTCCTCGCCGAAGAAGAAGCAAAAGCCCGGCAACACCGAAGCACTGAAGCCTCGAAGTCAAGAGCCTCTTCGCGCAGCAGAAGTCGAAGCAGACCTGCCAGTGCGGCGGGTTCAAGAAGGGGTTCGACGAGCGTTTGGGATAATGATCCCGAGAAGAAGCAGAGGAAGTTGGTCGAGAAGATTTTTGGGCATCATTGGACGCCGGATTTTTTGAAGTGAGGTAGTGAATGTCGGCTGTGCGAGGAAGGGTGGTTTTTTTAGGTGGGGATTCTTGAGGGGTAGGTGGGATGGGTTTATGAAATGAAATACTGGCTCAGTCTGGCTGACTGATTGATTGATTCATGATGGAGAATAGTGTTTTGGAATGAAATCATCTTCTGCTCGATGCTCTTTGAAGTTGGGATATCCAGGGTTCCGTCAGCCACTCCTCCCCGAGACATGTGGCATGCTTCTTCCAATCCTTTTTTCACGTGGATTTCCTACTACATCATCTCTCTTTCTCGTAAAATGGCATGGCCGGTAAACAAGCATCCCCGGATCGGAAAGAAAGCGAAATGCGTCCTCCGTAATGGCAAATGCAAGATCTTCGCATTAATGATCAACCGGAAGTTAAAAAAATATGTTACTGGGTTGGGTTGGGTTGGGGTAGGGTTGAAACGCAGGAACGAAAGAAATTAGGTCTATGTATACTGACCAAGAATGCGAGGGTGGTAAACCGCCACGGCGGCTAGGTTTGCAGCGGCGGCTTGTCCACTTCCATGGTTGTTTACAGGCTATATATGGACCGCCAAGAGGTCTAATTTCGAGCCAATTTGAAGCCTTGTAATCGCATGGTATAGGCCTGCAAATGAGGAGTCACTTTGAAGCCAAACTAGACCTTATCTAGCGGCCATTTCTACCTCTTGTTTATCGACCTGTTCTACCTCTTCCTCGCGGTCACGTGTCGCCCTTGTTTTGACCTTACTGTCGCCAGTATAGGTGATTATTCTAGGCATTTGGCGCCTAAAGATGTAAACGCGTTGCTTAGTAAGCTAGAGTGTGAACAGTCGGTACGTAGTCGGTCGTTCTCGTAATCTCGTAGATAATCGCTAAGGTGTTGCTGTCGCAGTTTCAGAGCCCTTTTCCACTAAATATATATTAGCAAAGGCACCAATTCTTCTACCCTCGTAACCGCGAATACCGTTTAGAAGTAGACGATATTCGCCTCGCTTTAGGTCGTGTTATACGTAATTAGCAAGGCGTACGAATAAGCGGCTTCGAATACGACGAATATCGATCGTTTACTACTAATATTTAGTTCCTTAAGAATCGACCGGACAGGCTGTCTATAGACCTAGCAAAGCGGCTGTTTCGTAGGGTGAAATTCGAGTGTCGCCTTCATAAGCGGTTTATAGACCATTAGCGAGCGGAAAGCGGCGGTAGTAGTGCTTAGAAGGCGTCGAGGTGTCTACGGCGGAAGCGTATTGCGTAGAAGGCGCACGACTGCCCTGCGAAATTGACTATCCTCGAGTTCTACGAGAAGGATTAAAACAGCGATTTAGGGGTATTTCTCGACAATATAGCGCTAGCGCACTCACCTACGGATATAACGGTACTGAGGCCCTCGCATGTTATCCTCCTACCGCTAAAGGATAGCTATTCGTATACTCTCGAGTTTGTTAATAGAATATAGGTCAATAACGGTATAAAGGCTGTTTAGAAGGAAATACTCGAATTTCGAGCAGGTAAGTGCGGTCTTGGCGGCTCATATACTAGTATTGACCTGTTTCTAGGCTCTTCGACCGTTTCTAAGCTAGTTAATAAAATGAGAAGGCCTAAGCAAGCGACAGTATAGCGAGACGCAGGTGCAATAAGAATTATACGTAATCGAGTCCGCAATACTAACAAGGCCGCCATCACTCGAATAAGCGATAAACGCAGGTCTAGCGCTAGCGAGTCTATCTATCGACAGTTACAACAGGCTTAGGCCTACTTAAATACCAAATTCAGCCTATACAGCGACAATCTAACTAGTTAGGCGGAGGCAATCTATTCAGTAGGCGACAAGAAGGGCACGTATCAATCAGGCCTTATTTAGGCCTCTAACTAGCAACTACAGCTTCTTCGCAACTATAGTGGCTTATTCTTGCTAGATTCTACATTTAGTACAAACAAACCTCTTTGGCTACTGTTTACGGTATACGTCCGCAATTAGCATCTCGAGTGGCTTCCGGCTAGTTATATGCTTCTATCTTGTAAGCAGGCGCACCTTATTGAGAAGGCTATAAGAACGCTCCGTTCTATAGCTAAAACTGACTTCTAAGTCAAATTGAGCTCTTACAATAGCAATAGCTTAACCTACTACTTTGGATAGCCTATATACGCAAGCAAGGCTTCCGATAACCTCTATAAGGAACAGTCTAACTGGATACCGCTTTAGTCTATTACAGACGACTTAGCGAGTAAGCAACGTGCTATCTAGCAGGCGCTAACCGATTGCTATATTAAATAGCGGCTTTGCTAGCGGCACGTTGTAAAGACCTTCGAACGGCGGTTTAAGAAGCATCTATAGGCGCTTAAGGCTATGTCTAATGCTATGTTTATCGCGAGAGACTAGGACGAGTGTGCTCACTTTATTAAGCGAGCGGCTATTGAACTGGAGGCTCAGAAGGCAAAGAAGAAGCTAGAATACCTCCGTAACAACTAGCCGGCTTTACAGAGCGATCGATAGGCGACTTAGGCACGGCTCGGAGACCCCCTTTTAATAGCGATTCGAACAACGTTACTACTTAAGGGCTATTACGCACACTTGAAGCGCCGAGACAAGCGTTGGATACGCTAATAGAGCTTGCGAGGTGCGTATTCGTCCTATTCTTATAGTGCTATCGAAATCTTATACAAAAGAAGTCTACGCCTATATTCTTCAGAACGGCCGTAGCCCCTAGACCGGCTTTCGGGTACTCCCGCTAAGCTATCTAGATTTCTCGACCATGTTCATTCTATATTGTTTCTACTAACAACAAGGCCTATACTAACTGTTATTAGGCTTAGTGATGCACCTTATACAACTAGACAATTACATCTGCGAGCGCGCGCTTCAAAACGGCTAGATCGACGGTTAGGGCTAGCTTCCACTATAGAAAAACGAATCCTGTTTATCCTTTAAGAATCTACCGCTTTCTATACAGAAGAAGATGGCAGATAAGCTTATATAGGCATACAAGGACCGTGACAATGGCAAGCCTATCTGGCGGATGTGTCTACCTACTATAGACGACGATGCTTGTACTAAATGCTTCTGCTATTTCTAGCATAGCTACCACCTTCCTTACAAGCATATTTAGCGCTTCTATATCGACAAAACGAGCCTTCTTACTACTTAGCGCTATAGGCTCTATATCAGTCGGTTTCAAGGACCTAATAGCAACCTCGTTCATCTAGACTAGCATAATAGCAAGCTAATTCTTAACGATAACAACAACCATCGACCTACTAGACAGCTTGTCGACCTAAATAAAGCCCCTAGTATCTATAGGCTCCGTACAGTGAAGGAATACTTCTATTCTATGCAAGAAGGTCTTATATAGACCTTCTTCCGCTTCTATAACAGCTAGACTTCTAAGCCTCACTTGAACGACGAGCAGCAATACGAAGCCTTGCTATAGTAGGTAACATACTACTCGGAAATAGCTCAATTAGTGATAGATATTCAGATGCAATAATAGCTTAACAGAGGCGCTCCGCAGGCCTATTTAACACCTCGTCGTAAGGCTAAGTAGCGCTTAGTCGACGATAGGCCGCTATAACAACCTGTCTTTAAACTACTGCTAGCACTACCAAGTCTAGCACTACTAAGTCTAGCACTACTAAGTCTAGCACTACTAAGTCTAGCACTACCAAGTCTAGCACTACTAAGTCTAGCACCTTTAGCACCTTTAGTACCTTTAGCACCTTCCGTCGAGGCTCCGTAGCGGCTATTTATCGTCGTTAATAGCAGTATACTGCCTGTCTATAGTCTAGTTAACAAAGACAATATTATCGATAACGTTAACTTCGCTCTAGTCGTTGTTACAGTTAACAATGACGCTGATATAAACCTCTTAGACCTTACTGACAACGACGCTCCGTACGAGGCTAACGATAAGGACCTATTCGATAGCCTATCGGATACAGACCTTCTATAATCTATACTACTTAAAGCTAGTCGACTCGAGAGCAGTCGATTGCCGCTATCTTTACTAAAAGACGCTAGCAAAAGTGATCAATACGATAACGACGAGGCATTAAGGCATCAATCCTTACTAGACGATTTGCTATTACTAAGTGAGCTGTTTCCACTACGCCAACCTCTACCTTCTATAGAGCTACTACCTTCTTCGGCACTATCTACAGCTTAGCATTCATTACCTATATAGTCACCTAGTGAAGATACTTCAATTAATCCACTGCAGCTATTAGGTGGCCCTTATAAACCTCGTCGTTAGAAGCCTTCAATTAGTGAGCCTGTAACACCTTCGAAACGCGCTCGTGGAAGTGGACCACTAAAACGACGGATCTAAGGAGAGGTTGTCGCTTCTAAGCGGTGGAAGTGGTGGTACTGAGGTGCAGGCGTGGACTTAGTCGTTTTCGAGCGATTACGGCTGTTCGGAACGGTGGAAATCCGAGGTAATTGGGTTGCACAAGGGGTGTTTGCAGTACCCCGATTTGTACACTAATTTGCGTGGTTTCAGGGCACTTTGCAGGGGCTTATGGAACCCTCGAGGTGTGCTGAAGCTACTTTGAATTTAACTTCTTGGTCAGTATACGTGGACCTAAGAAATTACCGATATACCGGGTTTCGAGTTTCGCTCCTCTCTTGCGACCTAGGAGTGTAGTTGATGAGAACTCGGGATGTTTGAGTATACATATAGCGGCTCAAGAGGTTGAAATGGATTACGTCCTGAGTCCGGGTTGCAATACCTATCGAAGAGTCACTAGTCTACGTTACGTAGAGGTTGACTCTGGAACTGTATCTTCATCAAGATCTTGAAGATTCCCAAATCGCTGTCTTTGTCCAGCCAGGGAAACCTTGAAGTTCGTCGTACCGATAGTTGTTTACTCCGGAGCACAGACCTGTAGCTAGAATATAGCCTGAGTCACCCTATCAACCAACCTGGAGGGCTTACTCTGTCGGCTTAAATATATTGTTCAGGTCGAAGAGTCAGTGTTTGAATTCCAGGCTCTCAGGATTCAAGAACTATGCTGAATGGGACATTTGTACGAGGAGTGTGAAATGAGAGTTTCTGAAAGCGTGTACCCGTATCACTTGGACTCTCACTTTGAAAGAGCGCCTCGCCGTGCCTGCCTGCCTGCCTACTGGAAGTTGCGAGCCTGTGACTTGCTGGCATCGAGACACAACAGAATCCCTACTTCCACCGATTATACCGGACCAGCAAAGCGGCATCATGCATCCGAACACACTGCTCACCTCAATCCTCAGCCTCAGCGCCGCATGCACCGCATCTCCCCAAAATCACGGCTACGGCTACGGCCACGGCTACAGCAGCCCAACCACCGGCCTCGCGAAGGCAATGCGTGAGAACGGACGGTCCTTTATCGGAACAGCAATGAAGCTACGCCTAGACGACACTTCCGAACTCGCCATCATCAGCAACAACGCCGACTTCAACAGCATCACTCCAGAAGAAGATTTCAAGTGGGCGTTGACAGAACCCGGGCTAGGAAACTATACATTCGAAAAGGCAGATGCGATTGCCGAATGGGTGGTCGAACATGGATATCAGCTGCACTGCCATACGTTGCTTTGGCATAATCAATTGTCGGATTATGTAAGCTGGTCTTCAAGCTCTGGATGGGATGTGAGGGACTCGCGATTGCTAATTGATTGATGTGTTGTAGGTGGCGAAGGGGAATTTCAGCAATGCCACGCTCATCGAGTATATGAAAGGGCATATCCAAGCTGTGGCGGGACGATACAAGGGGATTTGCACTGCGTGGGATGTCGTCAACGAGGGTCTCGAAGAGAATGGCACGTACCGAGAATCTGTCTTTTACAAGACCATCGGAGAAGCGTATATTCCTTTTGCGTTCAAGTTCGCTCATCACGCGGATCCTCACGCCAAACTTTTCTACAACGATTACAACCTCGAGTCTGCGGGCGACAAGTGGCTCGGTGCTCAGCGGATCGTGAAGCTGGTGAGGGAGTATGGTGGGAAGATTCATGGTGTTGGGCTGCAGGCGCATTTGACCTGTGAGGAGAGCAGTGAGGACTCATTTGATACCATGTGATGCCGTGCAATCGAGCTGATTTCGTGTGATGCAGATCCGGCTCCGAATCAAACGACTCTGGTGAAGGCCCTGGAAGGCTTGACGGCGCTGGATGTCGACGTAACCTACAGCGAGGTCGACGTGCGGATGAAGACTCCCAGTACTCCTGAGAAGCTCCAGACCCAAGCAGAGGTATATGAGCGTGTCGCAGCGAGTTGTATGGAGGTGAAGAGGTGTATTGGAATGACGACTTGGGTGAGCCCTCCTTTTCCCGGCTGCTGCGCAGTGATGCTGATGTGACACTAGGGCGTCTCTGACAAGTACTCCTGGATTCCATCCACCTTCCCGGGCGAAGGCACTGGCGATATGTGGGACGAGAACTACCAGAAGAAGCCCGCGTACGATGGGTTCTTGAAAGGCATCCAGTCGGCCCAAGGCTACTACTGAGCCGTTGTTGAAGGTTATGATCTCGAGGTATAGGAAGTCTCCCGAGAGTAAGGCAGAGGGTGTAGCGAAGTAGAACATGCCATGCCCACTCCCCCTTCATATCCACCTTCTGTGTGTACACTCTATCGCCCGCCCTTTCTCCTCGATCACCTCACTCTTTCGCGTCGAGCATCGCCATTAGAATTCCTCCTCTTGCATCGTGGTCGTAGTGGCCGTTCGCGCTCCGACATTCGCAATGCATATGGTCTGAATGGTCCTTTTCGGTGACGGTATTGACACAGCCTGATGCTATATATATAATGTAGCCTGATCGCTTGCCGAAGTGCGCCCTCACTGCGTCAATTGGTGGTTCGATTGAGATCCTCTGTTATCTCTGTTATAATCCCGAAGTTGTTGCATCAGATTGCGACGAGAAGACAAGGGGCATTCATCGGCTGGACTTGCCTGTCTCACTCAGCAGCCGCTTCTTGGCATGGCTCTACAACACCAACTTCGACTTGGCTTCTTCCTCCTCTCACCACTTCACCTCATCGTAACGTTACTAGAAGATCGTGTTCGGAAGACATCACTGGCGTTCAAGACTCCTTGGCATGATCCCAATGGCTTCTACTACAATGTATACCTTGCAGCGCGGCAAGGAGTATACACAGATGGGGTCCTCTTCTTTCCCACTCTCGACAGCTCATCGCCACCTATACATCCCCTTCTGCTTAGAATGATGCCTTTCTAGCTCTTCCTATCTCACCAGAACTCCCAGTCTGGACCCAAAGAGTCGGTATGCCGACCTACACCAACATCTTCGATCGATTCCCGTCTACATGATGGCCAGATAACGTCAAAATCTTTGGCTGCACATCGCCGAACTCGCGAGGATACTACCCAATGTTCCAATCCCTTTCGAATCTCGATTTCCCGCCAAACGCCAACATCATGTTCTCGATCCACGGACGAAGGTGCTAGCGGCCTGAATTGGCTGATCAAGGCATGCCCACAAACGACTTTCTGCTGCTCCGAACCCTGGGAGGGTCTTTGACGCGGGGCTTGCTTCACATGGAGGTGGGCAGAGGTTTGTGACGGTAACGAATTCTCCCTGCCGCCTCGACAGCGCCCTGACGCACTGCATCCACGAGTATAGCCGACGAGCAGCGAACTTGGCACCGGGCATAGCAGTAGGAGCTGTAATCGGATTCGGAACTTTGGCCCTCATTATAAGAAATTCTTGAGGAAGTGCCAGCGTTCTTCGACTGCCGAGGAAGCCAAGGAGATGCCACAGACTGGAAATTGGCAGTACGAGGCAGGAGCCAAGCTTAAGAAGAAGTGGAAGCCGACGACCTAGACATCATGCCATCCGAACGAGTCCCGATGGAGTCGGATCTCACTTGGACGACTCCGCACTTGCCTGGCCTTAGAAGCATAAAAGAACAAACTGCTTATTTTGTGACAGGCTTGATCTTTGGAAGTCGTCTGATATTGCGGACGTCTAATACGATTTGGTCTATTCAGCTTTGCATTCGATGCAAGGAGTTCTATGAGCACTCTACAAAAAACGTCTTGACTATTTTGAGATTGGAACATCTGGATAGCGAAGACCCGTTTGGGAATGTATCGACTATATAGGTAATATGGACGAGATCTGTACGACGATTTGTGCGACGAGTGTTACGGAACAAGGAAGTAACGGTCTAGGGGTTGGCTAACTAATGGGGCGACGGCCTACCTTTGTAATTAGCCTTCCTCCTCTATATAATCATCTTCAATCTCAACTTCATAACAATTAGTAGCTTCGCTCGCACCAAACCCTCGTACTACTAGGAGTCATTCGAGACGCTACTAGGACGAGGCAACCAGATCGGGCTAATCCGACTAAGAGCCTAACTACTTCCCCTTACCACTTCTATACGACCGTATATACGGAGCAACATATGTCTGTATAAACCCTATAGACGACGACCGCGCTTTCGCTATATACGCGCGAACCAACCGGATTACTAACGCGGAGGTTAGGTCTTATCTAGTACGCTTTCTATAGGACTTTCAGGCGACAGAGACCTATCCCCCTAAGTGGCTCGACTTACTAGTATACCGACAACCTATATAGAACTCGTTCCTACAGTTCTATAGAAGAAGGTACGGGCCAAATTTACTATCGGCGACTGCTATAGTAAGCAGGTCCGGAAGGCACTTACCCGTAAAGGGGAAGTTACCTTCTAAGCTAAGGGCAGCTGCCTCTAGATCGCTATAGCAGTTACAGCCTCTACGGCAATCGCCTAACACAACTATAACAATAGCGACCTCTGCTATAAGTATACGACCTTCGACTACGTCGACGGCTCGACCTATAACAGCAACTATATAGGCAACGAGCGTCTAGCCTCCTGCTATAGCGGAATAAGGGGACGCTATCTCGGCGGAAATAATAGCCGCTATTTAGGCGGCAGTTGCCTAGGCACTAGTAGGCTAGGCCTAGGCTCCGGCGGCAGGTAACGGAAACGGGAATAGAACGCCTGTCTTTAACGAGGCTAGCAACCTAGACCGAATGCGGGACTAGGAAATTAGTTTCTTCTAACTAGACCTACTAAAGGGAGAGGACGACCCGACGGTCGTAGGATCCGATACCTTCTTCCGAGATGTTAACATCTTTATTAAACGACTTAAGGATGTTATAGCGTATCGTAGCAACGATCGAGTTAAGTTTAGAATCCCCGCACTACTACGAGGAACGGCCTTAACCTAGTACACTAATACGCTTAACAACCTAGCGAAACAGGGCCTTCGCTACGTACTAGGTCTAGACTATTAGTTTACGACGCTACGAGAGAACTTCTAGACGCTACTATCTAAGTCGCTAAACGAGCTAACGCGGCTTAAATACACGTTGTCCGACGTAGGCAACCGACGTAGTACAGATGCCTACCTTAGCGAGGTAATACGCTGCATATATAACGCCGGCCTAGTTAACAAGAGCCAGCAGCTAACGTATATATAGAATAGTATCGATATAGAGCTACAGCGTAGCATTCGGCTACCGAGGGAAGAGGACACTATTATATTATTTAGACAGAGGCTTAAGAAGGAGCAACCGGCGTAGGCTAAACTAGTACGACGACTAAACCGACGTAATATAGTAACTGCTATTGCTAGTTCTTTATCGAGACCTTTCCCTACCCGCTTAGTAGGTAAGTAACTATAGCGTAATCGAGACCGGGACTTCCGATCGAGCCGTTAGTAGACGGACCGATAAGAAGGCTCTAGGAAGCCTTAGACTAACAACGTACGTGCCTTATAGCCGCCGCCGCCTCGCCGCGACTAAGGTCGAAGCGACTAACGCTTTCGCAAGCCTTAAGACCGTTAAGAATTAGTAAGCGACAAGTTACAATCAAGGGGCGCTAAGAAGACCTTCGATAAGGCTAAGCCTCCGCCTATAAAGCCTTTCGCTTAGCGTAAGAAGCAGGACTCTTATTAGGTCGACGAGGAGCCGGAATTAGAGGGCGAGGAACAGTAGGATACTAACTACGTCGACTCTAACGAGTATTTATCCGATAAAGGAGGCGACGACGATGCTAATGCTAACGCTAACGCAGTAGATGTTCTTAATATAGGACATCTAAGCCTAGTATATAACAAGTACACCTATATAGTGTGCCGCTAGGAGTTTGAGACTTCTAACCGCCTATATTCGCATCTTAGAACGGAGCACCGTAAAGGACGAGGACAAAAATCCTAGCGGCTACTAGATCCGATAAGCAAACGGGCATAACTGCTAGACACGCAACTGTATCAGCTCAGATAAACAATATAGCAATAGAAATATGCCTAGATAGCGGTAACCTAATCACTCTTATAGATCGAACATTAGCCTAGCAGCGATACCCTAATAGAGTTCCTTTAAAGGCAATGCGCCCCCGGCGGATACGCGGAGTAGGTAATAAGATTACGAGCCTATCTAACAAGATGCCTATTAATATAGTTTTTAATAACAGGGTTACGATATCGACAAGAGCATACTTAATTAACAGCCTACCGGCTAGCGTACTATTAGGAACGCGCTTAATAGAAAAGGAGAAGTTAGTCTTATCTTTTACTAATAAGGAAATGCAATTCCCAAATAGCACCGTAGTAACGATAAATATCGCTTAGAAAGGACGAGCTCGAGTGTTACTATACTTTATAGTAACTACCGAGCGAGAGGAAGACGACGAGTCGCTACCGCTAGCGCAACCGGGAGCGAAGGAAAAGCTAGGCCTAATAGGCGCTATGCTATATAGCGACGACGAGACGAGGGCTAAATACAACGTCTTACTAGAAAAACATAAGCAGCTGTTTATCGATAACGGCCGTTTTGCGAAGGTTCCTAAAGAGGACTAGATAACTATTCCTTTAGTTAGCGACTAGAAGGCTGCTAGCGCTAAATTGGCGCACAAGGTATATCCTATAGGCCCGAAGGAACGAGAGATTATCGACGGCGTCTACGATAAGCTATACGACTAAGGACGGATGTCCTAGACGAAGGAACTAACACCTTTTAGGTTCCCTACGTTCGTAGTCTAGAAGGAATTAAAGAACGGCCGCAAAGGTAGAGCGGTTGTCGATATCCGTAGACTCAACCGTATTACGATAACGGACGCCTACCCGATGCCGCTATAGGGCGACGTTTTAGCCGCTGTCTAAGGCGCTAAATTTATCTCGACGATCGATATAAAGTCGTTCTTCTACTAATAGTTAGTAAAAGCGGAAGACCGATACAAGCTCTTAGTAGTCTCCTATAGAGGCTAGGAAATGTATAACGTCGCCGTAATAGGTTACAAGAACGCGCCGCCCTACGTATAGCGACAGATCGATAGAATCCTACGAACGGAAGGACTTAACGGGTTCGCTAAGGCTTTTATTAACGATATCGTTATCTATAGCAAGACGCTAGAGGAACATCTATACTATCTCGATAAGGTATTCGATGCCTTGAACCGATACTAGCTAACTATAGTACCTAAAAAGGCTTTTATCGGGTACCTATCGATCTAGCTACTAGGACAACGAGTCGACGCCTTAGGTACCGCGACGCCGGCCGACAAACTAGCGGCTATTGCTAAGCTTAAGTTCCTACGAACGCTAAAGGACCTAGAGCACTATCTTAGACTAACTAGATAGCTAAGGACGTATATTAAGTACTACGCTTAACTAGCGGAACCGCTCTAGAAGATAAAGACGGAGAGGCTTAAGGGAGCGCCCGCGGCCGGCTAGGTACGTCGACATTATACGGTAACGACACTAATCGAGGAAACGGAGGAACGACTAGCTACGTTCTAAGCCCTATAAGAGGCATTTGCTAAACTAACGATGCTGCATTATTTTGCGAGACACCGGCCGCTATATATCTATATCGACGCGTCTAAGAAACGAGGCTTCGGCGCAATAGTAGCCTACGTCGAGGGCGACGCTATTACTAAAAACCCCGGTAGGACAAAGACGCAACCGATTTTGTTTTTGTTAAAAACTCTTTCTAGTACGGAGCGACGGTACTAGCTAACCGAATTAGAGGTCGCCTACCTAGTATAGACGATTAAACGCGTGCGATAGATAGTCGAGGCATACGAGTCGGTAGTAACCGTACTTACGGATTATACGGCAACGCTAGGAATCGTAAGCTAGACTGCCTTAACTTCCTTATTAGTTAACAAGCTTAACAACCGACTAACGAGATCGTCGTAATATCTTTCCCTTTTTCTACTAAAGGTAGTCTATAAGCTAGGGCGAGAACACATCGTGCCGGACGCCTTATCGCGCCTAGAAACGACAGATAACTATCTCCCGGAGGGCGACGTATTCGAGGAACTAGTATACGGAGTAATAATGCTAGAAATAGACGACGTATTTAAGTAATAGCTTATCGAAGTATACGAAGAAGATGAATACTAGAGCAATATTAAAGCAATAGTATAGAACGTAGAACTAGGCTCTACTAGCTTCTTAGTCGACGACGAAGGCCTAGTGTAGCTCGATAAGCCCTATTTAGGCGACCGACGATTGTGCATCCTAAAGGCATTAGAGGGTAACATTTTTAGCAGTGTATACGATAACTAATACTATATCGGCTTTTATTATGCCTATGCCCGTATAAATAACTAGTACTACATCCGGAAACTAGCTAAGAGACTAAAAAAGTATCTAAGTTACTATTAGGACTGCTTAGAGTTGCAGACTAAGCGATATAAGCCGTACGGGTCCTTAAATCCTATACTATCTCTACTAGTACCCTTCTATACGATTACGATTGACTTTATAGTATCCCTTTCCGCTTAGGAAACCAACGCTATACTTATAGCAACGGATAAGTACACGAAATAGGTACTCCTAATTACTAGCAACGATGCGTACTTAGCGGAGGCTTAGGCTAACCGCTTGCTCGACGAGCTGTTCCGATGCAATTAGGGCCTGCCGACCGTAATTATCTCCGACAGAGACCCGAAGTTTACGTCCGAGATATAGAAGGCTATTTTTAAGCGGATAAACGTTAAGCTTCTAATAACGACTGCCTATTACCTATAGGCTGATAGCTAGTCTAAGAGAACGAACTAGACCGTCGAGATTGCCCTACGATACTTCCTTACCTAACATCCTAATAGAGATCTAGAATTAGAATACGCAACGCCGCATATGTAGCTAGTTCTTAACAATTTAGTTAACGCCTCGACTAGCATGTTACCGAACTAGGTGTTAATAGGTTTCAACCCTAGGGAACTAGCCTAAATAGTAACGACTAGCGCGACGGATTTAGCGAAGGAACGGGACGTCTACCGAGCTAAGGCAGAGAACAATATCGCCTATACTTAGGCCGCTATAAAGTAACGCTACGACTCTTAGCACGTAGCCTAGAAACCTGCAGTAGGCGACATAGTCTATTTACGGCTTAAGAATTACGCTATCCCTAGAGTTAGCAACCGAAAGCTTATACCTTTAAGGATTAGGCTATATAAGGTAACGAAGGTTATAAGCACCGGACTAGCCTGCTAGATTGACCTGCTAAAGACGTAGAAGATATACCTAGTAGTCTCGATTACGGAACTCGAGCCGTACCCTAACACTAAGGATCCGTATAAGCGAGTAACGAGGCAACCCTTAAGGATGCGTATCGAATAGGGAGACGCCTTACCGGAAATAGAAGCGCTAAGAGACCGACGAGTCCGACGAGTCGGTCGGCATAGGAAGAAGGTTGTAGAATATCTAGTTAGATAGAAGAACGTAGGAGCTAGAGCTAATAAGTAGGTACGAACGGAAGGCATTCTACTAACTATAGTAAAGGCCTACGATCGTCGCTACCGCTAGGATAGCAACGGAGCATTACATAACAGACTTATCTTATATGCATTTCCTCTCGCGTAGCTTCTACGTAGTTCGCTTCACTTCTGCAATAGGTAGGAGCGCGTATACTAAGCTTATACGTACACTAAGTTCACTTTATTTTAAAACAACTTCGCTATAGTAACTTTACTATAATAACAACTTTCCGCGAACACACTGCTAGATACGAGAGCTTAATTACGATATTCGATACCGTTTCTATTAGCGCAAAGCTATAGAATACGATATAAAGCAGGAAATACTACCGCTACCGCGCGATACGCCTAATACGCGCGATATAACTCTTCCTAACGATCTCCTCGCGTATGTCGCCGAGGCTAACGGCGAGACAGCCGCTACTAACGACACTGCTAATTTGCTAGGTAACGCTAGCGAGGGTAATAGTAAGGACGGCTAGGCTAAGAATACCGTCGGTGCTAGTTCTATAGGTAACGGCACTTTTAATAACATTTCGGACATCGACCTCGACGACTATCGCCCGGCTCGCGAGAGCGACGCCTACGACCTTCTTAACGAGCCCGACTCCGACGAGCCTAATACCTTCAACCCTTTTCTAAGACCGCAACCGTAAGAGGACAATATAACGGTAGAATAGAGAATCGCTTAATTCCGAAGCGAGGTAGGATTAGTAACGGAACCTATCTCTAATAACGAGAATAAGGTAGAGGCTATATCGTTAATACTAAGAGGCAATACGGCAAATAAGACGCTAGTTGCTAAGGCGCCGACTCTATCGTTTACGCTAATTAATGCCTATCTATCGTTTGCGCTATTTAGCGCTAACGAGGTAACGCTATCCAAGTCTAGCACTAAGAAGAGAAAGAAGAACAAGAGCAAGGCCCGACTTATCGACGAAGACGAAGGCGATGTAACTCCTCGGCTAACTAAGAAGGCTAAGAAGGCGACCCCTACTACGCTAAAGGTTATACTACTGCTAGCTTAGGCAACGTCGTTAGACAAGAAGAGGGCTATAGCTAGAGCCCTAACGGCTTAGCCTACTAAGGATCGAACTTCGAAGGCGGAGCTAGCTAAGTTATCGCCGACGAAAAAGGAGAAGCGTAATAAGATACTTAGAAAGCGGAGAGACATAATACGAGACATCGAGGTTAATATGCTCTATCTAGCACTAAAGGAGACGCTTCGTATAGACCTAGTTGCCTAGAGAAATATAGACGACGACGGCATCGAGCGAGTACCTAAGAAGGTTAAGAACTTAACGAAGAAGCTATAGTCCGAGCATAACTAGCTATTATAGGAACTTATCTAGCGACAGTTTGTAGCACGTTACGACCCTAAGGCCGTACGAGTTGCGTTCGTTAGGCGATAGTACTAGGTAAGAGAAATAGTCGCTAGCGACGAAGACTCCGCGGACCCTATAGACCCCGGAGTATTGTTAGCCTACTTCGAGGCATTCGAAGACAAGGACGACCGCCGCGCGGCTAAGGAGCCTACCGATAATAGGGGTAAAAACCCGCCTAAACAGAAGTCTAGAAAGGAAGGTTTGTTAGTAGCAACGACTAAGGCTACCTAGCCGACGGACGACCTTAGCGCGGAATTCGAAAGCAACTAAGGATAGGTGCTCTACCGCTATACGGGAGTATAGACTAATATAACCGACCCGTCTATAGAACGATATACTAACCGACAGATAGCAGCTAAGAAGGAAACGCGACAAGCGCAAGTCTAGGCCTAGTTAGAACGCGAGGAGGCGGCAATAGAGGCTAAGGCTAATAAGAAGCGAGCGGAGTTCGCGGAGAGGAAGGCTAAGGCATTAGCATACCTTTAAACGAGTAGAAATACGAATAGACATTAGGCCTAAGCAGTAGACGGCCTACTAGATAACGAGCATCTAGGCAGAGGAAGTTTCTAGCAACGGCACGAGGGCGTACCTTTTCTTTTGTTTAGGGCAGACTGTTACGGAACAAGGAAGTAACGGTCCAGGGGTTAGCTGACTAATAGGGCGACGGCCTACCTTTGTAATTAGCCTTCCTCCTCTACATAATCATCTTCAATCTCAACTTTATAACAACGAGGCTGTCAAAATCTAGACTTGCGTTCTCGTGTTCTGTAAAACCTTCCCTTGCGTTCGATCTTGATAAAGATTCAAACCCTGTTGCAGATCCTTCAGATTCAGCGCTTCCCGTGATAGGAGAACGTTGTTTGTTTCGAAGCGATAATATATCACTTTCGGTTCTTGTTCGGCTTCAGATGTTACGCCGAAAATGAAGTCGCGGACAGCAAGCCTCGCACTTGCTACTTACTCATACCGACGACTTCTCACTGCCAACATGTTCCACTACATAGTACCTCTTCTCCGCGCCCCTCCCACTACCGTCACTTCTGAACCTCGCACGACCTCACGGACAGTATACCACAAACAAACACCTTCTCGAAGCGCCTCAATGTTCTCCCGGTGGTCCGCCAAGAAGTAAAGACGAATCAGACGTTGCCAACGCCCTGCAGCCAAGACGTGCGAACTGCATACCAAGGATTCACCCCGCAAGGAAAACACGACGGCGTCGGAAGGGAAACTCGTGGTTTCCGCGTGCGTGCGCGTGTGCGTGCGTGATCAACTAAAAGAACTAGTAGGTACAGATCTTCCAATTATACAACGGAACTTGGTGTAGTTCGGATAAGGAAAACCGGCATATTCTTTTCTTTGCTTTGCGTTTGCTTACCTGTTCGACGAGTTCGACATCATATTACCCTAGATCTCTCCAGATCTTCGTCACTCCACTCCCCACCAACCTTCCCCGGACGAGACGAGAGTACTGGTGCAAATGGAGAAACCAACCTCATCAGACCACGATTCCACCTCCCAAGGCGAAACCCCAAAAATCTCAGGACACGACCTTCACGAAACCGCTGCGAGGGGACATTTAGCTACCGATCAGTAAGTTAGAAGCTCCACCTCAGCCTCCCCAACAACCTTCATTCAGCAAGGACGCAAAAAGCTAATCTCAAACTTCTACTTTCTAGATATGGCCACGCCCTCATAACCTTTGATCCCAAAGCCGAAACGCGACTTCGAAGAAAAATCGATGTGTACATTGTGCCCACGGTAGCACTGCTTTATCTGTTTTGTTTTATTGATCGGGCGAATATTGGTGAGTGAGACAAAACAAGAGAAAAGAAGGAGGAGGAGGAGGAGAAGGGAGGGAGATGTGTGACTGACGTGATTTGTGATCTAGGGAATGCGAGACTCGCTGGTCTGGAAAGAGATTTGAAGCTTGAAGGATATGATTATAATGCCGTGCTCTCGGTGTTTTATATTTCGTATATTGTGTTTGAGATTCCGTGAGTATTCATCACTACTGCTGGGAGTTTGGTGGATGGCGATTATGCTGACGGACTACTTCAGCTCGAATATCATGTGTAAATGGGTCGGACCAGGCTGGTTTATCCCTACCATCTCCCTCATGTTTGGGATCTGCTCGGTAGCGTGCGCGTTCGTGCACACCTACTCGCAAGTCTGCGGAGTGAGGTTTCTGCTAGGGATGTTTGAAGCCGGCATGCTTCCTGGAATCGCATACTACCTCTCACGATGGTATCGACGCAGCGAACTCACCTTCCGCCTCGCATTATACGTCGTTATGGCTCCACTCGCAGGCGCATTCGGCGGACTCCTCGCATCCGGCATCCTCTCGCTCGACCACTTCGGCAGCCTGCACAGCTGGCGTATGATTTTCGGCATCGAAGGTGTCATCACCATCGGCCTCGCCCTCATCGCCTTCTTCACCCTCACCGACCGTCCCGAAACCGCTCGTTGGCTATCGGCAGAAGAGAAAGAGCTAGCGATTGCAAGAGTCAAATCAGAACGTGTAGCCACAACCGACGTCCTCGACCACATCGACAACAAGAAAATCTTCGCCGGGATTTTCAACCCCGTCACTCTGACCACCGCCTTCATCTTCCTCCTCGACAACATCACAGTCCAAGGCCTCGCCTTCTTCGCCCCCACCATCGTCCGCACAATCTACCCCCACCAATCCGTCGTCCACCAACAACTCCGCACCGTGCCCCCCTACGTCGTCGGAGCCTTCTCCACCCTCGTCGTCCCCTACATCTCGTACAAAATCGACCGCCGAACCATCTTCATGATCGGATCCGCCCCTCTCATGATGGCCGGCTACATCATGTTCCTCGCCAGCACCGAAGCCCGCGTCCGCTACGGCGCAACCTTCATCATCACCACGGGCGCCTTCACCTTCGGCTCCCTCTGCAACGCCCAAGTCTCCGCGAACGTCATCTCCGACACCGCTCGTTCGTCGGCGATCGGGACGAATGTCATGCTCGGAAACGTGGGCGGCTTGATCGCCACGTGGAGTTTCCTGCCGACTGATGCTCCCGATTATCATATTGGGAATGGTCTGAATTTGGGGACGAGTTCGACGATTCTGTGTGTGACGGTTGCGCTTTTCTTTTGGGTCGCTTTTGATAATCGGAAGAGGGAGGGGAAGGATGTGGATGCGGAGTTGGCGGGGTTGCAGCAGAAGGAGATTGAGGATTTGGATTGGAGGCATCCGGCTTTTAGGTGGAGGCGTTGAGGGGGAGGGGGAGGGGGAGGGAGGAGGGAGGAGAGTCGGCCTGTGGAAAGGGAGAGTTGGGTGTTGAAGATTGAGCAGAGTGGTTACGGTTATTCTGCATAGCATAATGCGAGGAGATGCGTGGACTCGAATTCACCCCGATGCTTTCCATGCTTACCTCCGTTCTGCCATCAGCCGTGTTGCAGCGCACAGGCACGCGGTTTGGACGGGTATAAGATCATTCTTCCCATACTCTTGGTTTGTACTACCGTAGAGTGTAGTGCTCCGTTCGGCCGCAAGTGGGATATGATCAAGCGGCCAAGTGCTGTGGTATTCCCAGAGCCCGGCGAATAGGATCAGTCACTCTTGGTCCTGGCGATCGTATTGATAACACCGCATATCCATCACTGCAACGTCTCCAGCAAATTTGACGAGTGATGTCAGGCAAAAGAAACGCGGACGAGATGTTCGTTCGTTCTCTCCCAACCTCAATCGAAGTATCTCCGCCAAGATCTCCAACCAGCCATCTGTCATCACCGGCCGACAACACCTTCTCCCTCTCCCTCTCCCTCTCCCGCACACAAGAATCAACAGCGATAAGTAAAACCATACCAGAACTCAAGCACAGGTAGGTGTATGTCCATCGCGACCGCGACCGCAACCGCGGCCATTTCCGGCTTCTTCGGCAGCTCTATTCTGCGCGACAAGATCTGTAGCAATACCTCTCACTCTCACTGCCAGCTCAGCTAATCACGATGCGAATGCGATCCTTATACAATTTCGGAATCCTCGTCGAATCTCCTCGCATCGAATCCAGGCGGCGACAACCATCGGTTTCGAGAATGCGATCGCGGCGGTCTCGCGGTATGCGGTATGCGTTATGCGGCATGCGTGTCTGGATATGTTGGACGTCGGAGAACCTGATATTCAAGAACTTTCAGTTGCCAAAAGAACCTGGCGCGGGTAATAGGAGGAGGAGGATGAGGATGAGGATGAGGATGAGGATGAGGATGAGGATGAGGATGAGGATGAGGATGAGGATGAGGATGAGGAGGAGGATGAGGAGGAGGAGGAGGAGGATGAGGAGGAGGATGAGGATATCGTGTCGCCTGGCAAGACATTCTAGACGGAACGCAGGGACATACAAGCTCGGCGCTACATTGTGTACGCGGTGTATACACAATCTCAGCGTAAGGGAGAGAACGGAACGGCAAGAGCATGAAAAGCGATCAGGACGTCGCCGCCAGCAAATTTCTTCCACGACAGTCTCGGAGGACGCACTCAACATCGTCTAAGCACCTACATCTCGAACTTGCAATCCTCACCCAAGTCCGCGCCGGCGTATTCAGCAACAGGATACACAAGACCGGCCACGGGCACTCCTTCGGCAGCTTCCTCACCCACGCTAACAAAGCCCAATACCCCAATCCTCCTCGATCAACGCCGCACCCTCACCAGTTCCCGTTTCTCAGTCAATGCCTACCTTCCTTATCGGCAACCAACTTCGCCATCGCTGCTTAAGACCAACCCGAGGCGGGCCTATCGGTGGTTGCCGGAATCTTTTGAGGAAGAAAATTCAGGATAGAGGTTAAGGAAGAGCTTTGGGATAGAGATTGTACATATTAGAGAAAAGAAACTGGGTTTGGAATGCTGACTAGCGAATGGATTGTCGTCGTGGCTCGAGAGCTGGGTATGGCTTTGCGGAAGCTTGTTTCGCGCTAGAGCGCCGAATGGTGGGAGGTAGGTACGTATGTACAAGTATATGGGGTGGTCGGATAGTGCACTACCGTTATTTCTCCAGGAATCCCATCCGGTCAAGAACATTCTACTCTTCGGACGATGGCACTAGCATCTGCTGCTGGATCTGGATCTGGATCAACCGCGACGAACGACGTGTCGACTGTGAGTGATGCCGCATCTTTAGGCGAGGAAATATGCGTCACCTTCCCGAGCGAACATCTTGCTCTTGCCGGAAAGCAAACTGGTTTCGATAAGCGTCTCTAGGTGCCCGGAAAACGCCATAATATCTCACCATTCATTGAGAGAGAGAGCAAACTGGCACTTTACTGATCGATTCGCCTAGGCTCAATCTTCAAGTCGATGTCCGAAAGCTATTAGAGACAGTAGGCCACGATTTTGACGACGATAAAAAGCAGAGGGCTTTCCATTACCAGTCCCGCGAACGCCGACTTAAGTATTGCTCCAGGGGCGTCGAAGGACATGCTACGGTCTTGATTACTGGAGATGTATGCTGTGTATACGCCGGATTCATCAAGGTGGAAAAGGTGGTCTTTGATGTCAAGATGGGAGAGGAGTAGCAACGTTTCCCGCCAACAACTGCGAACGTATTCATCTCTTCCCGCTACAGCTCCTCAAGCCAGCCCCGTACACTCCGACAACTCGACCTATTGGACACACGATGACCTCACGAAGCGAAGGGATGACAAGTGTGAAAAGCAGCCGCGATCTGGCTTTGGACGAAACTCCAGCAACCATCCGCGCACCTACCAATGGCCGCTTCCCTTCCTAGATTCGCTCATCGAGCAGTCCAAGGACTCCCTACTCCGGCGCTATGCATGGCTTGCATCAGTCGGATGGCATAGTTGAGGCGTAAGAGGTAGCTCTAGACCCCTGATTTCTCACGCGCCAACGAAGTGCACAGCTCGCAAGCCCAAGGAGAGTAACAAGCTTTATTGCTGCAGACAGTTTGCTACGCGATCCGCAATTCATACAGGCGAATAGGCCTTATAAGAAGTCGTGTAGATTTGAGATGCTCGAAGAGAGAATAGCATCGCCAGCGTTAGAGTAGTCTGACTCTTGCAGGTAAAATCTTTCATGCCCGATATCAAAAAAATTCTCTTCTACAGCCGTAGACTTTGACTACGGTAGTATATGGATGGCTACACTGTATAAGGAAGGATCTTGGTTGCCATCTTCGGCTCTCGAGCGTCGAGCAAGCTAGTGTTGGTTGATGCGCTTTCGGAGGGAGTCTCACTATCTAGTCCCATATCAGATTGTGCTTCGTATCGAACGCAGGCTTCTTTAGTGCGAGGTCTGCTCCGGGACTTGGAGTATATTCCTCAACCCAAAATTCGATCCCAATTCCACGACTTCCCTCGTAATTATTATATTCTTTTCTCTAACCTCAACCCCTTCTCATTCCGCACTACTAACCACTCCGAATCGGACGCATAATCTGCACCAAAACAAATAACACAATCCCCCTCCGAGAAATCTTATTGTTGATCAGCAGCTCGATAGCCTAAGTACCCTAGCACCAGAAAGGGATGTAGAGTTTGGGTATATTAGTGAGTTCGTAGGACATGATGCAGTGTGCGGTGTAACAGACTTTGCATGTACCGCGGGTTTAGGTGCATGATTGATCTGCAGCTTTAAGACAAGAAAGTTGTGTAGATCGGATCTTGGGTTCCGGTTCCGGTTGCGGAAATTCTTTTTTTCTTTGTTTGATTGATTCAGGGAACTGGACTCATGGACTTATTATTCATAGAACGAAAATTTCACGCCAACTATATCAATCCGCTCGCTTTACCGGGGAGTTGATGAAAGACGAACTCGAAACAGCTGTCGGGTGGCAAAATAGGTGTGCAGGTGACCAAATACTATAAGCCGCATACAAATGTTGACTTAGGTCCTAGAACGGAGTGAGCAGTTGAAGAAGACGGTCCAACAACCCGAATCCGTAAAACACTAGTTGAAATCGTGTCAATAGACATTAAACGAACGCCAGCGCTCAACGATCTGAGGACTGCACATGGTACAATTCTCCTTCACACACCACTTTATCATCACCTCCCACTCTCCTCTCTTCTCTATACCTGTCGATATCAACCCTCGACTTCTCCCCTTCAAAGATCCTCCCTCTCAACATTGCCCCCTCCTCTCCCCTTCAAAGATCCTCCCTCTCAATATACGGCACATCCAAATCCCCATTATCCACCTCATCAAACTCCAACATATGCCGAATATCCTGTTCTTCCGGCTTCATGCCCCCAGCTTGAAACACCCCCAAATTCACCAGCCACGCCGCACTATTGAATTCCGACCAAATATGGGACACGCGCCAGTTGTACGTGTTGCCTGGTTCCGAAGGTTCGACTTCGACGATGACGTTGCCGTGGACGGGCTGAAAAACAGGTCTTAGTATATATAATTGTTGGGAAAGGGATGGGAAACTTACGATTGTGTCGACTTCACTCGCGTGACCGTTTGCGCTGCGGTCGGTTTTCCAGCGCATGGAGACGTGGCGGCAGCCGGGGAAGACTTTGATGGTTTCGAAAGGGATTTGAGGCTGTTTGCCCTGGCCGTCGATGAAGGCGGCTCTGCTGGCGAAAGTTGGGGCGTCCATGCTCTTGGGGTGGGCGGCGCCTTTGTTGATGATGATGTTGACTGAAGATGCGTAGTCGACAAAGTCTTCCGTCAGGGCCTCGAGGGCGAGGTCGTGGGTGTATTCTTGGATCAATCTTCGGAAGATGTCGGCGGCGATGTGGGCTTCTTCTTTCGTCATGCAGGTTTCTTGCGGTTGTGAGGTTGATGCGGCTTGCAGTTGTCGTTCTTGCCAGTAGGACCAGGGCCATGCGAAGCCGAACGATGGGGCTGCGGCGACGAGGGCGGCGAAGATGCCGATGATGGCGGCGAGGCCGATGTAGAAGCGCATTGTTGCGCCGGGTGGAAGAAACGATTAGGGAAAGGAAATGTCGGCGTTGTCAAAACTGCCGGGAAGGTGTCGAGCGAATGGAAGGACTTCTTCGGACGTAGGAGATGGAGGTGATGTCGTCGTGCGACACCTGCAAAAAGAAACACAAGATGCAAGCTCTGACCGATGACGGGAGGACGTAGGACGGCGAATAGTAATAGCACCTCGCAGCAGGGTTGGCTCTAGGACGGTATGTATACTCAACCGCCCAACCACAGCCCAAGACAATCGCCTGATGAAAAGACTAAATGGCCAAGGCTAGAAGTCGAGATAGCGCCATGCCTGCTCTGAGTCGCATAATTGGCGGTGGTTCGAAGCGACTATCTGGTCGGCACCGTTTCCTGCCAGCCATAAGAACCAGATGAGCATGCGGCGTTGTGGCTAGATCGCATATGCATATGCACAGAGTGTTGAACAGCACAGCACGCACGCACGAGCGCAAAGAACAGAGTCAGACGGGGGAAGCTGACGCCATGGCGACATCTTTCTCTCGGCTGGGAGGTTGAGTAGCTGGTAAAACAATACTTTCGTGCAGGCGGAGGTATTAGCTTTCATATCCGGTCAGTCATCAATAATCAGCTGAATTCTGCTCCGGCTATCGTCTTAGCCGGGCGTGGGAGATCAACTCAGGTCGCATCCTCGGACCTTTTCGACAACGGTGGGCGTCACAGCAACGAATCGTGCCCGTTGACGGTGCACGGGAATCCCAGGCAGCTAACGTGGTATAGGAAGGGGTCGGGGTATAGCGCGAACGATAACGCTGGGCAGCGGCGAGGAGGTTCGCATGTGGCCGCCACCAAGACACAACCGCCCATGCCGTATCGTTTCCGGAAACAAGCTTCTCTGGTATATTGCAGGACGTCCGGATTTGGAGGAAACCATCTTACGGCGCATTGCGAAGGTTTCGGAGAACGCGTGAAATGCTTGGCTGGGTGTCTGTAACCGGAAGAAGCTGAAAAGAAGGCGGGGGTTGTCCCACGAAATATATATATATGTGAAGGTGATGATGCGGGAGAGGTGCGGTCGGTCGTCAAACATGTCTTGCAGAATCCACGGGACGTTGGAGGATTAATAGACATTGAAGATCGAAGAGGATGGACGGATGTGCGGGCGGGCCGCCAAGATCGATGGCTGATTAGGCAACGCCGGAAGGGGGGGATCCGAGATTGGAAGGATTGCGGGAGCGAGAGGCCAATGATAAAGGCGGATTGTTGCCCGCCGGCAAAGCATGTCTTTCACCTGCCTGCTCTCTATCAACCACATCTCATCGCGTCAGAATCCCTCAGCAGGTCAGATCTTGCGTGAAGATAATCTCTGCATGCATGGTGTTGTACAGCATGAATGTCGGAAATGCTTCCTTCACTTGGCATACTTCCGGCGCGACCCGCTCGGTATAGACAGGGATGTCTGTATTGTGTATGCGCGATGGCGGCGGTGGAGCAGGGGAGTTTGCAAAGCACCGGAGATGCCCGACGATTCATTGATATGCTTCCCACGGCCAAGGAAAGGTGCAGATTGTCGCTCGTCCCTGCTGTCGCCTACGAATAATAATCCTAGAGAGGTATAATAACGCTCTTGTTATACAGCAAAAGAGTCGGTGAAGATCTTAGGGAGCTTGAAGCTTCGTTGCTGTCAGATTGTTGTTAGTTTTGAAATCTTCAAACGGGAAACAAAGAAGGAAGAAACGAAGAAGATTTTTGGAGACGAGAAAATTTTCCAGTGGTATGAAATGGTTTCATGAAGGCACTAGTATTTTCAAGTAGTGCTTAGGTACTGTACAAGCATCACCAAGATTCCGCAATCGACACGGCGTTGGACCAGCAGATCTGACTACGGTGTAAAGCGACAACATTGCTTTCTCATTGATCTATGAATTCGGCTTTTCTAGAGCTGTAGGGAACTGTGGAGACGTTGCTGCTTCCGAAGTTTCGCTTGGCCTTGTCACTACTCGCGGAATCAAGAAGCTCAAGAAGGGGTTGACCCATTCATTGCGCAAAGCTCTAAGCCTTGCTCTCCTGCAGCTCCTTCACAACCCGCGAGAGCGTCCCACAACGCCGTTGAAACCCCACAAGCTTCTGCGCCAACTCCCTCATCCCGCCGACAAGCTCCCGTAGGAACTCCCCTTCAGGCTGTGAGCTGACCCGTCTGATCTCAGCATCCAAAGCAGTCCCAGCATTCTGCGCCCAGAGACCTGCAAGCACGATAGCGAACCGCTCCGAGTCAATCCCATCCCAAGTCGCAGTCTCCGCTCGACATTCCCTCTCGGCCATCTGAAGACGAACCTCCCGAATCGCCAGCCCGGCTTCAATCCCGACGAGATCCTCCGCCTTGCCTTCGAAACGTGCCGAGAGCGGAATGCAGTCGAGGCAGGCGCAGCCCGAACTGAACGCCGCTTTCGACTCATATCCGAATCTCCCTTTCCCTTCCGTCAACTGTTCGCCCAGACGATACGTCTCGGATTTTCGAAACTGCATCCATCTCGCCTCGGCGGACTCGTGGTCCATCGCCGCCTCGTAGCGCAAAGATTCGATGTCGAAGGCCAATGCCTCGAGTTTGTTTTCGCATCTTGCAATTCTGGCGAGCGCGCTCTTGACGTCGGAAGGGAGGTCTGGAAACCATGTTAGTATGGATGTTCTGCAGGCGTTGCTGGATGTCACCTTTGTTGCGTTTCTGTAGTGCGAGGTGAAGGCTTGCGATGCCGCGGAGGAGGCGGTGTGGCTCCATTCGCGATAGGCGGTCCGGAATGAGGTGAGGGCTGCGGTGCGATGGGATTTCCAGGTTTCGACGGCCGCTTCAAAGCGCTGGATGTGGTCCCATTGCTGGTCGAGCCAGGCTTCATCGGCGTCGTTGGTTAGAGAGTCGGGGTCGGGGCTGATTGTAGAGTTGGAGTCGGAGCTGGATGTAGAGTCAGAGTCAAAGTTGGAACCGATAAGGTCTTCGGGATGGAAGAAAAGCTCTCGGTTGAACTCTTCGTCGTCGCGATGATAGAAACGCCCCCCATGATCCTCTTCCCCGTCACTCTCGTCGTCGATAGAACCTGGATTCCTCTCTCCCGGGCGCCAGACGTCTTCCCCAAGGTCTGGCTCGGCAGGCGTAGGCTCGTGCATCTCGATGATCTCGCCTGGTGTCATGCGAACGTCGTAATCTTGATCGGCATACTCTTGTCGTTGACGAGCGAGCGCCCGAACGGCTTTCTCGTTCGGGTCGGATCCAAGTGGCAATGGCTCTTCGCCCTGCCACTTCGGGACGTTGGGGCTCCAATCGCGAATGTATTGGAACATGAGACGTCTCTCTTCGGCGATGCTCTCTGCGTTCATCATCGCTTCGATCTGGTCTCTGCGTAGTTGGCGGCCCAGAAATTCGGACTCGCGCTCGGGAAATTCGTTCTCTGGTCGTGAAGACATGGTTGGTGGTGAGTTTTGGGGGGGATTGGACACACACTGGGAAGTCTTGCGATGATCGCTTGAATCTGGCCTGCAGATTAGTGAGCTTTGGAGTGGAATGGACCAAGAATGGGCAGCTTTGTGACGATAGTATAAATCTGGCCTGCAGATCAGTCAATGTCAAGAGCTGTTGTGGTTCGTGATTGATGCAGAAGAGTAGGGACTCAGACTGATTTAATAAGGAAATGTGGTACCACGTTAACAAAGAACCGTCGGGAACAAACTCATTGTCAACGCACAATAGCACAATGGGCTGGTAGATAGAGCTTTGTCAAGCTTACAATGAGGTACGATAAAGAGGCTAGAGGCAGAGATCGAGCGTTGGGAAGAGAACGGCTCGCGATTCGTTCGGGCCTTTGTTCGACGGGTCGCTCTAATGATATCCACAGCTTTTGGCATAGGAGGAGAGAGTCGAAGAGCTCCCCAGGAATTGTAGACACAGGAGCCCATTAGGAATCCACGGCCTTGGTCCCGAATCGGCATTGATCTGGCTGTCATTGCTGCCTAGTTCTAGAGGTACGGAAAATCTTGGAGTCATTTCGCTATGAGCAGCGGAGTTCCAGGTAAGCGATTCGAATAGCAGGGTATAGAAGACTCCCGCTTGTAATATTCAGTAAGACTCGAGGTCTCGTACGGTAGACACGCTAATGCAGAAGCTAAATTCAGACCATTAGCGAAGGCAAATAGGTTCCTTACGAGCTCTTGAGTGTTTGGGATAGGTAAAGGCGCCGACATAGTAAGGTTTGTGCTTAGCGAAGTTCGATTTCTGAATGTTAGCGATAATAAAGCCCGTTCGAAAAGCCTACGTAAACTACCTCTATTTAGGCGCCCCGCTTTGTAGGCTTGTATAGACCTTCTACCTTCTACCTTCTACCTTCTACCTTCTACCTTCTACCTTCTACTCTGTCTCTACGTCCTTATATTATCTCTCCGCTAAGTACACTAATATATATCTAGCTTAGCGGTCTATGCTAAGCCTATAGCGAAGCGCCTAAAAGAAAACCGTACGGCTCCTATATAACCGTCCGGTATATAAACGAGAATTCGAATTTATAGAAGTACAACTATACATTAGATAGACAAACCTAAAAAAGCTATTCTACGCAATAATACGATCTTTTAAAATAGCTATACAAAGTATACGTTAAAATGTTAAATTAAAGCTATAGATGCGATCTTCTAAGATAGGTCTTCCGGTAACTACGTTTGTTCTACCCTCCTTTGTATTACTTATATACAAACGGTATATAAAACGCTAAGTAAATTACGAGCGGACCCTTAGATTAACCGCCGCTCGCACCTCCGACTCTTAGAATACCTATATTCTTGACCCTTTGCCTTTATCTTGCTACTAAGGGCTATACTATACTACTAGTATATATGCACCTTTACTCGTAGTAATTCCTTTATCTAGCACGTTCTTAGACTCGAATAGGCCTAACGAAGGGTCTAGAGAGCCCTTTAGATACCTGTTTGCCTTATCGTACCTCGCTATCGTACCTCGCCGTCGCCTACTAATAGTATACTATAACTAACCTACCGCGACTAACCTATCGCGACTAACCTACTAACAAACAGACAATAGCGCTACCTCCGAGGGGCACTCGCAAGTAGCGCAATAGGGAGAAGAAGGATAGGGCTAAGAAGCGCAAGACTAATAGATAGCAGAATGAATCCGAGTAGCACTTTCTAATAGTACTTCTAGGTCGCGCCGCTATTACTCGAGAGCGCCCGGATTTCAGTTACTTGCTACCGGTCTAGTAGCCTAAGAATAAGCGAGATTATAAAGCATAGTTCTAGACTCGTTACGATCGTATTAACGCCGCCGATAACCTATTGTCGTAGGACTAAGTTAAGCAACTCGTATATAATGCCGTAGCTTCTCTAGAGGCTAAGAATATCTACCGTAATATCGTTACCGCTAGCCTTGTTAAGCTATTAGATCGCCTTTATCTAGGAAAAGAATATTGGCCGAAGGACGTCTAGATCGATCTAGTCTTCGCGCTAATCTTCGGCGGCAGCGATATTCTATAGATCTCGAAGACAGGCGAGGGCAAGAGCTTAGTATTTATAGCCTTTACGTATTTGACTAGCCTTATCACCCTCTAGTTTATACCGCTAAATCGCCTTAGCGAGGAGTAGGCTAAAGTCGTTAAGAACCGGTATTAATAGCTATAGTTAGATAGCTAGTTAGATAGCTAGCCGATCGAGCGAGATAGTATCGTTAACGCTGTTAATATCACCTCCGAAACTATAAGCCTCTATCCTAAGCTATACGACTATATCACTAATAGTAGATATTATTATATTATCCTAAGTCTAGAAACCGGTGCTAGTCTAGCCTTTAAGAAGCTACTATAGGACCCTAAGGTTCGTGCCCGCATCGGTCTCGTAGTAATCGATAAAGTCTATCTTATTAACAAGTAGCGTAACTTTCGGAAGGAATATATATAGATCTTCGCTCTACGTAAGTTGCTCCGTAATAATACAGTTTAGCTCGGCTGTTCTGCGACAATGTCCGAGGATATAGAGGACTTTGTACTCAAATATAGTAGATTTCGTCTAGTTAGTAATTAGCTATTCTAGACTAAGATTATTCGTAGTAGTGTCGATCGTCTAGATACTACGTATATCCTACGTACCATTCTAAGGAATTAGCTCCGCTTATACGAGTACCTGTATTTCGCTATCGATAGTGCATTCGACCTAGAGACTAAGGAAGCTACGCCGATAAATATTAAGAAGGCCCTCTTGTTTATTAATAGTCGTAAGTATGTCTAGGATCTAGCTAATGTTATTCGGCATTAGCTAGTCGTAACGACTGCTAAGTATAGGGACTAGAAGAAACGATATATATAGGATAATAAAGGTATTAATATATATACTATAGTAACATTCTATACTAGCAGTATCGCTAAGCGAGACTAGAAGCGCCGGTATAACCGCTTCTATAAGACTATAGAGCATCTAGATAGGCTATCGGAACACCGGATTATAGTTGCTACTACTGCTTTTAGCATTAGCCTAAATGTACTAGACATTAAGCTTGTTTACTAGACTAGGTTTACTCTTACGCGCGACATCGAGGATGTTGTCTAACGTCTTAGCCGTACCGGTCGTGCTATTCTACGTAGTTTAGCCTTTATCTTCCTACTATACTATATCGATAATCGTCTTAAGCAGCCGCGGCTAGAATCTAACTACCCGGCAATTAAGCCTCGCCGACGTAGATCGCATAGAGCATTCCGGCTATTAGGGCTCCGCTAGTCTAAGCTTCTAGGAGAAGATGCTAATACGCTAGGTACTCGAGAAGCCGCTAATAATAATAATAATAATAATAGCGATAGAAACTACTAGACTAAGAAAGAGATAGAGCTTCGCGACAAGATTCCTCGGATTTGGCGGGAGTTCTAGAATAACTATCTACGCGAACAATACGGCATATGTCTACGCAAAGTCGTCCTTCGCTATCTCGGTAAGGATAAGGCAGTGTATACCTAGTAACTACTAGTAGTAGAAGATTGCTATAATATCTGTAACCTAGAACTAGACGCTCTTTATATCGATATACCTCTAGAGGGTGTTACTCCCCCGAAATTCAAGGCTCCGAGAGCCGGCACTCGTCTAGCAATTGGATTTAGTATACTAAAGGATTAGATATTAAAGCGGCCTACCCTTTAGTATCTAGATTGGTTAAGCCGTATTCGATTCGACCTTCTATCGACTAAGGTTATAGACGATCCGATTCTAGCTAATATCGCTAATATCTTTACTACCGCTAACTTAGTTAATGAATAGAACGAGAGTATTACTATCGATTAGGATCTCCTTAAGCAGAAGGCGCTAGTATTTGTAGACTAGTTCGAGAAGCTTTAGTAGTACGAGCAACTATTCGCTACCTTTTAGCTAATCGATACTCTAAAAAGCCTTAGTCTAGAGGTGTTAAGTAAGTAGTGTACTATTTATAATACAAGGAAGAGGGCCGAGGAAGATAGATAGAAGAAGGCCGAGGAAGAGGCTACTCGAGAAGCGGCTCGTAGCGCCCTAAATATACGTCTATCGGATACTATACTGCTACCTACAATGCCCTTTACTCTATAGCAGCGCGCTACTACTCTAAATAAGTTAAGAAGCAGTATTATAGGCTCTACTAGCGTATAGGCTAACCTCCTTTATAGCCGTAATACTTAGGTATTAGAAACTCGAGGCTAGGAGCGCCTAGGCTTATCTAGTAGTCTTAGTCTACGTACTCGGCGACAGCTACCTCTACAGATTAATCCGACTGCTAAACAGGCATATGCTCGAGCTAAGCGGATTCTTAGCACTGTCTCTCGTACTAACGAGGAGCGAGGTCGCGTATTGCGTACTAAGCGTAGACTCTCGGAAGCGGGTCGACGCATAATAGGCTCTTAAGGTAGCTCTCCTAGCAGGCGTTGATACTGCAATTAGCGGTAGAATAGCCCTAGAAATTGCGGTAGAATAGCACTAGAATAGCACTAGAATAGCGCTAGAAATGGCGCTAGAAATAGCACTAGAATTGGCGCTAGAATTGGCATTTAATAAGGTCCTTCCTTACTACCCTTCTATTATATCCTTGTAAGCTCGCTAAGTCCTTGTCCTATCCCCGGAAAAGTAAGCCGTAATACTACGCTCGATCGCGTTACTTCTATAAGAGCTAGCGTATAATGTAGGATGCCTAGTTAAGTTGCTTCTACGAGAGCCGGTATGTAATATAGGATGCCTAGTTTAGCTGCTTCTGCGAGAGCTAGCCTAGTTTAGCTGCTTCTACGAGAGCTAGCCTAGTTTAGCTGCTTCTACGAGAGCTAGCCTAGTTTAGCTGCTTCTACGAGAGCCGGCCTAGTTTAGCTGCTTCTACGAGAGCCGGTATATAATGTAGGATGCCTAGTTAAGCTGCTTCTACGAGAGCTAGCGCTAGAATTAGCGCTAGAATTAGCATTTAATAAGGTCCTTCCTTACTACCCTTCTATTATGTCCTTGTAAGCTCGCTAAGCAGGCTCTTCTATTATGTCCTCGTAAGCTCGCTAAGTAGGCTCTTCTATTATGTCCTCGTAAGCTCGCTAAGTAGGCTCTTCTATTATGTCCTCGTAAGCTCGCTAAGTAGGCTCTTCTATCGTGTCCTTATAAGCTCGCTAAGCAGGCTTTTCTATTGTGTTCTTTACGACGAGGGTTTGTAGATAGTCGTAGGTATCGATAGTCGTATATATCGATAGTATATAAAAGCTAGGCGAGAAGCGTAAATTCGAGGAAGCGACAAGGATACCGAGTCCCGCTAAGACCCCGGATTTAGTATAGCAGAGCGCTTAATTAGTAGGATTAAACGTTATAGCTGCTTCCTTCCGCGTATTTACAATACCGACTTTCCCGACTTTTACGACTTTTACGACTTTTACGACTTTTATAATAGCACATTACTAATATAGCGAGATACGTCGATTAAGCGCATTTCTAGCAAATAGCGCTAACAAAAGTATCTAACACGATAACGACGGCCGCCTTAGGCACTAAGAACCGCCTCCGAAACCCGAGAAGTTACTAATGCTAGCGAGAAGTTACTAGCGAGACTAGCGAGAAGTTACTAGCGAGACTAGCGAGAAGTTACTAGCGAGACTAGCGAGACTAGCGAGACTAGCGAGACTAGCGAGACTAGCGAGACTAGCGAGACTAGCGAGACTAGCGAGACTAGTACTATACTTATTGCACCGTATACTCTTATAGGCACTATAACATATATAGTAAGGATAGATACGTAGGGCGATAACATATATCGAGCGCAAGCACTCTTCGAGAAGCTACGATAGCCCTCTTACGTTAACGCCCTCTATTGCTTAGACTCTCCCTAGAACGATTATTCCGATAACTAGTTACTATATAAGGCAGAGAAAACGAATAGTAGCGTCCGGGGATCTAATTAACTAGCGGCACTAAGCGGCTATAGAAGCATATACTCCGAAGCACACTAGCATTATATATAGCCTATATACTACGCGCAATGCGTAACAATTAACGCATTCTATTACTAACTATAGTACGCGAGGTATATAGGAAGGGACTTATTAAGCGAAACACGACAGCGATCGCTAAAGCGACACTTATTAGTACCTAGATAACAATAGAGTGTAACCGCGCCCTTAGTATTAGAGATACTGCGAAAAAAAAGGTTGTCGAGCGCGTTATAGTCGTATAGCAATGTTAATACGCTTGCTAGAAGAGGAGGCGTACTATAGTCGGATAATAGTCTTAATACGCTTACTAGAAGGGGAGGCGCACTACAGTCGAATAGTAGTCTTAATACGCAAAGGGCTGCAGTCGTATAGCAGTAGTAAAGACTAAGACTAAGCGCCTTCGGGCTTGAGTATACTAGAGGCCCTTACGCAACGACTAAGGTTATTATAACTAACAGTCCTAACGAAGGCGTTACGCCGACTTAACTAGATACGTTCTCGAGAGCTATTATCCTATAAAGAATCCGAACGTAGGAAGCCTATAGCCGCTACTTAAGGTATACCTCTCTAAAGAGTTTTTACCGAGTCAGGCCTAGCCGCTACTTAAGGTACACCTTACTAGAGAGTTTTTACCGAGTTAGGCCTATAGCAATGCTACGAACCTATTAACCTACTTAGTCTATTAACCTACTTAGTAGGAGAGTCGCTATCGAGCCGCTACTTAAGGTATACCTTACTAAAGAGTTTTTACCGAGTTAGACCGTTAGCCGCATTATAGGTATACCTTACTAAAGAGTTTTTACCTCCGCTAATCTATCTAAGACCTCTGTAGTTTGCACTGCGATATTCTAATAAAAACTATACTCTTTCGGTTAAATACGCAGTCGGCGCCCGCTAAAGCTATAGAAAACAACCTACTCGCTAGGAGAGTCGCCTCGCAACGTCTTACTTAGCAAAGCCTATCGGAGACCAAACCTCGAAGAGAAAGGACTAAACAAACCACCTGCCGAGGAACCTTAACTACTAGATAAGCGGCTCTGTCGGTAGCAAGCCGTAGAACTAGTAAGGAATAGTGTTAATCGCTGCAGAGCTACCTATATACGACAAAGAGGTATCGACACTGTTACTATTAGAAGCCGATAGCTAGTGTGTTACTAGGGGTGTTAGTATGTTAGTATATATAGAAGAAGAAGAAGAAGAAGAAGTTGAACTAGGAAGCGTAGGTCTACATTAGCGCATCGCAGGTAAGGTTTGCCTCTACTAATAGGATTGCGCTATTTAGCTATAATAGCAAGGCAATAATAACGGCTATATATTATCGCACTTTTAACGCAATAGCCGCCGACTGCTAGTCGAATGCCTAAGGCTAGAATTGCTAGCGACTAGAGGCATTGTATGCCTAGCCTAGCTAGCTATTAAGCTATTATCGTACGCCTAGCCAAACCCTTCGTAGCTAGCTATTAAGCCATTATCGTACGCCTAGCCAAACCCTTCGTAGCTAGCTATTAAGCAATTATCGCACGCCTAGCCTAGCTAGCTATTAAGCAATTATCGTACGCCTAGCCTAGCTAGCTATTAAGCCATTATCGTACGCCTAGCTAAACCCTTCGTAGCTAGCTATTAAGCAATTATCGTACGCCTAGCCTAGCTAGCTATTAAGCAATTATCGTACGCCTAGCCTAGCTAGCCGTTAAGCAATTATCGTACGCCTAGCCTAGCTAGCTATTAAGCAATTATCGTACGCCTAGTTAAACCCTTCAACTTTATAAGCACCCCCGACGAGGTACGTACTCTAGTCTACCGCTACTACTTCGCGGCCAACCGCCTAGTTAACGGGGCTATCGTTGTCGGCGGCAAGCGCACTTAGAAGATAAAGCTAGCACCTAAGAGATAAAGCTAGTAAGGAAGGCCTAGATAGTAGATATAGTAGGTTAGATTACTATAAACGAATATAAAAGCTATATTTATTTATTCCTTAGTCGCTATAACCGCTACCCTTATCTATATCTTAGTTACCGCCTATCGCATCGACTACTTTAACCTCCGCATCGATAAGCTAAGCCTATCTATTAGTACGTTAGATAGCATCGACCTACTTAGAGTCGGTCTTATCGATAGCAGTACCCTATATATTGCTACGATTAGTCGTAGCCTTACGACTAGCCTTAGTAGCCTCTATGTCCTCTACGACCGCATCCGTAACGGTAGAACGACCTTCGAAGTACTCCTTGTTGCTTTAGTTAAATATAGCGACCTTCTCGCGGATCTAATCGCTACTAAGCTGCTAGATATCGTCCGATATATGCCTACCGTTATTGCTATACGGAGCTATAAAGCCATCCGAGAACAGCTTCTCTGCGCGGCTAAAGACGTTAATAGCCGTATTCTTATAGGTATAGTAACTGCTTAGCTTAATACTAGTAAAGGAGGTTATTATATTACGTAGTATACGAGCCGGCTCGCGGTTAAGTGCGATCTTCTTAAAGGTTGCTAGCAGGTTATAAGTCGAGTTACCGATACGATTAATATCTTCTAAGTACTCGTAGTTATAGATCTCGAGCTACTTATCTGCCGCTATTATATAACCTTTCTTCCTATTAGTAATAATGCTAGAAGACAGAATAGCTTCTTAGAGGACATTATTACAGCCTAGACTAAGCAGCTATCGCTTATATATTATTATCCGACTATAATTTCCCTGCTTAGTACCGAGGAAACTAGGGATTAGATAGTCGACGGATCGACAGAGATAACTAATATCTGCGTTATAGACCCCGAGGCGTAGAGTAAGGAATATCTTAATCTCCTATATTATCCGAGCTATAGTAGTGTACTAGGCATTAGGTGCCGGCTTACTAACGCGGTGCGGCAAGCTACGCTATGCCTCGATAGATAGGAGCTTCTTATAGATGTCCTACACTATCTCTAGGTATTGCTAAGCGGTTAGCCTAGATAGGGCCTCCTTAACTGCATCTATACGGCTCTCCTTACTAGAGATTACAACGCGGCCCTACTTAGACAACTACTTAATAGCCGCACCGATACTACGAGCCCGGAATATAGTCTTAAGAAGCCGAAGGATCTCGAAGAATTTTAGCTTAGTACTACTAACCTTGTTCTCGCTATACTAGAATACAGCATCGCCCTTTGCTGTCTAAGCGCTTAGAAGAGGCTTCCTATCGCTGTTCTTATCCTAGTACGTACGTAGGACAGTAAATGCATAGTTTATTATAGTATAGAACTAGGCTAGCGATATAAGGAGGCTGTCGCGCTTATCGTACGGGTCCTTATTCTCGACACTCTCGTTACGTACGCTATACCTACGTACGACGGTTATATTGTCGCTATTCTATATATATAGAGGTCCCTCTAGCCCGCTCGCAAAGTCCTTGTCGCGGTCTAGGTCCTAGAACTTGAGTAGGATCTCGTCCTATATAGTACATATGCCCTTAATAGTCGCCTCGTCGTTAAAGGAAATAGGCTACGAATATACCTCTATACGGGCCGGGTCTAACTTGTCGATTACTAGCTATACTAGTCGCTTTAGATTACTACCGCTATTCTCGAAAATTGCCTTTACGGCCTCTAGAAACGTATACGCAATAGCCTTATCGATATAGAAGAGCGTAGTCTTAATACTAATATCGGAAACCTCCTCCCTATCCGGTCGTGTTACCTTATCTTTATAGATATTCTTAAAGATGTTATTAGCGTTTAGCGGCTTGTCGTAATAGATTATCTTCTTCTTTAGGCTACCCTTCGGAATGCGCTTGTTAACGGCTACACACGAGGCAGTTATAGCCACTATCTAGTTAGTATCGCTAGTAGCCTAGTCGGTACGGTTCTATATCCGATTGAAATTGTCGATAGTACTACTATACCGCTTGTCGGGGCGGTTGTACAGCTTAGCAATTTGCGTCTCTATATAATTAGCATTCTTATCTATTAAGATCTAGATAGTCTAATATGCTAGAGTAATGTTTAGGTTGTTTAAGACCTCGATCGTACGACGACTCGTACTATTGCTAACGAGGAATATTCTAAGGGCCTTTAGAAAGAATAATGCCTTAATATAAGACATAGAATATAGGACTTAAGAGGTTAGCATCGTCGTACGCTTCCGTATAACATTACGCTTGTCCGCGAACTTAGTCTAGTACTAGTAATAATCGCGACGTACGTTAGGTAGCAGATCCTAGCCGAGCAACTAATGCTATATAGGAGCGACCTATTAGATAGCATCGTCTATATCTCCGAGGTCGATTTCGAAGTTATAGAACTCCGGTTTATATATACTAAACAAATCCTTGCTAATAAGGTTCTTTAGCTTATTACGAACAATACGAGTACTAAACAGGCGATCTTCTAGAAAGGTATCGACAATAGCCTAGAGGTTCTTCTCGTATTGCTTAGAGCGCTTAGTAGTCTTGCGAGTTTTAGCAGACGTAGATGCTTTGTCGCCCGGCTTGCCGACTAGATACTTAATAAAGTAGGTTATACTAACCTTATTCTTTACTATAGTATCCTTTAGCTCCTTATAATACTTGTCGAGGAGCCGCTTAAGCGCAACGTCTTTACTAGCACGGCGTGCTATTTCTAGGGCCTCTTTATTTTTATCTTTATCTTTATCGACCGTATCGTCTTTATCGCGAGTATCTAACTCCTCGTTACTACTAAGATCTTCGTCTTCTTCGCTAAGGTCTTTATCTATAGTCTCCGACTCCGACTACTTATCTTCGAAGTCGCTAACCCTAGGCATATCCGCTAGTCGTACGATAGTCTCTAGTACATCGCTTAGGAAGCCGCTTATAGAGTATATTAGCAATACTACTATCTGTCTAGGAAGAGGTAGACCGACTAGAGCGTACTAATAACCTAGCTAGCCTAGAAGTAGCGCATTATCTAAATCCTAGTCTATTAGATCGCCGCTATCGTCTTACTGCTAAGGCGGAAGGATTGGATTGCCTTTATCGTCGTAATTATATACCGTTATCTTACTAGAAGGTTCGTTAGACATCTTAAAGGGTAGTAGTAGCGGTAGTGCTAGCGGTCTACTAGCGGTAGTACTAGCGGTCTGCTAGCGGTCTGCTAGCGGTGGTGCTAGCGGTCTACTAGCAGTAGTAGCAGCGGTAGTAGTAGCTATAGTAGTAGTGCTAGTAGCGACTTTTAGGTGTTTTAACCTTAGCTTTAGAGTCGCGTCTGCTATATAGTAGCAACTTAATAACTACACCTCGGATAGACTTATGCTATACATAAAAGGTATTTAGAAATGGTCTACGAAGGACCTCGAAGTATCGAGTCGGCTATAGGAAGGTTATCGATTGCCCTCGAAGGCTATAGAGCGGTTAGTAGGCGTCGGACGGAATTTTCGCCTATCTAAACAATAATTACCGGCGTTAGGAGAAGGACCTCTAAGTGTTAGCTAGGCGATGCGGTATGTTATATATTAAGGTGTTTCTAGTAGTGCAGCTAGCCGCCTAGCAATCCGGATAGCTACAGTCGAGTCGGCTTAGCAGAATAGCGAAAACTTAACGCGCTAACGTCGTACAGACTTGTTTAATAGGTAGAATAAAGCGCAATTAGTAGGGCTACAACCTCCGCTATTTAGAATATCTTATATACGTTGTAGTGTTATATTAGTATTTAGTAGGCTAGTTTCGTACGGGTTTATATTAGGCTCGTAGGCGAAGAATAAGGTAGAGTGCTCGTAATTGGTTATCGGTAAGTTCGGAAGCTAGCCCTAATTACTAATCTATTACGTGCACTCGGTCGCAATATAATCCCTATTTACTATATATCTACGCAACTCAATTCTTTATACCTACGAGCCTAAATAGAGGTAGTACGTAAATACATTACGAATTATAAGGCTTGAATTAGTAATTAACAAACGATCGCAAGATTAGGGGCTAGTAGCTTTTAGTAGGCTAGCGTTAGTATGTCCGCGGCGTATCCTTAGTACTTCTCCTTCGCTTAGAACTTCTACGATATAATAAATCGATAATTAATCTACCGGTTTAAAGAAAGGGCTTAAGTCGGATCGGCGGAAGAGTCTAGTATACTAGTATACGCGCGGTATAAGAATTCCCGATCGTTCGTTACTAGTATTCTAGGACAAATTCGAAGTATTAGAGGGACATTTAGCAATCTCTAGATACTTTACCTACGATAACGTAAGCTATATATAGAGGCTGTTAGTAATAGAGAGCCTTGCCTAGTGCTAATATTATGCCTAAATATAGTAGTCTTCTAGTATTATTAATAAGCCCTCTTCTATAGTAGTATAGCCCGTAGTTATATAATAAGACATGCTTCTAAAGCGTATAGCTAGTAGTCGACTTAATATAGGCGCCGGACACCTAAACCTAACCTTAGACGCTAAAGACTAGTACGTCGATTTTACGGATAGCGGCCCTAATCTATTTAAAGCTCTAGCATCTAGGGACCTTCGAGGTAAATGCCTAGGCCTTAACGCCGTAGGTAATTATAGCTTCCTTCCGCGTAACGGGAAGGCTTAATAAGCTTAATAGGGTTTTTTATAGATCGGGGATATTGTTAGCCCCCTTACGGATTAGCTTGATTCTATGCTTAAGGTGTTTTCTTGTCCGTAGTTAAGTAGTTATAATAGTTAGGTCTTTAGTATCTTTCCGGGGTATAAGACGACGTAGATAGAATAGGAAGCAGAAAGAATTAGGAGGAGATAAAAGTTCGATTTGTAGTTAGCGTTATACGCAGCAGATAAGAAATGATGTGTGTGTAATAATAATGTTTCTTCTTTTCGCATTTCGTTTCAGAACTGTGATTAAGTCAAGTAACCAGCTCGGGCATGTGATTTGTGCTAAGCTGGCTTGAAGCCTTTGCACTGGAGTGTTCGTAGTGCATATACGGCAAACACGGCTCTTCATTACTTCACCTCTTGGGATGCTACGAAGGCTGGTGACGTCTCACGATTGCACTACGTCTTTTCGAGTCTGGAAACAGATCTGGATAGGGGAAATGAGAATTTGAGATGGCACAATTTTGGAAATACGTAACTTGGATCTAGCCGTGGAAGAGAAAATTTGAGATTGCAAAGTTTTGGGAGTACGTACCTGGTATCCGGTTTTTGAAACCAGATGCCATTACCTAGCACTGTGAGCTTTGATTCACCGTTGCGACTCACCGCTCCATCTCAATCATCAGAGAAGCAGAAGCTGAGGCAGAATGCAGTACCTACCTGTCCACAGATCAGCAGAAGGATTCTCCTCAAAGAGACACACACGGCCAATGATTCAAATCAACCAGGATTCAATCACTTGCCATCCGCATCTCCAGCAGGCGTGATCGTAATGCGAGGAACCAAAGCTCATTAGCCCAGTTCCTCCAAACTCTCACCTTTCGGACCTAAATCCTCCTGATCATCCTCCAGTTGTGGTGGCCCAGACTGAGCACCCCATGAACTGCCATCATAAAGGCTACTCGCCTCTTCCCTCCCCCCCTCCTTCGCCTTCCCCTTCCCCTTCCCCTCCCTCTCCGTCTTGAAGCTCCTCAAACTCCACCCCTCCCGAACCTCCATCCACGTCCCCTTCGTAAAATACGCTTTCGGCGGCCGTCTCGGTCCCTTATCCCACCCATGAATCGTCCCAATCTTAATCGCCCACGCAGCCTCATTCAAAACTTTCTCCTGCGCAGGCGGAATGTTTTGTAAGTCGTACGCTACGGCGGCTTCGGTGAGTTCGACGCGGGTTTTTACTGCGGATTCCAAATCTTCGCGGGCGGACTTCAGGGCGGAGAGGTTGGTTTCCGGGATTTGGAAGAGCCAGGTGGAGATTTTGAGTTCCTTGGTGGAGACTTCGTTTATCATGGCGATGAGGTGGGTGCGGAAGTCGGGGATGGTGCGGTAGGAGATGTGGGGGCGAGGGTCTTGGGAGGCCATTGCTGTGGTTGTAGGTGGTAGGGGGGTGTTTGGAGAGCGCTGTGGGTGATGAGTTGAGTTTGAAGAGCGCTGAATGGTTGTGGGTGTTTTTCGATGGAAGGCTGGTATCTGGTGGGACTCTGGTCAACAGAGTCGGTTAGAATGTAGCTTTGATGGAATGGAAGTGGAAAGGAGGAGCAGGGAAGCGTTCCTCAGTCAGCTTTTATCTTCGTCTGGCGGCGAGGCGTGGAAGGTGAACAATCCATTCTTCTCACGAGTGAGCAGTGTTTCTCAAACGACAATGAGATTGTACTGCGTTTCTCACAAAGGGATATGGTAAGACGTGTATTTTGTCAAAGAGCACCGTTGTCTTTCTTTGTTATTGCAAAGTCTTTGATCTGACAAGCCCATTGTAGCGCGTCGCCTCCTCTGTCGCCCGTGGAGTTGACAGTGTTGTCTGATTCATGTGGCGACTTCGTGTAATCCATGAGCCGTGACGAAGACTTCCGTACGAGCCACTCCCTCTCGTTGCCTTGGCCTTCTCCTGGTCGGCCTTGGAGCCAAGTCAATATATCCCCCGCAGTCTAATGAGTGCGTGTATGCCATCCGTTCGTGTGCCAAGCTGCCGCTCGCGGGCCCGTGGGCAGGATTTGGTGAGATGTTGTGGTTACGAAAGCGATGGCCTCCGAGCTTGATTGATCCCAAAGGATACACTTTTGCGGCGAGAATACTGGATGCAATAGCGCAGAAAGGGAACTCTTGGTAACAAACACGTCAGTCTGATGGTTGCTGCTTTTCTCCTATCACGAACCTCTGCGACACTTTCAACGGCGAGGGAGATATGTAAGCCGAAAGTCCGCCACGCTCGCCATGAGACAACCCGTGGACTATGACCGTGGCTAGGAGAAGCGAAAACCGTGAAAAATGAGCCGGCTTTACAACTCCTCTCACGTTCTTCCTGGGCGGCCCTATCTACTCCGTGGCCATCGAGAAGACCGGAAGCCCTCGAAAGCCCGAAGTGTGTATGTGACTGAAGGAAATTGTGCTTACCTAGGCGGCAGTTAGCAATCGTGCCACAACGACGGCGAAGAAAATGTAAGCCTCAGATCTGCTGCGCTCGCCATAAGACGACCACAGACAGGAGACGCGGCTGAGAGAAGCGAAGACAGTATGCGCCTTGCGACTCCTGTTCCATCAATCTTGGGCAGCATAGCCGACTTCACGGCCATGGAGACGACCAGAAGCCCTTGTATGCCCGAATGTGTTTGTGTGAGAAGGGGAGTTGACTTACCTGATGTTTGAATGGGTCATCGTGAACGATTCTGCCTTGATAACCACCGAAGGGTGTGTAAAAATGTAAGCCTCAAGTCCGCTGCGCTCGCCATAGGACAACCCGCAGACAGTAGACACGGCTAGGAGAAGTAAAGGCCTTTCATTAGAGAACAGTCAGCCTTGCAACTCCCGGTGCATCAATCTTGGACCAAGCTCTCGACCTGGTGCTCATGGAAGGAGCATCAGAGTCCTTGGCAGTCCGTGTATAGTGTAGTGGAGGGAAAAAGTCAGGGGCAAATTTGAACTGTTTTGTGGACTTGCTGCGGGATTGGCCGTTGGAGCACGGCCGTTCCTGTTTCTACGGCCGTGGATCAACCGCATGACGAGATGCTGGAGATGATCTGGAGCCGAGCGACGCTGATTTTCGTTTATGAATGGTCATTTCGCAGTCCTGGCTCACCTTGACAGACAGAGTCGGCTCTAAGAGTTCTCGAAGCCCCTTCATCTGTACATTCGCTACTCGACCTCTACATAGTCCCTTCCATGCGCCATACTAAAGACTTCCCTTCACCCACGAAGCATCAGGACATTCAATGTGCAAGTACAACCACATCGAGGGTAGAAAGAAGCTTCTCATTCATGAGGATTGACCCCCAACCGAAGGATCGCCGCAGCGGACAATGGAGAAGCTGTAGCCCATATCCATGAATCGATGCACGAGGGACCAAGCAATGAAGAGACAAGTGTCTGCCCATGGTAGTCAAACAGGTAGCTCAAAAACATCAATAATCACGGACTTTTCGTGGCACTCGCCATTCACTCCTACTTGAGGATTTACATGCCGCACGTGAATCAGTTGCTACGCGCACCGGGCAGCTCCTATCTGAATAGCTCCAGTCACCAGAAATTCTTCAACGTTTCCACTCACGCTTAGCGAAAGACGATCTTGCAAAACCACAACTCCCAAACAGCGCCCCTCGAGAGATTGACTAAAAGCAACAACCCTCGAATCAAAACCATCACAGAGCAAGACTCAAATATTGTACGGCACTACTTCTCAGGTCATGATGTCTACCACCTTCAAGTTGAACATAAATGTCGCGCAAGTCGGCGCCAGCGCCTCGAGCGTGAAGCCGGGAGAGAAGAAGCCAGAGAAGCTTGCGGTTGTCGACGGCGAGAACAAGAACGAGAAGGCGATGCGTAAGAAGAGAAGTGAGCACAATACGGCGCTCACATCCAACATTCATGGCAGCCAGCCGCCGCAGAAAGATTATGGCGGTACGCGCGACTATTTCGCCGAGCGTAGTCGCATGTCGAAGGAAGAGCGCGCGAAGGATGATTGGGCGTTCTTGCACTGCGGATGAAGATTCTCTTGGTGGAAAAGCCGAATACGTGAGTACTGATGAGTTCAGGCTATTGAGTCTTCTGCTGATGGCATCTAGGAAATCGTTCGCCCCAAGCCTGCTCCGTTGATGCACATAGAAGCGGAGGGATTTTTTATAAGCGTCAAGAATAATGCGGTAAATGGACATACAGGTGTATTAGGCTAAGATTTCGAGCCCTCGAGTAGGGCACGCAGAGCAAATGGCGCTCAGAAAGGCATCGAGGGCGCTCGTTGGCACAGAAGCAAACTGCTTTCTTCAATAGAACTCCGGCATTACGAAACAACGAAAGCATCTTCAATTACTTATTTATGTCTCACTTCTCAGGCCATATATCTTCGGGTGTGAGTCTATTTCCTGTGGCAATATTGTCTGACTCGAGGAGCGGACAGGAAAACTTCACTTCGTTTGAGTTTACTAGCGCGTCTTTTTCGCGGGATCCCTGCTTCCCGCCCCGAACTCATCGTATACCTTTTCGCCTTGAGCTTGTATATAAAACTTCAGTTGTAAACATTACAGGACTGTCTCTAATATCCATTGCGATCACATCGCTAAGAAAGCCACAGGTTCTACCACCACCCAGCTATCCTGGATCTCTTCGCCAGGCTCGAAGAAGGAAGACACTCCAAAGGCTCCGACAACGCGTAGAAACTACGCATTTGATTCTAAGATGCCACACCTCTAGACACAATAGGAGCGCCATGCCTCCGATATCATGCGTTACGAAATGAATCTTGACTGGCCTGAAAACGTGCGAATCTTTCAACGACTGTACAACGCCAGTGCGACGGTCAAGTGGGTTCGCGACGACTACAACAACCGTGAAAAGAGCGAAAGGTCGCAGATGTGGACGAGACACATCATCAAGCCTGTCTATACGGCACAGAAGGAACAAGACCGTGCTACGGTACGGGCAGAGATCATCAACGCCGCAAAGGCTCTCAAAATCGAGATTCCTATCACGAATCCGCCTGTTGCGGCTCCTCCTGCACCAACTATCGCTCCTGCTTTACAGCCATTATCAATCTGGAATACTCAAGGTGCCGTCTAATGTTTAGGCTGCGCCTAGCTACTCACAAGATTCTTTGGTTGTGCTGAACACGACAGTATCCACAGCTACTCCAGCTACAACATCCGCTACGATACCCTTCCACGCTCTCCCGCTGGCTAAGCGCTCTGCTCCCAAGTCTCGTCGTCTTGGTCCAAAGTTTGTTCTTGCTGGCCATCCGGATCCCGCGGAGGCGCAGAAAACCAGCGAGCCTCTAGCCAAGAAACCTGCGACAGCTGAGCGCGTCCAGATGAGTCGAGATCTGCCGTCAGTGAGGCCTCTATAGCAGCCCAATACAATCAATACACCAAACACGCGTATAGGCTTCGTCTTAAGCAGCACCTCGTAGTACTCGCGGAAAATTCCGGATCCGAATATCAGCAATCCCTCCTATGCGGCTACACCTTCGGATAACCTTACTAGTATTAATAATACTCGCTTACGTACGTCCTCGGCTTATAATAGCTATATCCTTCCTTTAGCAGACGCTATAACTGTCTCCGAAACTTATACAAGCTCTTACTAGCCTAATACTAGCGTCCTGCGTTATATTACCGCTAATAACGCTAATAGCCTTAATGTTCTACGCCGTTATCTAATCGGAGACACTCTAAGTAGCCTTACCGCATTCTCTACTATGTCTATTCCGTAGCTCGAAGCCTAGCTACTATAGTAAGGCATTAAGGTTAGTAGTAGGTTTGCAAGTATAGTAGAAGAATATAGAAGCGTTAGAGGTAGTATTAAGGAGTATACTAACCTAAGGGCGCGAGACATTATAAGCTAACCTTAGCTTTCGAATACCGGAGACGCCACTCCAAGTGAGGGTAAGGTACTTAATAGTAGTAATAATATAGCGTTAGGTAATCAAAAATAATAGTTGCGCTTATTAAGGCGAGGAAGGGAATGGGATTAGAAGGGCTAGAGGGGCTTTTAGATAGTAAGAGTTATAAAAGCTATTGCAAACGAGGAGATAAGGGCTTCGGGGTTAGGGGGTTTGATAAGGTTGTTATTAGGCATAGTATAAGGTGAGAAATGCTTAGGCCGGCTCGAGACATGGAGCTAGATACTACTTACACGAAAGTGGAACAAAGTACTACGTCGTGCTTATGAAAACTCATGAAGTGCAGATCCAGTCAAATTTGGTTATTTACTCCCATTTCAAAATGCCCCCAAAAAAATCTCTATTCATGCTCTAGAATCTCGCAACCTATCTCTACTCAACATCAGCCGCTTATCCACCCCAAACTCCTTTCATTCAGTCATCGCTTCATGGAACCTGGCAATCTCCCGCTGCAGCTCCTCTTCCGTAACAACCCATGAAGGCGTGATATACGTGCCAGGCTCACGCGCATTGACCATCGCTTCTGGGTTATCCGTCACGAGACCAGCGTTCATGGAGGTAATGGCTCGCTGCTGAATCTCGTCTGGAGTGAGTGGGCCGCGACCAGTCCAGGTGATGTCTTCCATGTCGTCGTCTTCTTCTTCAGAGTCGTGACGTTGATCCATAGAGGGAGACTGATGTGCTTGGACTGGGTTGGCTCCCTGAACGACGTTGTCTTGCCATGTGGTGTCTTCGTGGTTGCTGTCGGCATCGATCTCATCGTCGCTGACCTTGTCGTCTTCGCTGTCTTCTCCCTCGTTGCTGTTCTGAACGTTAGCGGAGGATGAAGCTGTGAGCGTGTTCTGACTTGCCGTTGCGAGCGGCTGCGAGCTTTGTGGTACGATCGCAGGACCTTGAGCAGAAGAAGCTGCTGTGACCGCTGTGGGACCCGCGACAAGACCTGGGATGAGTGGTAGGTGCTTTCGCTCTGGATTTGTCTTGTAGGCAATTGAGATACCCAGGTTCGCAGCCTCGCGCAGAATGTTGCTTCTCAGTGCCGCGAAATGGGCAAGCTCACTCGCATCCCACGTGGAGTTGTTCCATTCATTGGGGCGATCGATGGCTTTCCAGTCCGCGTTCTGATGGCCCTTCTTCAGGCGTTGGATGTTCCGGTCGTAGAGGTTGTAGAAGTTGAATTCTCCAAAGTCCGGATACAGTGCGATGAATATGTCTGCAAGCTGCTGGCGGACCGTCTCATCCTGGCTGTCGCTGAAGCTGAAGATCTGGAAGAGCATGAATAGGACCATCCGGGTTTCTCGTGTCCATGTCCCGGACCTAGTGATCTGGTTACGTTTGCCGCTAGCCATGACTGCCGGTGATTTGTACCCTGTTCGCCAGGAAAGCGTAGCAAATGTTGCCGATACGTGACCAAGGTTCAACTGGCGTCTAATTGTGTAGAGACCGGCGAGGCAACGGAGGCTATAGTGGTTGGTGTAAGGTGTTGTATGATCTTGAAGAGTCGTGTTGTGTGATCTTGAAGAGTCGTGTTGCTAATCAATTTTGTGTTGAGGTGTGGTTATACTCGCTCTTTTAACGTCCCTGCCTGACGCTTGTGACAACATTCACTTTCTTCATAATCCATGAAGAAGGCATTGTCCTGAGAGATATCGATTGAGGCCAAACTATACCTGCATAGACTGTCCGAACGTGCACAATATATTGTTCTGGGTTTCATGCTCTTTATCTCGCTCTTTGTGTGCAGATTTCTGGCTGTGAGCACGTGTTGCGACAGCAGAGAGTGCGAAGCGCCGAGGCATGATTTTTTGATGATTTACGATTGAAGACGGGCGCATAATAGTGTATAGAGATTCCATGGGTTTTTGGCCAGCTAGCCGCAGGATGTAGATGTCTAATAGGCAAAGCTTTGCGATGGTCTGTGCTGGGTGTCAAAGAAACGCTTGTCTCGCAGCAAGCATTGGCATGTTTAAGACCTCTGCACATCTGGCTTGACTCATAGGATCTGTCTGTCCTCACTTAGAATACTTGATATGCCTCTATTGATTGTATCGACTATAAAAAGGATTTTCAAAATTATACGCCGAGGAAGAGTCACGGGATTTGTGGGGCCGCTGTTGATCCGGTTCACGAATCTATCGCGCTAGTGTTTCGCGCCCATTGGGTCCAACGCGATGTTCAATTCACTCGTCCTGAGGATGACTCCCCTTGAATTCCATCTACCCTGGTCGGATCTCTCTCAAACTCCTCTCTCAAACTCCTCACAACATCACCTCGCGAGCCATCTCCACAGCCATAAACGACCAGGAACTTCACCAGTCAGCGAAACGGCGACAGCAATAATTCCTGACGTTCTCTGCTGGCCTCGAGCGCCAACAATCCCAAGATGCCTCGAGCTGGTCGTGGCGAGCCACTGGCCAAGATCGGCGGCAGCCATAGGTGGACCGACGATGAGTACGGCTCGTTACACATCCTAGAGGTCGAGCACCCGGACCTCAGCAAATCTGAGAAAGAGCGCCTGTGGCATGAGCGCTTCCCAGAGCATCGCAAGATTGGTCGGAACTACAACGCCAGCAAGCTCGAGGAGACTTGGGCATATCGGCATCACGACACTTCCCTTTCTATCTTCCAAGCGCCTCTATCAAACCTCTTTCAAACATTTCACGAACTTCACTTCGACGAACTTCCTATATACAACGAGAATCGCGACCTCAAGCAGCCGACGGAGCTATGACAGAAGATCTTCTCGGTCACAACCGTGGACATACTCCGCCAGGCTCGAACCTCAAGCCATCCAAAATGCCTCTCGCTGGTCGCGGAGAGCCTTTGCAGAGGATCAATGGCAATCACCAATAGACCGACGATGAGCACGGTACATTGCATATACTCATGGTCGAATGTCCAGACCTGAGTGACCTGGATTTGGAGCGCCTGTGGCATTAGCGCTTCCAGGAGCGCAGAAAGCAGGGCCGCAACTGCAATTCAGGCAAGCTTCGAGAGACCTGGAGGAACAGACACTACGAGGGCAAGCCAGCCAGTCACGCAACATATTTGCTAGTTTGTGCTGCGTGCCAAAGAGACGCTTGTCTGACAGCAAGCGCTGCTTCATGTAAGAGTTTCACATGCACCCTGCCTATTAACTGTGGCACTTACTTGTCAGAATCGTCTATTATAGATGTACTCTGCCCATCGACTGTGTCACTTACTTGCCTCAATCATCTATTATACGATAACGTTTTCAACGATATATACCAAGGGCTAGTCACTGGATTTCTGGGGCGCGAGTTGCCTGGTTGCCTGGCGCAAGTAAATTCCTCGCGCTAGTGATTCGCATTCGAGTGAAAGCGTCGACGCGATGTTCAGCTTAACTTGTACCAGCACCCCGTCGATCTTCCTCCTACATCGCTCCCCCAACCTCTACCCAAGGATTCCTCCGACGACATCTTGACAGTCACCAGACCAAGAGAATACACCCGCAAGCACCAAAATCGTGCCGACATCATCCCAGGGGCTTAGCCATCGAGCTCAGCACACGCCTCTACTTGCCAGTTGCGAGCATCAACGTCGTCAACATGCCTGCCGCCGGTCGCGGAGACCCGCTGACCAAGACCACTAACTACAACTGGACCGACGATGAGTACAGTACGCTCCACATCATTCAAGTCGAGCATGCCTACCTCGAAGGACCGGATATTACGCGGCTCTGGCACCAGCGATTCCCACAGCACATGAGTCAAGGCCGCGAGTACAATGCCACCAAGTTGAAGGAGACCTGGCAGTTCCGCCACTACAAGGGAAAGTCCGCGAAGTGGAAGACGATCGCGCGCCCAAACCGCAGACCAGAAGGAGAGGATCAGACTCAGCACACGGCACAAGAGCAGGCGCACTTCCAAACACTCCGCCAGGAGTTGCAAACTGCTGCAAACGCTTGTACGCCTCCCATCACTCTCCAGGCTCCTACGGCTCCAGTCGACTCTGGTATCATGTGTGGCTGCAATGCCTGTCAGCGCAAGGTCCAGGGGCGCGACACTGCAGCTGCTCAGAGCGATGCTGTGAAGGACAAGAAGGGCAAAGGGAAAGCCCGCGGCATCAGCGCAAAGGCGAGCAGTGTGAACGGAGTCAGCAAGAAGACCGACAAGGAGTCTGCTCGCAACAAGCGCCCAGTCAAGAAGAGTTCAGCGCTCGGAGACAAGCAGCCGCGCTCACGCCGTGAGATGAAGCGTCCCATCTATGCTGATCCTAGAAGCGAGAGCGATGAAAATGATGCCGAGATGGAAGAGGAAGAGATGGAAGAGGGCAGCGATCCTGACGCCATGGACCTGGATGACGACAATCTCATTGATGAGCCCACACAACCGACCTCTCGTCCACAGGACGCAGTTCCTGGATTGGGTATGCCGGCCGCCTCGATGAGGAATGGAGCAATGTCTAAGAAGTTGTCCACCATCGCTTTGAGTGAGAGCAAGCCGGCGACTCACATGAATACTGGACCATCTCGGTACAACGGCCAGGATCGTGCTACCTCGAACCAATTCAACCTTGGCAATGCATCTTCTAGGCCGGGAGCACACACCATGTTGTCGATCCGCACATCTCAAGTCAACGCCGCTGCTCCGGAAAACGCTCGGAGTCAGTCAGACAGAAGCTCAAGCGGCGGAAAGACAGCTACGAAGCCATCTGGAGCGTCTCATCCTCATGGGAAGAAGGTGGACGAGCCAGCCGTCGACTTGGCCAACGTTGAGCGCGCCGAGGGATCTCTCCGTATGGTCCACTACAAGAACCTCTTCGTGGCAGACGACAAGCTCCGCCTCCAAGACGGATTCACCTTGGTGAAGCAAGACACCCCTCTCTACCGCCACGGCGGTCAAGTGATGATGATCGCCCCATCGCTCCAAAAACCAGGCCCATTCATGGTCTGCGACACCAACAAGTGTACTGGCTGCAAGCGCAAAGCAGAAAAGAACTTGGAATCGCCAACCGAAGGCTTGCCATTTGTTCACCTGCGCCAGTGTCTTCGCGATGAACATTCTGGCCGTCTTCTGTTCCAGCCAGAGGATATCTGCGAGAACCTCCCGGCGTCTTCTGATCAGCCGCTTGACCTCGCGAACGTCGTCATCGTCTGTCCTGGCTTGGGAGCGAAGGTGTACCGCGTTGTGGTGTGCGATGTCAATGGCTGCACGTACTGTAGCCAACGCGAAGCTAGGGGCCTTCCACGGTGATCGAGGATGAAATGATATCCGCTGCTGAGAGGGCTTTCGGACATCACATTCAATCAGACGCCATCGCTCTACGGAGTGAGAGAAGCAAAACCCACCAAGAACTCATGATGGAACGGTAGAAAAGGAAGGTCGCTGAACATGATTACGAACTGAACAGGATCGCGTGCTGGAAATCGCGGCGCTGTACGTCTGGACACGAATGGCAAACGAGCATCAGGATAGGAAGCTATGGGCAGGAGAACTGGGAAGATTTGCCAACAACCTCAGGAGCATCGGATTAGGAGGCTAGAGGAAAAGGGATTGGCAAGCTGTATAATACTCGATAGGATTGAATTGACTTTAATCGTTGGGTACAGCCTCATATGTCTTTCTTGTCAAAATTGATGAATCCAAGATTCGTCACCGTCATCGAATCAATGAGAGCAGAATCAATAGGTTCAGTCCTTCCCTTTCTGTCTCGGCTACATGCAGGAAACGAAATTATCTGCTCTCGATGTTTCTCGGCCGATTTTGGCATGTCTCATGTCTCTTAGCCGAAAATGTGCTTCCTCTTGCCCTTGCGACAAGTTTCATCGTCGTTATCTAGTGCTTCAACGGGGAGAGAACAGCATCGATGGAGCCGATTTTGTTATATGTTGCTGTACGACATCTCCTGATAGTTCGACTGTCACTCTTGTTCGTATATGCTTGGAGGTCCCTGTATGGTTCGAAAATTCTACGGCTTGAATGATGAAGCCTGCCGTCACGGTGGAATCTGTTTACTGGCCTGGCTTCTCACCAGCACTGCGAAAGTGAACATCCAAGGATGTTTCTATCGCTGACATGTAAACTTTTACACCAACATTCGCCACGGTCAACTTTCTCTTTCGCCACACGCTTGGTGGCCTACTCGACTCCACCGCCCTATAACACTCAGCCGATTCAGGCATTCAAATCCAAGCTCTCTAATATCATCTTCTCCTCGCATATTCCCCCAGCATAGCCAGCAACAAAAACTCCAACGGCGGAGCCAAGAAGTGGACTGATCGAGAGCGTCACACGATCCAGACTCTACGATAGGAGTTCCTGTGCAACTCTCGCGATACCTACGATCTTTTGGGCCGTATGTGCGGTCCCGGCTTCGAAGCAGCTGGGAGGCCACACTACTCGCAATAGCAAATCAATGATGAATTCAATCAGCGCGAAAATGCAAGCAAGGCTTGGGAGATTTGGGGCCATATCTTTCAGTCGACTCAGAACCAAAATGGCCCGTACACTCAAGACGAACTCGACATGCGCGAGGAGATCCGAGACATCATCGTCTCTGAGGCAGCACGCATCGGCGGTCGAAACTGGTTGCTTGAGGATGCTAGTGGCAATCTGTCTCGCGCGATCAATCCGGTCTCTTTGTCTCCAGCAGCTGGGCCCCTTGCGGTCGCTGCAATTGCGCGAGCAGCAGCAAACGTGCAGGCGGCTGTCAATGGTACTAGTGTAGTTATACTGCCTTGATCCGCCCTCTCAAGCACCTCAACGCTTCTTCCTAGCCCAGCCATGTCAGTACTAGCCCGCTATCCTACGGCGGAAAGGCCAACGACGAAGACGATTACTTTCCCGGCTAGTACGGTAACTCAACCGCCAGCTTCGCAACCCAGTGACAAAGAAGCGGACGCCGTGGATGAAGGTGCACGTACGTCTCCAGGTGAGGTCCAAGACGATATGGCCGCCGTGAACAAAGTCCAGCCCGACGAAAATCCAGCGCAATCCAACCAAGCCAACACTCTCACCGGCGGCAAATCCTTCCAATCCTGGTTCCAAGACATCCTCGAAGACGACGACATCTCCGACAACGAAACCATCTTCACCATAACTCCCACCGGCCGGACCGCTCTCCAAGCCCATCAAAAACTCCCCATGGTTCACCAAGACTACCTCGCATTGAGATCCCGACTCCCGCAGAATTCCAAGTACATCACCACCGTCCCAGCCTCTTTCCCCCTCATTGACAATTCCGACGAGGTGTACAAATACGGTGGCGCCGCGATCCGCACCATCAACTCCCTCACCGGAAAAGTCACAGACGTCATGGTCTGCTCCAAGGATATCTGCAGGAATGAGCGCTGCTACACGTCAGACCATCCAGCCAAGTCACGCCGCAGGTCAAGTCCATTCAGGGGTATGCCGTTTGTTCATGTTAAGCGTGACTGTGAGGTTCACGATGGTGTCATCTACTTCGAAGGTCACCTGGATATCCCAAACTCCAGCTGGTCTTCTTTGCCACCGCGAGTGGAGGAGATTGATGTTATGTTCGTTGTTGATGACGAGGAGGTGGAGGTGAGGGCTCAGGGGTGTGTGGTGGAGCGTTGTCCGATTTGTCGGAGATTGGTGGTTGAGGAGGAGGAGGAGGAGGAGGAGGAGCAGGCGAAGGTGACAGGTCGGCGCAATCCAGGGCGAGCTGCGAAGGGGAAGGTAAGGCTTGGGAGTCTTGGTGATTGAGATGGTCTGGCTGGCGGAGCGGTGGTGTTGTGGTTTGCGAATGCGCTGTCAGGCGCGGAAATGGACGAAAGTTTCTGCTGACGGTGGTTGTGGTCGATATCCTTTGCGCAACGAGGCCTTCTGCAGGTTCAATAGCATACATTCATCACAGTAACAGATACCCGCCGCACTCGTGTCCCAGCAAGCCTTGTGATGTCCCTCGAATCCTCTTTTCCTTTGCCTTCTATTATGACCTCTCCGTTCCTTAGCAGCGCCTGGCATCTCTTCGTCGGGTGGCAAACGTAGCAGATCTTGATTTCCATGAGTATCGCTCTGTATTCTTCTTCTTGCGGCGGTGCTGGAGGCTGATTCGCTTGTAATCGTGCTATGGCAAAGTCCAGTAGCAAATCAGCAAAAGGGCAGACGGGCGACGGACGAGGGCGTGCAGCATGCGAAATGTGGCGTGAATGCAGAAATTAGCACCGCCGCGAAGATGTGAAGCATGCGTCGTTGACGCTTCAAGGCATGAGTACCTTTCGAAGGCGCTGCGACACTGTATGGCGGCGGAAGGACTCGACCACTGCACGAAGGCGCTGCGACGCTGTATGGCGGCGCAAGGCCTCAACCACTGCACGAAGGTACAGCAAGACCGTAGGACTGCGCAAGACCTCGACGACTGTTCAAAGGCTCAATGGCCGTCAGCAAAGGACAACGAGGTGAGCGAGAAGTAGCAGAGCAAGCAAAGATGGTAATACCGAAGCCTCTTCTCCTCACGCCACCCACAGGGCAACGACAAGATGAAAAAGACCATATCGCAAGCGACAGGAAGCCAGCAAAAATTGCGCTCGAGTACCCACCGTAGCGGTGTACACCCCAGCTCAGAACCGCGCTGTGCAATGCAGTCTGAATCAAGGGGGTTGCAAGGAATTCTTGAGAACCCCAACCCGAACAATGTAAGTATGAAGAAGAAAAAGAAAAATCAGGGGCAAGCTCAGGGGAGGGGGCTTTATATAGGGCGAGGGCTGGCTTGCGTCAGCTTCTAATCACAACTGCTTGCCGAGAGCCGAAATCAAAGCCTTTGTTTACTGTTGTGATTGCGGGTGATGTTCGGTTCGGGGTCAGGGGTCTCATGGCAACAGCAACACGCTGTGGGTTGTTGCTGGAGCTGCGGCTGCTGTGTCGATTATTCATCAAGCAATGATAGACACGTTGATACTCGCTCTGCTGTGGCCTCAATGCAACGACACACGTTTAGGAGCTGGAATGTCTTTTATGCCAAGAAATGCATCCTGCATGTGAAGTGCCAAGCTTTCTGGCTGCCGCTGCGAAGACTGTGTCTCGCGCGAACTCTCCGCCTTGAAAGCAATCCTCGACATCACAACTACTCTATACAAATCTCATGAACTTCGTAGACGAAGTGGACAACAAGTTATTGGATCAGAACAACATTCAGCACTTTGGCCATTCCTTTCTCTGCAGACCGTACAAAATAAGCCCGCAACGTGCTGCATAACCAACTCTTAACTGAAGTCGTAGCGATAGCATTATCCGAGTGCCTTCCAATTCAATCCAATCGCTGTCTAGATCTATAACCATGCTTCCGCTCCCACGTACCAACACCTGCCTTTCCACTCAACATTCATCTATCACAAATCACTCATTAGCGTCCACCCACAGTGATCTGTCGAAGACACCATCTTCTAGACTCTATTCTCCAACCGTCTCTTCAGTCCGAGTGACGAAAATCTCACCAGTCGAACCTCCAGCGAAGTCTAGAAACTCTGCAGCATGTTGTTCCCAAAACTGGCGGAGATCTGAGAAGCTGTGCTTCCTGAAGAAGTCGATACCGCGCGCTGGGCTGGTGGGTCAGTCTCGCTTTCTTCTTCTAGGTCGGGAGGAAGAACGCCTGGGTAGTCTGGAGATCGGTCGGCAACAGTCAACAAGGTTCCTCACCTTCGTCGCCGTGGTAGGGATCGTGCTCTGCCTCACCCTTGGTGAGATCGATCTGGGAAGCTGCATCGCTTTCCCTAGGATTGATCGGGGAACCAGCACCGTCTTGTATGAACTTGCACAGCTCTCGCTATTCTTCTCGTCATCTTCTAGCCCATCGCCAGCAGAATCTAGCAATGGGTGTGACGCGAGGAGCTGTGCCGCTTCTACCAAAATTGAAGCAAGGCCCTGCGAAATCAAGAGTGTCTCTGCCTCCGACTCCGCAGCAGGTACTACCTCAATCGGCGTCATAGCACTATTTACAGGATAATTTCTACAATTGCTCGGCGCAGCGTAGTAGAATATCACCTTCCGGAGCTTCTCGCGCATATCGTGTATATACCGGCATTTATATATCGCCAGAGCTTAACGGGTTTGCTGGCTTTGTCATTCGTCTCGGACGATGTGGGCTTAGTAGGCTTTGCGTTGCTTCTGGGTGTAGTAGTCGTGGTGCATTCGGCCGAAGAGGCTGTAGGGGACGATAAAGCCTTCTCCGCTGTCGAGGCCGAATTCTACCGTAAGGATTTGGTGGGTGTAGCGCTCTTAGTAGAGGGATTTAAGGCTTCGGGTCTTGAAGGTGTTCTTTGGAGGCATGGTATAGAGGAGTAGGGGATCTTGTGGGGAATTAGCTCGCAAAGACAAGTGCGAAAACGAAAGATAGACAGATCTAGTCAGCTTTGACTGAGCTGCTCGTTGGAAATCATCGAACGAAATCGAGCATTTTCTACAAAACTGGTCTACATTCTTCATCAACAACCACCAAGCCATCTACATATCAATGTAGGGCCGACAAAGGGATAGTACGCATGTCGCGCAAACCCGTATTCCTCAAGCACGGCTTCCAGTCCAAGATAGATCGCCAATCCTGCGACTGCAAGCCCAAGCCACGTCAGAAAGCCGGTATCAACATTGTAGAAAAGCTCGAGTATTTCCTGCATCCCTCCCCGGAAAACCGACACATACGATCCACCGCAATGCTTGCAGATCGTTCGTCCGTGATGATCTGTATACGGTATCAAGTCTGCAGGATCGATATCATCCACACCATCCGTCTTCTTCGGGTCGTTGATAGCAGCAAGATTCCTCCCACCCCAATGACAATTCCAAAACGTGAACAACGCGTAAAGTTTCACCAGACTGTGAAAGTACGCGAAAGCAAAGTAGCCAGGCAACATTCTCAAATCTTCGGGATGTCGAAGGAAGTAAGGCGTCAGTTTTATCATCTTGGTCGCAACAATCCAGACTCCAAGCGTCCAGTACGCTGCTGTCGTGCCATAGCCAGATCGATGGAGGAGATAGGCCAGTCCGAAGTCGTTGAAGAGCGCGAAGTTGAAGAAGCTCGAGATGTATACTGCGTAGACACACCACGGCTGTCGATACCAGACTGTACGGTCCGTGAACAGAGAACAGCTGTTGCTTCGCCAGGTTGTGCGTACCCATCTCAAACATTGGCTGACGAACTTCGGATACGTGCCCAGTGTAGTCTCGATACAAGCATCTTCACAGTATTGAATCTTAATGTCCCAGCCTTTCTTCACCTCGTAGCGGGTAATATAGTTGTCATCATCAGGATTCAGTGGCCCGCACAAACCAAAGAAGAAGCGCTCATTCGTAAAGCCCTCCAAGAACTCCTCCGATTGCAGGATCCGTGTCCGATGAAGCGACGTACGACCAGAAATAACGAAAACTCCCCCATCGATCGTGTTTGTCGCCCGGATCTCAAAGTTGTGCCGCTCGAGGTAGATCGCTCCTAGCATATTCCAATATGATCGAATATTGAAGCCTGTGTCCGTTCGACGAACGCGTTTGTTCGTACCCACAGCTCCGACTCTTTCGTCTTCGAAGGGTGCAATCGCTGTCGGGAGGAATTTGCCAGGCCATATGACGTGGTCGTCAAGAAGGACTGTGATTTTCCCCTTGGCTTTTGGAATGGCTGTGGCGACTTGATGACGCTTGTTGGCGATCGGGCATGTGTGGACGGTGATATGTGTGTCGAACTGCCAAGAGTAGTGGCGAGCGACCGCCTTGCAGAGTGTTTTGTTCTCGCTACCGACTGTGACGATGAGGATCTCTTTTGGGTTGTTCTGTAGGCAGCTTTCGATGCATTCTTTGAATTCTGGATTCTTTGGGTCGACGGTGGGTAGAATGACACTGCAGTCTCGGGACTTGTATTTGGGATTCCTAGGAATTGGAGCGGGCTGATAGCACCAGAATGAGATCAGGTGGACGACGGTGCGCAGGTAGCGGAATATGAAGACTGCGGTGAACCAGAAGAGTGGGTGGTGGTAGGCTCGGCTCGCGAGGGTATGGAGGTTGAGACCTGAGTCTGCCGAAGACGACGCCATGCTGTGCCACCACTGCCAATCGTTGTGTGTTTCAGGCTTTTCATCTCTCCATTCGATCCTGACATGTTGCTCGAGGTATTGAGAAGCCGTGCAGAGGACAAAGAACAACAATGGCATGAGTCCAGAATCCGACCGATGGAGAGTCGACGGATTTGGCCATCGACTGCCCTTTGTTTGTGCTACCGGAGACGTCTCATCAAACACCGGGATGAACATTTCAAAGGCATGCCCTGTGGAAGTCGATGTGTTGAGAATACCGGAGTGTTCTTGTAATCTCGCTTGAGGCAGGCCGCGCCTAGTTTCTCGAAGTCCTCCGGGTGATTCCTCTGCATAGTATGCCTGTAGTCGATTGAGTCTCTTCTTCCTTCGACGTCCGTATCTTCTGCATCTGAACTCTGCAGGTAACGTTGTACATTACGAATGTAGGATGTTTTCTTCGGCGCCATGGTCTTGAAGCCATCGCGATTTTGGTTGATACCAGCTGCTAGAGGTTGCCTTTCAGAGCTTCAACAGGAAAAGCACAAAGAGAGGGTGTAATCGCACGTGGTATAGACCAGTGAGAACATGTTTTCTTTGTCCCCAGGTCCAGTCTGCCATTTGAAATGTCATGCAAATCAAAACTTCACCCCAAACCAAACATACCACACCGAGAACATCCACCACCATGAAACTCACCACCGCCCTATGCCTATTGATCGCCTCCTTCGGCACCCTCACCACCGCAACCCCCAACCCCGCCAGCGTCCTCGACATAGTCGCCAACCCCAAAGGCGTCTGCCAGACCAAAAACCCGCGCGTCGTCAAAGCCATCGACCTCTTCTGCCACCGCAGCGGCACCAAGCTCACCGTCCCCTCCCTCTTCGCCCATACAGGCGTATATCTCAAACCACAACCTCCGCATTCCCCGAACGAAGTCTTTGTTTGGATCGAGGGGACTTGCAGTCCGCCTCAGTGGGTTCCGCAAGAGGTTTGTCGGAAACAGTTTTTTCAGATGTGTGCGACGGGTGGGGGCAAAGGAGGGGCGAAGGTTCGGTATGGGAGGGATGGGTGTCAGGGGTGGAATATTTTGGTGAAGAAGCCGTAGATCGAGGCATGTGGGGAATTGGGGGAGTTTTGGAAAAAAGATATCAGGGAGTGAGAAATGTGAATGAAGAATTGCGTTATGACGGCTCGCACGCTTGGGCAGAATGTCTCCCACTACTACTACTACTACTACTACTATCGAGGCAGTGAGATGGCGTTTGGAGAAACGAGTGAGCGTCGCGCGGAACAATAAGGGGTTGATCAACTTTTTTTCCAGACAACGTTCAGGCATACATCATCGGTATATACAAATTGCTTGCCACTCTTTGACAGCATTCTCATCACAAAACTTCACCCCTTCCTGCCAACATCTCCTTCATCTACTTGCCATTCCCCCCAGTGCCAGACGGAGCGACAATCGGGCAAGCAGCAAAAGCGGTCATGTTAGAGCTCGCGAAGATGGGATTAACCATCTTCCTCATGAAGTCCAGATTCGCCTGTGGGACGGTAGTGAAAGCCGTATTTCCACCCCCACCGAGAGCAGACGGGACGTTCTCCGTAGCGATCTGGTAAAGCAAGCAAGCAACACCCGCAGCGGTACCGTTGAACATGTTGTTAGAAATCGAAGGACCGAACTGACCGAGCCCAACGAAGGAGTTTGGCTTGCCGGTGTTCCCGCCGAACGCGACGGGGTAGGCCTCGTATTGCTTGAAAATCTCGGCAGCGACGAGGGGGATGGAGTAGGGGTCGACACGGGAGAACCAGTTTTGGGGGAGTTGCTCGTTTTTGAAGAAGTAGTCCATGGTTTGCTTGTCGGGAGTTCCCAACTCGCCCTTGGAGGGGAAGAGTTCGTACAGGAAAGACGCGGCTCCGTACAAGAGGAGGGATTTGGGACCGTAGTAGAAATTTCCGTTGTGGGCGACGGAATCATCGTAGCGCTGCTTGCGGTAGCGGGCGATGTTGGCCTCGTTGCAGCCGGCGGTGTTGACGCCTCCGACGGAGCACTGTTGGATCATCTGGTTGTAGAGGGTGGTGTTGAATTTGTAGTTGTCGCCGTTGTTGAGGAAGTAGTCGTTGCGGGTGAGTGAGGTGTCGCCTTCGAACTTGTTGTGGCCGTTGAGACCTGGCTCTGGACCGAGGCCTGGGGTGGCTGTTCGGGTGGTGGCATCACATCCTAGAGAGAGCTTCATGGTGACTGGATCTCCATCAAGACCCACGCCGAGAGTGGCGAGGAGGACAGCAAGGTCGTAGCCCACGCCGTAGACGTTCTGCTGGGCGTCGACGAGCTCGCCAAAGGTAGTAATGCCATCTCTGGCCAGGAAGTTGTGGTTGGCGGCGGTCTGGCGTCTGTCAGGATTCGTCGTGATTGAAATGAGAGATGACAAGACTTACGTTCAGACCCGGGCATGGTCCACGGATATCGGTGCTCTTTGGTTTCATGTAGGCGTGAGCAGTGTCACCCTAGGATTCAAGTCAGCAATCCGGCAAGATGATGAGAAGCTGAAGAGGGCGCACCTTTGCTGGCACAAGGTTGTTGGTGCAGACCTGGGTACCAGGAAGTGGGTACTTGGCACCGCAGTATGGATACTGTGTGGTGATGCCCTGGGCTGGGACATGGTTCGGGTTGAAACCGCAAGTCTGTTGATCATCTCGACGTTCAACATCGCGGGTCAAGCTCTCGCCATCGAAGTCCCTCTTGGACATGCCAACGGAGTGGGCGACCCAAGGGAAGGCGGCAGCCTGGCCGGCCAAGGCAGCGACAACAACAGCGTTGAGCATGATAGTCGCAAGGGGCGGGAAGATGTTTGGTGGATGGGAAAGACGAACTGAGGGCAGTGATCCGGCCCTTCAAATAAGACCGGAATGTAATCCCGCTTGCTTTGGTACCTCAGCCAGATTCGAAGCGGCTTCGAGACGTACGCTCGCGTGAAGCTTGATGTAGCTTGTGTGCGCTTGTGGCGGGTGGCGGATGCGGCTCACTTTACGGAGAGTGTTGATGAAGGCCACGCTGAGACCGATGAGTTTTTGATCTCCAGATGAGGGCCGATTGGCTTCTGGGGTGCATCTCGCTGGTCTGGAGTAGGCTACAGCTTCGATAGCTTCTACTGCTTGTGGCTGTGGCCTTCTAGGAGCGGACGTGCGTAAGCTCTCACATCTGCGCCGTCATTGGCCCTATAGTGTTCCATCTCCTGCATTGGTGTTGCTGGCCAGCTGATCAAGAGCGGGAAATATCATACGCCAGCTACGTCTATGGCGAAGCATGAATGCTGTCAAGGGCAAGAACACCCGCAATCCTGGATGGCTTTGGCCTGTAGGTCTTTGCCCTTGACTCACGTTCGTCGACGAGAGATTGAGCTGCTTTTTCCCCTTGAGCGGGATGCCAAACTGCGTGTTGGAGGGAAGAACTGGATGCAAGCTAGTCGTGCTTAGATCGTCAATATGCAGCCCTAGAGCAACTGGAAACGGTTGGAGGGGCTAGTTGTGAATACTTTCTAACGGGAGATTTTCAAGCTTGTTTTGTAGTCCTCGGCGTCAAGTTCGCAACCACGTGTGAGGGCTAGGTCGTGGCGTATGGCCATGTGGGCACACTGTCATCGATATCAGCTCCCTAGCCTTTCTGGATGCTCGTCCGGAGCACATTGATCTCTTTCGTCCATTCTCAGCTTCACTCATGAGTGAGATTCTGCGGTGTACCGGATTACGTATCCCCTTCCCTATCCGTGTGCCTTTCTTCTCCGCTGACCGTGCTTCATTCTGGCTTTGCAGAAGTGTACGCCAGGTACACACCAGCTTCATCTACACGACGGGAGAGGCTTAAACCAACGACGAATGGAAGCAGGATGAAGAAGGGCAAGTGAGGTCCGTCTAGCCAATAGCGGGTGGCTTATTACATTCACGACCGAGGTAGCCTCGGCACTTTAATAAGCAAGTTTATTTTGAACCACACTCCTCCCCCTCCCCACTAAGATCTTTACTCAAAAGTGCATTCTGTGCGCTGGAGATACCTAGGCCATAGAGTACTTGAAGTGTGATCGTCGTCTCATTATACAGAAAGAGCTCGGAGCTTGTAGGGACGAGTGTCTGCTAAGGAGAAGGCTCCCAAGACGCTTGGAAACCTCCTCGGTATGGCCGCAGAAGCAATCCTGAGACAGCATAGAGGCCAATAGGAGCTCGAATCACTCGCTATACCATCGCTCGATTGAGGTCAAATGATGTCTAATTGAGAGACTTCCCATTCGTGCAGAGAGGCCAAGGATCTCACGCACACGGTCTGCAATGCAAAGCTTCCACATTTGGTCTGGTCGAAACTGCAGTACGAATAGTTGCTTGCTGTTCCTCACAAATCTGCAGTCATCACTCACCGTTCGCCTTGAATAATATCAAACGTATCAGTCCGAGGACAGCAGAGCAGAGCCTCGGTGACCAGGCCTCCTTAGTCTTTGCAATGCACTAATAAGATTGCTCCCGCTTCGTCCAACACCGAAAGCTTTCGACGCAATTCAAGCCGACACGCAAGCCAAAATTCGACCGACGACCGATCATTTCTGCCTCGGTACTTAAGATGTCTTTATTCGCCCTTCTGTTCCGTGCCTTGCTGAATTTTTCTAAGGCGGCATCGACTCGATCGAGACCCTTATATGTGGACTGAAAGAAGCAGGGGCATACATAGTGGTGTAAGCGGACAGGGAAGAAGAGCTGGGAACTGGTTCTCTAGTATAGGAATCGAAGCCTAGGCGGAAGACCTAGCCCCATCGTCGGCGGCGACGTAACGAGAGTCCTAATACCCCAAGAGAATGCAGCGAAAGCTGTCGGCTAGTGCCTCCCTCGCCGGCAATAATAGGCTAGAATAGTCTCACTCTAGCAGGGCCTCTTCTCTTCGGCATCCTTAATTCCGCCCACTCTAGTATAGACGCAGATCCTACACTCAGGCGTAGAACTCATGCCTTCTTGATCGTTTCTCTCTTGCATTTTAATTCTTTCTACAACGCTCGGCCCCAAACAGGTCTCGCACGAGGCATAATTTCGCTTCACTGCACTTCGTCTATCCCTTCTTCCTTCTTGACTTTCTACCACTTCAGGCCTCCGAGCTCTATACCCACACCGACAACGACGCATTATCGTGCTCGTAGTGGGAAAGGTTACGGACTTGATTTCCACGTCTACCCCTTCTCGTCGTCGTCGAAAAAATGCATACTAAATCCGGAAAAAAAAAACCAAAAGTTGTTTTCGTTTCGAGGATTGCGCGGTCGAGAAGTTTCTTCGGTGCCGGGCATACTTTTAGGGAAAGGAATCGGATTTTCTGCGGCTTGGGAGGGTGTGAGGATGGAGAAGGAGAAGATTTGGAGGAGGTTATTAGGAGGAGGTTAGGGTAGGTGGGAGAGGGCGTGGAGGAGGTAGGATTTTTGTGATGATGTGTTGGGGGCTCCAGCTTAGGGGAAATCTGCTTCATTATGTTCTTTAGAGTTGAGAGATGGGCGGTAGATAAGAAAAGAAAAAGCTTGCTTGCTTGTAGAGACCAAGATAGAGCACACTTCCCCATCGCCACTCCCACCCTTCCCAATTGCGAGTGCGAGCCAATCCACTACTACTACCTTCCCCCCCCCCCCCTTCACAAATCCCTCGTCAAAGCAAACACCGCCATCTTCGCCAACCTAACCGAATAATCACTGCAATCCACATGCGATCCCCCCGAAAGAAAATTTTCCGCAAGTCTACACGGCGCAACCACCCCCCCGGCAGCCTGAAACCTCGCCTCAATCTCCTCCGCCTCATTCCTGCGTAGTCTCGGCCGCCGCGAGGGACAACCATTCAAATAGAACGGCGACGTGATGACAGCCGTCGTAAACGCATCGTAATACATCGAGACCTCGGCGTCCTCCTCCTCCTCGACGAAAACCTGCCATCGCGAATGCGAGATTTTCGGGGATGAAGTATTCTGAATCGAAAGTTTGATCAGTTCGTTTCGGACATGTTGAGGCCGGGCTAGGCAGCCCGATAGGCGGAGGAATCGGCTGAGGAGCCATGAACGGGTGTGTGCGGCGGCGGTGCGCTGTTTGATGCGGCGGAGAGTGAGGGAGGCGGGGGCTTGGAAGTGGAGATCGGATTCTTCGGCGAGGATGTGGTCGGTTCGGAAGAAATGTTGGAGTTGGATGGTACATTCGTAGCCCTTGATTCTGGGCTCGAGGGTGGAGAGGAGGTTGGAGATGACGGGTTCTTCTTTTTCGCGGAGTTTGTGGAAGGCGGTGCTGTGAGGTGCGGAGCCCCAGTGGCTCATGTGGATTGTGAGGCGGAAGTTCTGGAGGGATGGGAGTTGGATGTGGGCATGCTTCAAGGTTCGACGGATTTGTTTTCGAACTTGTGAGGCTGCGGCTTCTCTGGGCCAGCCTCGGTAGCAGCAGAGTGGATCGATAGATACCTGAAGCTCCACGTGGCGGATCTTGCTGAGTTGAGATGTGTTGAGGGCTCGTTCTGGCTGGTCGTCGATGCTGGCCGTCCGATAGTCGAGGAGGATATCGCGTTCGGAAAGTAGAGCCTCTTCCATAATCGCCAGGAGACGGTGTGCGCCGGCGCCGGGGATGCCCAGTAGATGCTTCGAGAGGGCCTCGGTATTGGAGTAGCAGTCATGACGAGTGATCTCGACCACCACTGGCAGGGCCAGATCGCAGACGACATACTGGAAGACTGCTATAATGAGCTCGTGCGGAAGTCGTCCTGCTGCCAGCTTCTCGACAATGCGCTGGCGATGGCGCGGAGCATTTATGGGTAACATGGTGCTTTTCATGAATCGGTGGGAATGCGTTCATCAAGACATGCACCACCGAACTCCGGTTTGCAATTTCGAACATCTGTGGATGCGAATCGATTTCTTGGCAGCAGTCAGCAAAAGAGTAACGCAAACGACTGGCTCCAGAGAAAGTCAAACGCTGACACGAATCAGCTTCATGGTAAGAATCAGCTTCTGGTCAGCATCTACACATGGTATCTCATCGCTCTACCGTTTCCTCGTCAACCCTTCCGCATGAAAGAAAGCCTCCCAGTGCGAATTGTGCGCTGGCTGTTGAACAAGTCCCCATTTCTGCATCTCAAGCCTCACATCCATGTTGATCGGGTCTTTAGTCATGGGATGCCAATGCTCAAAGTCGACTAGAGATCTGGATGTTTCGTTCAGTGGGAGTGCTAAGATCAAGATCACGGTGAGACGCCACGTACAATCTTCGAGTGTCTGCTTCCCACAAGATGTTTCGCAGGGCGCAATCGTAGGGGTCGAAGCCCAGGCTCCAGACATGTCTGGTTCGATGTCAGCCTGCATGCACGGCCGCGGAGGAGGATGCGTGTCGCACCGGATCGCAGGCGTGAAAGCGTCTCGGATCTCCTCCCTCTGTGCGTCTTCCATACTCCAGAACTTGAGATCCATCAGATGCTGGCCCGGCATGAGAGTCATGACGATGTAGGCGATGTAGCCTCCCGGCATAGGTCCACGTCCATCCTGCACGACGGTCTTCCATGCAATGAGATGCGGGAGGCCTGGCGACTTGGTATCGGCGAACGTTTGCAAAGCCTTGAGCTCGTCTTTGGTATGCTCGCCGGGGCCCGGGATGGGCGTCGTCAGGCCGCCTGCCAGGACGGATGGAGCTCTGTGGGAGGGAGGGAGTAAGCAGCTGTGCAGGGGCGGGGTGGATCATACTGTATGGCGACACATGTCAGACGCACTGGACTTTGCACTTCAGCACGAAGAGCGCATCGGTGCCAGCCTCATTCGACGCATCAGGCTGTATCCGCCGGCATATGTACAGTACCCTCGCCGCTGCGTCGTCTTTGCGGAAGTCTGTTATCGGCCGCACGCGCTCAAAGGCGGCGCCAAGCTCGGGAAAGTCCACAATGCGCTCCAACAGCCTGTCCGCATCGTCAAGGGTCAGGCCGTGGTTCATCTTGGTCGGGCTGGATGGTATTCATGTTGCGGCGATGGAGTTCGTGGGTGGAGTTCTTTGCGGTGACGTCGCAGGCTCGGATGAGTGGAGGAGTGGAGGGATTTCGAACGACGGCTATTCTAGACCTGGCGGTCACGGCGGAAGGTTTCCGTGCTCATGACTAGGCAAAGTCTTCGATCGTTATACATCTCGCAATGAAGCATTCGATCAAGTAAAAGAAGTTATAATAAAGATTCTAATTATAATATCCCATCCTCGCAAAAGTTCCCTTCCATTCTAGCGCCTGCGCTTTCGATTACTCATAAGCTGTTATACTGATACATAACAATAACGTCCATCTATATCTATACTCTTGGGTATCCTGTTCTTCGATTTCGGGAAATGATTACCATGTATACGGCGTAATGCCAGTCGGTCGTGCAGTCGAGCTTAAGCCAGACGGGATTGGCTTGGGATGCGGCCAGCTGCCAGTTGGGTATGGGTAGCCTCCAGTCGGGTAAGCGCCGGTTGGATGAGGCTTGCCACTGCTTGGCTTTGGGTTTGGGTTTGGGTATGGTGGTGGGAGTGGGTGCTTGGTGGTGGGAGAAGCAGTTGGTGCTGGGTATGTGAGTGTCAAAGTCGTAGTGTAGCCGTAGGCGAGTGTGACGGTGACGGTCTCGGTGTGCTGTGGCTGACTTGGGTATTGAGGAGCTGGCGATGGGGCGGTGATGTACTTTGTCACTGTGACTTGCGGTGGGCAGACTGGTGCTGCTGGGTAGGAGTGATGCGGCGGCTGCGCTGGTGGGGAAGGCTGGATTGGGTTGACGGGAGGGGTGGGGACTGTAACGAGAGTTGAAGTCGCCAGGTAGGTAGTGGTGATGTATTTGGTCGACAAAGATGTGCTCCACCAGGTCTGGTCGTGCGAGGTGACTTGGGTACTGCAAGGCACGAGCTTCGTGATCGTCTTGGTGACGGGTACGGTGATTGTCGTTGTGAGGTGTATCGTGGGCGTGGCCGAGGCGGACTTGGTCGTGGTTGCTGGGGGCGGGAGAGCATATCCGCTGCCTGTTGGATATGGCGGCTTCGGGTGATCGCCAGTGCCATGAGGAGGCTTTGGCCAGCCCCCAGTCGGGTAGGGATGTGGGTGAGGCTCTGGATGTCCGCCTGTGGGATAAGGATGAAGGATGCTTTTGGAGGTAGAGCTGGTGGTTTGCGAGCCCGACCGAGAAGTGGAGCAGCTGGTTGTACTCGGTGCTGGAAGACTGCTGCTGCTGCTGCTGCTCGATGGCCATGTTCCGTTTGATCCGTAGTAGCCTGGCATGGCAGATGCTGCGCCAAGAAGCGCGAGAAAAGCGAAAGTGGAATACATTGTGCCGTGTTTCTCAAGCGATTTGGAAGAGCGTAAGAAAAGCGAAAGTATTGCTGTAGCGTAGATGTTTGACGAGCGAGGGAATCGTTAGGACAAGCGAATGTGATAGCGACCCAGACACAAGGAAACAAGGAAATAGGGAAATAGGAGACTGGGAGAAGGTGTTGCTGATGCTAGACAGTCGTACTAGAGGCGGCATGATGGGCGTATGATATAGGCAGCCTGTATAACCGGTGGTGTCGTAGTCGGTGGTGTGACAAAGACGTCGGTTTCTAATCGTAGACGGCTGCTGATGCTACGCTCTCCAGGCTGCCAGGCGTATGCACCAGTCGGCCCTCGTATGGCGGACTGCCCGTCCGTGGCGGTCAGCCTCACGTACTACCGCTTGACGATACCGCATTGGGCCGTGGCTGAAGGCTGTGCTGACGCTGTCGCCGGCCGGCCCCGGCATCAGCAGTGCTGTCATTGCTGGAATCGTCCAGGTGTGGCAGGCGGTCTTCGCAGCAGGATCGATGGATTCGTGATGGGCCGGGCTCGAATCTGCTGACGTTGTTGTGGTGGTGAGTCGAAGGGAGAAGCAAGAGGTTTTTCCGATCCCGCTAACCACTTTGGGAAGCGCCAAGAGTTGCAGGGGCTGTTCTATTTTGATTCACGCACTCGTTCTCACCACCACACCGTCATTGCTTGACGGTATGCAACCCACTCCCACGTCCGCATCGTCCCATTCGCAAATTTCCCACGGGAGCGGATATCGCAAAACCGGCCATCCCAATGTCGCCCATACGAAGCATCCACCTTGCGCCCGACGAGAACGCCGAAACGCGGAGGAGATGAGACTGCTTTGTCGCGACAGCCATCAGAATCAGCCCACAGTAGCGGGAGGACACAAGCAAAATTGGTGCGATATACATGCATGCGGTGACCGGGAGCTTCGAGAGCGCGGAGGCCTATCAAAGACTAAAGAGCCGGCGATATTGGCATAACATTTCCGCACTCGGTTCTGACTCCCCCCTCCGGGCCTGGGTTTGCCGCGCAAGAACAGATACATGCAGCGATTTAGCATGAACTTGCTGCTCTCGTGTGGCTGTCTGTCGGTACTTGGGTGGATGCTGGCCAATGAGCCAGAACGCCATGCTTGGAGCCTCACGCGTGAAATGCAAGCGACACCTTCTGCCATCCTGCCTGCATTCATTGACCAATGTCGTCTTGCTATGGACCTCGTAGGCTGACCATGTCCCAGACGTTCTTGGCTCAGGCCTCCGCTCCCAACGGACGAGGCGAAGCGGATATTCAGATCTTGCCCCGATGTCCTTTGGGTGCCGCCTTCACCACGGTACTGGCGCCTGGAGACTGTGTCATTCAATTCTTGAATTATGCCGATTTGCAAGCTTTTAACCACACTAGCATCCCCTCTGGAATGGCGTGTCCATCGAACTGAAAACGTGTTGCGAAAATCGCGGTTGATCTAGATGAGCTTCCCGGCCGCTTCCCTTTCGCAAGAGAGACGAGTCATGATTCCAGCATCGACTCTTCCTTCTGCACTCAGAGCTTTCACTCTTTACTCCCAGACTGCTGCGGCGATACTCTCATTCACGTGCTAGCATCTCAGTCACGGCCTCTGCGCTGCCTAGATGTCCCTAATCACGCTCCTAGTCCTGACCCATTCACAAACCTTTGTCTCCATTCATGCTACGAATTCACAAGTAGTGCGACCATGAAGAGCTCTTTGTTCGATATGCCCTCCTACAACGCATTGTTCTCGGCGACACGTTGGCCTCGGAGCACTTGGCCGCCCTGAAATTGACGTCTTCTTCCACCAACACTGATCCTCCTTCTTCACTACACTTACTGCCTCTTCTCATACCTGCCTGGCGCAAGTACTCCCGAAGAAAGAGTCCATACACGGAAAAGTCGCTAAACTTCCCAGTCCACGCCCCAAAATCCATCGCGAAACACTTCGACTATGGCCGGTAACAACTCATACGTTGAGCCGCGCTGTCCATTCTGCAATGAACGTCACCAAGGTCGGGAGGATTGCGTGAACGCCCTGGAACAAGGGGAAAGCTTTTTGCGCGCAGCGAGGCTTTCGACGCGCAGGACTGACGATGCCATAGTTATTGACCAACTCACCCATCACGAACACCCTCCTCAAGACATGCCTAGCAGAATCAAGCGCCGTAGACTCTCCGACGCCGCCCCAGAACCAGAACAGGACGTCACTCAAGCCGACTCGAGATCTATCATCGTGCCAGGGTTCCCGTTAGAAGGAGATCCCTTCGGCCCACACTGGAGTATCGCAGAAGATGCAGGCAGCTACAACCCTCCCAACGCCCCAAACATCGACGTCTCCCCCAAAGTCACCCAACAAGACTGGGATCGCATCATGGCATCTATCCCACCCCACGATCGTATCGGCCTTCTCAAACAAGACTACCACTTCAACAACAAATGGCTGATCGGCAAACCCATGTTCCCTCACCAACTTCCCGACCGCGCCAGAGCTGATCTCAACATGATCGACGACGAGCAAGGCGGCTTTGAACCCCTCCCTCCTCCGAGTCTGCCCCACGATGAGCAGCTTTGGAGCTTGCATGCTCAGACTCATACTTTTGATCACAGCACTGAGAGTTTTGTGCCGGTTGATCAGGAGCCGAAGCGTGCGGAGAAGAAGAGTTTGCTGACTGAGGAACAGATGGAGAGGAATGTCACAGGCTTCTTGACGAAATCTCCCGCTGAGCGGTCGAAGCGTACCGCACATGACGAGTTCTTTGCTCCGGAGGCGTAGAGAGTAGAAAGGGAAAGGTTTGTCTACTACATTTTGGATTGCGTGGTTAGTACTTGTTCTTGCTTTCAGCTCTCTTGCTTGCCTTTCTTTGCTCGGGCTGCTTTCTCTTAGCTAATGTTTGCTGCCACGTCAGCAGAAGGAATAAATGCATATCAGTCTTCCTGATACGAAATTAAATTTTCTTCCTATAGCATAACTTCCCTCTATAGCATTGGTGGGTAAAGCATATCAGCCAGACCTTCTCTCTACTTTTCTTTCCTTTATAACTATGAAATTTCACCTCCTCCTAGACTTTGAACTTCAGCACTGCATATGAAAGTGAAAGTGGCAGGTGTTTGAAACTCCGCGCCTGAGAATAATTCACATGACGATGGCAGTGAGCCGTTTGGTTACACATGCTATAAGCCGCTTCCTTGTGCTTCGCCATCAACTATTACGGGACGACTCTCACTTATTCACTCAACCGATTCATTCATATGCGCTACCATTTACGCACGGGCTCTGTTCGTTTCAAACCCTCACTTCGACTTCTAGGCTGTATTTAAAGCTCTCTTCTTCTACCAACTTCTAAGACTCAATACCGACATCCGCTCTTCGAGATCGACCTCCAGATTCCAAAAACAAGACCTACTTGCCACAACACCTTACATCCTAGACACGCACGCTTATACCGACTATGGATCTCGACATCCGCATTCCGCTCGAGCCTAACTTCCTCCCAAACACTATCGCCGAAATCGTCGCGACCGGAGGCATCAGATACAGCGACTTCCTCACGGACTCTGAGACCGAATGGACGGTAAGTGTCTCATGGAACTCCCAATAAGCTACCCAGTACTCATTCCCTCTCAGGCATACCCTGGCGACTGTGCCTTCTGCATGGGCCGCCTGGACTCGAGCTCGAACGACTGTCGCGATTCGGTCTGGAGCTACCTGGGCCGTGGCGAACCCAACATCCAAGACCAGTATATCATTACCACTCCGCCCTGCAGCCACCACTTCCACGCCGGTTGTTTTCACGAGGCGACGCAACAGGGTAGCGGTATCAACAAGTGCCCAATCTGCCGTACGAAGTGGTTTGATGCCGCGCAAGATCTCCAAAAGGCACGGAATGTCAACTTCGCGATCACGCGCATGATGAATGGCGAGTTCTCCTTGCCATCCACTCGCAGCATCCGATTGCAGTCGTACGATCTCAGCGAGAGCTTGGTCATTGCGGCATACGCCCTGCGGACTAGAATTTCGACGTACAATGCACCTGAGGTAAGCCAATGTCATCGCAATTGAAAAGAATGGCGCTGACAATCTACAGATCACCCAGCACGGCCCTACCGTGCTCACCGCCATTATCAGTCTCGCCCGAGCAAGTGACGGAGCGAGAGTTGATGTGCACGGCTTCCTCACCCAGCTCTCAGCCCGTGCGACCCGTGTGACGTACGGCATCTATACCAAGCGTCCCGGTCGAGATCCTCCCGCACAAGCCATTACCCTGCAGAGCTTCGCTAGTGAGGTGTTGACTATAGGGCTCGGTTACTATCTGACTGGATGAGGAATGCTCGGTAGGGCGGAAGGGAAGGCAGGGGAGGAGGCGCAAATGCTCAGGTGTCAGACGCTGGCTTTCGCAGAGCTGTGATATGCGATGCTGTCACAGTTCGCATTGGGGAGATGGATGCAGCTACGAGAGTCTGAGTTGCTATATCCTCAACAATTATACGCGATTTAGCCTCCGAGGATTTAGCTATCGTCCTAGCTATCTAGCAATAGGACCTTACGGTTGCTCAAGTTCTCCACGACGGCGAAGGCAACAAGAAACTCCGCTTAGCCTTATCGCTCTTTGGTGGCGGCTTCGCTGGGTTCTAGAAGAAGTTCGTAGGCGCTATAGGAGAAGTGGACCACGTTGGCAGAGTTACTGTGGACCGCGATGGCAGACTTGCTGCTATCTACTTCGGCGCTTAGGCCCTCGCCCTAGCTACGAGATTCTACATGCTGAAGATGGGACAGCTAGAGGTTCTTGAAAAGCCGGAACCAGGCATATGGGACTAGACGAACGAGCTCATATAGCTCACTGCGAAGGATCCAGCTTTCGAAGGATACCAAGCCATTGAGGCATTGTCGTTCGGGCTGGTGTGTTGTATTGGAGCGAGAATGTGGAGGAGCATATTCGGATAGCTTATGAGAGCCCGGAGGACGAAATTAGCTCTAACGGCATGCTTCCACAGTGGCCTTGCGTTGTGAGGCGTAGAGGATAGTAAATACATTGTCAATAAGAAGAATGAGGTGAAATGGATTGATGGAGAACGTGAAGTCCAGTCCTTGCTGCCAAGCCCTTTCACGTGAGCGGCTTTCGGTCCCTCCCATCCATCCCTGCCTGCTACCCGAGGCATGCTTCTCCAAACAACACCTCCCCTTCGCTCCACCACTATCCCTCTTGACTCTTCAGCCTCATTTCAAGATCAGATCTCGCGGCCACAATGTCTCAATCCACCTCGGGAGCAGGCGTAATCGTGGTGCCTACGCACACCAACCGCCTCAAACCCCCTCACGTAGCCGGCGTCGACGTCACTTTGCGCAACGACAACATCCTCCTTATCACCTACAACAGACCCAAGCAAATGAACTCGATCACACACACCATGAACTGGCAACTGCAACAACTGTTCGACTGGTTCGATGCCGAGCCGACGTTGCGTGTCGCAGTGATTACTGGAACTGGCATGAGAGCTTTCTGCTGTGGCTCAGATCTGAAAGAGATTGAGCGGGCGGGAAATGCGAAGCTGGAGTCGGATGAATTGAAGAAATCGGAGCCGTATCTCCATGAGCATCCGAGGAGTGGGTCTACGGGGTCGAGTAGGAGAAGAGGGAAGAAGCCGGTGTTGGTGGCGGTTAATGGGCTGGCGCTCGGTGGAGGGTTAATTCGTGAGGGTCTTCGTGTTGGGTCGTGCAAGGGATCTCTCCTGACATGCCCGTCCAGAGACATCGCAATAGCGTCCCCGACAGCCAAGTTTGGACTCCCAGAAGCTCGTGTTGGCGTTTACGCGTACGGTGGCGGCCTGCTAAGATTGGTCCACGCAGTAGGCATGCAGAGAGCTACCGACATCGCATTGACATGTCGACAAGTCCCTGCCGAAGAAGCGCTTCGTCTCGGTCTCATCGCTGGCATTTCAAAGACTCCAGAATCTGTGCTTGAGGAGAAGCTTGCCAAGGCAAAGGAGATCGCGAACATTTCTCCGGATGGCACGATCGTCACGAGAGCTGGTCTTCGTGAAGCATGGGAAACTGGCAGCATTGAGCGAGCGTTTCAAGTCACGCACGAGCAGCTTTACGACAAGCTTATTGCTAGCGAGAACTGTGCTGAAGGTTTGGGGGCTTTCAGGACGAAGAGGCAGCCGAAGTGGAAGGATTCGAAGTTGTAAACTTGTAACAACATGTGGCTGCTAATAATCTTGCAGTGAGTCTATGTACACAGCCAACAGTACGCCCGACCCACAGGGTGGCGGCTCAGCATGACTACAATTTTTCTTGAAGCTCATCACCAATGCTCCCGCGAACGCCATTGCCCAGCAATACCAGGCTAAACAGGATCTCATGGATCACCGGGAGTCGTCAGAGCCACTAAAAGAATCCACCAGTCGTCGGCGGACCTCCAGACCCGAACCCCCATCCACGAAGCTGCGGCGCATAGCGCAGACCAGCATTCCGCGCCTGCCATTGCCCATACCGCTCGGCACCTGCAGAGCCCGCCCACCCACCGTTGCGTGCCCATTCAGCCGCTCCAAAATTCGGGTACTGACCGTAAGCTCTTCGCCGATGATTACGATCCAGCACACCGCGAAGACCGCCGCCTAGACTGCTGTAGTCGTCAAGGCCGTAATCTCGAAAACCTCGATTTCCGTATCGATTCCACGTTCCTGCCATTTGCGGTTCAAAGTGCGATTGGAAATGTTGACGTTCCTTGTTGTGCTTGGATATCTTGTGCTTACGTTGCTTCAAGCTTTTGGTAATGGGCAGAGTGTCTACGTTCGAAAAATCTTTTTAACTAACCTTAGGATTGCCACAGATTTCCTTGAATGGCATGTCTTCGTCGCCCGTCAACGCCGCCGCTATTATGGCATACATGGCAGCCGTGATTTCATTTAGAAGGCGAAATACGTATAAGGACAAGACAGACCGTGAAGTATAGAGAATTTACCCGCAGTCTCGCTGATTCCTTACCAGATATTTTTCATCTGCACTGTCTATCTACCGCATATCGAATCCTCGTCGACGTTAATCAAGTCCTTCTACAATTCGACTCCACCAGCATAATTCCCTCCCAACCTGCTCAACGCCATCAACTAAATCTCCCACCGATTTATCAAATCCAAGTTCTCATCCCCCTACTACCTAAAAGAACCCCCCATACCGCGGCGGCCCTCCAAACCCTCCTCCCCATCCACGATACTGCGGTGCATACCGCAAGCCCGCGAATTGATTCCGCATCCCAGAGTACGCGCTCGCTCCAGCCGGACCCGCCCAACCTCCGCCTCGAGCCCATTCTGCTGCGCCATACGTCGGGTACCGCTCGTATGCGTTATTCATGTGGTTGCGGTCGAGAACGCCGCGAAGACCTCCGCCGAGAGCACGCGTGTCGTTGATGCCGTAGTCGCGGTAGGGGCGGCCTTGGTTTCGGGAGCGGGGGTAGACCATTTTGGGGAATTTGTTTGGTTGGAGATGTGGTGTGGGTTTTGTCGTTTGGGTTCACTTGGTATTGATGGGTTTGGATCTTCTTTCGTGTTCTTAGGTTCTTGTTGATAAGGGAAAGGCATAGGTTCGTTCGCTGACTGCTTTTATTCGATTTGCGAATGGCCACACGCTCTGGTGAAGCGTGGACTTCGAACTATGGCATGCTCTTTGATGCTACCTTCGGGGTTATATACTTTGTTAGCCATCATACTAGAGCGTGTCTCTACGGGCGGTAAGGAGCAAGGTGAGGTATTCGTTATGTCGTCTATTAGTAAAATGTGAAGGGAGCAATATTAGAAGATATAAAGAATAGTTCCTTAATCCAGTTCAAAAGTGCTTTACTTACCCTAAAGTGTCTAAAACCAAAGTCCGTTCTAGCATTCTGTATAATTCTACGTTCGATGAGTTGCAAAAGTGCTTTACTTACCTCGAAGCGTCCAAACTCCAAGTCCGTCGTTCTGCCAGTCTACCTTCTATGATCCCACGTTTTATCCGAGAACCAAATGCAGCACGACCAAGCCTCAACAGTCCTTACAGCAAGCTATGAAATTCCCGTTTACGAAAGAGCCAGTAGGATGCTTATCGTAAATCCCAGGATGGTCCAGAACAAGCTCCAGGAACCATACGAAAAGACGAAAACGGCAGCGTTGACGAGAAACAGCGTCGGCCAGACCCAATTCAGTCGCGTCAGGACCCAATCGTTCGTGGTCGAGGGTAAGCGTTCGAGAGCGGCTCTGATGATTGATGGGATTCCAATCAGCGAAGCAAAGGAGAAGAATTGCATTCGTGGAATCATCAGAACAACGATTCGGAGGAGAGCCATGGAGCCGAGGACAGTGGCTAGGTTCTCGAGATTGTCGGCCGTTGTGTCTTTGAGCTTGGCTCGAATTGGCATCCAGATTTTCTGGGCTCGGAGGTAGAGAATGTGTCCCTCAGCGAGGCCGCAGACGAGGAGTTTCTGGCGCAAGGGTAGCTGAGATGGACCGTAGTGGTTCTGGACGATCTTGAGCCCTTGGCGTCGATGGCACGATATGACGTGAGGGAAATCTGCTGGGTAGATTGTCGCGCCTGGGACCTTCGCCTCGGGGTACATTGCCATACCAGAAAATCGGTCTTCTAGCCATGCTTCGACGGCGCGAATCGTTTTCCACGCGTGATACTTTGCGATCTCGTCGGGATACCAGCTTGATGTGCGTCGAGCGAACGCTGGAGCCCAGAGTCTGTAGGTGCCTTTGCTGGGATGGCATATGAGGTAGACCCGGATCTTGTCGCGATGCGTGCTGAAATGGAGTCCGTCGAGCTTCAAGTACATCTGGAAGGATGCGCTCTGTCGAAGGATTTCTCGCGGCATCTTGTAGGCTTTGGCTGGGAGCTGTCCAGGAATGATGGGGCGGTTGATGAGTAGGTGCGCGTCGGGCCACAGCATTGAGCTGAATTCAGCTCGGATCTGCTGGTTGGAAGCAATCAATGCTAGGTTGTCCGCGGTTGCTACACTGTTTCCGTCGCCGGCGTTTCTGTCGCTGTTGATGACATCTTCGTAGACTTGATTTCTTAACTCGGCCGGCAAGTTGAGAAATGGGAACGGCGTCTGTTGTTGGTTTGCCATGGTTGGCGGGATGGTTGCGGTAGAGGTGGTTGTGGCGTAGAGTTGGAGGTTGAGAGTGTTCGTGTTTGGGTGGTTGGAAGTTTTCGTGAGTGGCTCCAGTTTGAAGGTCAGATCTCTGGTTGTAATCAGTATTCAAGGGAGCAGTGCTGAGTTAGAATCGACAAGACAGCTAACACAGTGAGCATATATACGCAACACTTTCTCCAGCGAACAAAGAAGCTGAGTGAACAATGCTTTGTAAAGGACTATGGCGGAGGGTGGTTGCGACAAAGGATTGTCCAAGCTTTCTCACAATGTGCGGTGAATGGGACCTGTAGAGGGAGAGACAGCAGTCCACCCGATCTGCTCCCAGATGAAGCAGTGAGGAATCGGTATCCAGGGAAAGACCTGTGTGTCTCTTTGCAGGGCAGTAGTATACAGTGTAATTGCATACTCGACCGAGCTCTCTGCGGCTGGAACGTCCCAGCAGGACTGTTGGAGTTGTACTTGGAGCGTAGTGTGATCCTGCATAATGGAATAATAGTCCTCGGGCCACCAGTTCTCGAGGTCGATCTCGTCTATAGTTTCTTCTTCCAGGAGTTGAAAGTTACATTTCCGATAGCTAGGAGATATTCTTTTTCTGAGTTTGAAATCATCTGTAGAACAGTGAATAAATGCTGATGGTATCGTCGCAGCAACCACCTGTCGGTGCTCGATGGTGACGTGCAAGAAACGGCATTGCATAGTGAGCGAAGGGAATAAAAAGTCGTGAATCCTCGGAGCGATTGCCACAAATCACATGCCACAACATTGATCCGCGCAGGACTCTCTCAATCAACCACATCTCCATCCATTCCAAATCTCCTGCCTGACAATCGCCTACCGCATCGCTCAACGACATCGAACATGGCTTCGGCGCGCCGACTTGCGCTCTTCGCAGCCTCGGCGATCTCAATTGTCCTGTATGTCTTCTTCTTCGCCGGCATCAAGATATCTTTGGGATGCGGATTCAAGTTTACCCATGAAGGAATCGTAGTCTATGGCGGTGTGAAGCTGAAGCTGAAGTACAAAGACATGGTGTTCTGAAGAGAGGGAGGGGGTGCAGCTCTACGTGGAGGTTGGTTATAACGTCGGCGCACAAGGGGAATGCTGAGAGAAACTAGCAGAGAAGTTAAAGCGATGCTGTGAAGGCAGGTGCCTTGTCTGCCGCGATTGCGAAACAGTTATCGGACGGAGCTTCAGGTGGAGGCTGTAGGATTGCGTGAGCTCACTCGCGAGGAACATCTTTCAAGTATAGCGAGCCGTATACCTGAAGTCGGATCTCCTTCGGCAAAATAGCATTGACAGAGCACTGGTATGGCCTTCGAATCCTATTTCCAGAAGGAGATTAGATGAGCGTAGCAAGATTGAAGCCGGTATCATTGTTGTCGTTCTTCCTAAGATCGTCAATCTTCTGCTTCAAGTCCAGCATTTCTTCTTCTCTTAGAAGTTTGGCAGTCGAGTTGTCCGTGAAGTTGGTCTCGTACATGTATCCTTCGTTAATGACATAAATACATTTGTCGAAGAGCTGTTGCGTTGCTGCCTTAGTCTGCTCACCGAGTGCAACCTCCGCTTCGCATGCCTTTATGTCTGCTCGTGCTACAAGTGCTCGCATCTCGTTAATATCCTGATAGCTTCTTTTCACCGACTGGATGCTCATGCATAGCTGCAGAACACTGCAGGGATCATTCGGCTCATCCCGCCGCGCCAAGCTTTCACAAGATAAACGCATCCTCGCCTGAAACCCACCACCCTCTCTGCAGGCATCCAGCAGAATCAGGAGCTGTATAAAAAAGGATACAGTGATCTTCATAACAGTGCAAATCTGATTCAACTTGCAGTTGAGATATCAAATGCGTAGGCTCGTCTATCTTGGTTTACTAACAACGCCGTTAGCCCGTTGCATCAACATTAATCGCTTGTGCCCATTGAAACAGCGCAGGAAGTAAAATCTGCAGTCAATCAAACCTCTGGGGAATTCCGCGTCGCTTCCGACGATCTCCGAGCTTGTTGCTTTATTGCATGCGTGAAAGGAGGACAATGATCGTTTAGGTCATTTATTATAGTACAAGCGACTGTCAGGTCCAGCATCTTCGGACAAGTAGCAAGCAGGTAATTGATAAAAACGCACACCGGCTTGTATTCTGAATTCTAAGAAGTAGGCGAATCCAAATATACGACTGCTCTCTTAGAATGGCATAGTATATCCGCAATGTTAAAATTTGCATCTGCAACACTTTCGATAGCACTGCCGGTGCATTCCAAGTCTATTATAGGAGAGCAGTAAATGAATGCGCGATCAATTCGCGTGCAGGGCCGACTGTGCTGCCGGGACATACGCGTGGTTGCCTTGGCGTCGAAACTTCACTTTCACATGCTCCACCTTATAAAAGCTGACGGCCCGCCCGCTCTCGACTTCATCGCAAACTCTCCCGGTCCCTAAGCGCAAAGATCGCCCAACAACCCTCGAGGACCAGTATCCTTTCTAAGACTTAACCCCTGTCTCAACTCATCCTCCACACCCTTACACACACGACAGAACACAAGCTGTAAGAAATATTCGCGTCCACGGTCGAAACATTGCAGCCAGTCTAACACAATTGCAGCACGACATATGTTGAGTCACACAGCCACATAACTGCGAATACGTTGGCCACTGAAGCAACATGGATTACTCGCGCCCTGTCACCGCTGGATCCGAGGTTGTGTTGGTACGTGGCGGATATCGCGTACAGGTCACAGTTGCCCACGACTTGGGCAACCCTAGTGCAGCAGGTGTCGTGGAGGTCCTCCGCTACGGACCAGCCGAGCAAGATTCCGAGGATGAGGGGGATGACGAGGAAGATGGCCCGCCAGCAGAAGCTCAGTACGGCGATGCTGAAGAGCAAGAAGACGACGAGGACGACGAAGAGGAGGACGCTCTGACACCACCAGCTCTGTTGTTGACAACATCGCCCGCGCCGACTCGACGCACGCCAGCTCCGCGTAACGGACCCCAAGCAATCAATCCCGCTGCCCTACCTATGCAAGCTCAGCCAACTGCTCCGGTCGCCTTCGCGCCTCCAGCCCAAGCCCTTCCACCTCCAGGCCAAGACAATTTCGGCGGCCTCGGCCCTCTCAGCGGCACCTGTGATGAGTGCCGCCGCAAGAAGAAGGGCTGTAACGGCGATGTGCAGCGCCCATGCACACGCTGCGCCAATCTCGGATACTCAGCAGCGCAATGCGTTGACTCACGAAACAAGAAGCCTGCCACGCTTGGCAACGGTAAGAAGCGTGCTCGCAAGGATGACGACGAGGATGAGCAGGACAAGGGCGAGCCACCAGCCAAGAGAGGCCGTGGACGTCCACGCAAGGCTGAGACTCAGACTGCCAGCACTGGCCAGGCTGGTCAGATCAGTGCCGGACCAGTGTATAGCGCGGCTGATGGTGTGAGCGCTGTCGCTGGACGTGGTATCCATGTCCCAGTGAAGAAGTAACGCTGAGATGTGGAGGCTGAAGGGGTCTGTGGCTTCTAGCACGCTCACGAATGTATGGTATGGAACTGGTCTTTGATTGATTACGGTAATGAGGAAAGCATTGAGCGCGGACTGGATTTGGTCTCAGTGGGCATGGCGTTGGTTTATTGTCTACACTTGAGGAAGCATGAGGTTTGAGTTGCTTCATAGGCGATCCAATGCCCAAGATGCTAGGGCTTTTGTCGTTCATTGCTGTTCCCCTGGGAGATATTGAAGTGTACTATCGAGAACGAAGCGATAATTCCACCTGTGGCAGTGGTTCTTGACGATTGACTCCCTAAAGAATAGCCTGTCCTTGCTCCTTGATGTCAATCTGTTAATTTCAATCTGTTTTGTGCCAACGGAACAGCCTCACAAGAGAAAAGTTGGCGCTGTTGCTGTTGTTGGCCGTAGCATCCACGTGCCGGTGAAGAAGTAGCGCTGAGGTCTGGACACTAGAGACCTTCTGAGCTTCTGAGAAAGATTGAACTGTGCGGTATTGGAGTTCTCTTCAGATGAATATGGCATGGATACCAGCATCGAGCAATAAGCATAGCAGGAGGGTGTGAGCATGACGCTTAAGCCTCTTGTGTACTTCATCAAGAGCCAACCAAAAGCATTTCATAAGAAAGACTGCCTTGCACGCTATAGAAGTTCTCTTCACACGAATACGGCATGGATGCGAGCATGGAGCAATGGCCGTATTGGCAAGGTGTGAGCATGGCGTTTTGGCTCCTTTGTGCAGTTGATTCAGAGCTAATACGAAAGCACTTCACAAGCATTCCATGATATCAAGGCTTTGGACTCCAATCCTGTTCGGAGAACTCTTACACAAACGGCAGAATGATACTGCCGTGAACATATGTCATCTATTTCATCGCTGAAGCTGCCATGACTCTATATTGACAGCAGGCTCTTGGTACTCGATCGAAAAGTGAACGATATCAATTCCAGCCGTCTATAGGAGCTGAGATGTTGTGGAAAGCTGTTCTACGCCCTAATTCTCACACTTGTTCTCCCGAGTAATCATCAAGACACGCAGCTTGGTCTCACCATTGTAGCACGCCTAACCAGCCACTGCTTAGAGACAAACTCCAGTGTCTTTCATCGTGGCGTTTCCACATTGGGCTTTGTTCCCTCCGCTATCGCATGAAAGAAGCAGAAGAGCTGTCTTGGACAAAGAAAAGACGGTGATTTCGAAAAAAAGCAGCAAAGCTGGCTAAGACAAAGAAAAGACACGGTCTCAGACTGTCTTGCAGACAACCTGCAAGGCCTGCAAACAACAGCAAAGACATGTAGAACCAGTGATTGCTCTTCAACACTATTGCCGTATTAATTGAAATTCAGCTCCCATCGGTTTAGTCTCTATCCTGTTCTCTATGGTTGCAGTATACCAATCTTTGCCCTCGTATATCCTATTTTCTTTGGATCTGATAGTCCTTCACTTTTTCGCCTAACCAAAAGCATCAAGAATGGATTGTGGGTGGCGTAAGCATGCAAAGAAGATTACTATTCGGCATTGCGTCGATTCACGAGCGCGTCGACAATGGCTAGGGCGTCTAGCTTCATTTGCCTAGTCCATTCAGCTTTCAGCGATCCCATTGTTTTCGGAAATAGACACTCCCGTTCTCGTCCAATTCCGAAACTCCCGTTGTCTTCAGAGGTCGACAATCCAATTACACTGTTATACTCACACTTCGACAATCCGATCATCTCCTGCACTTGAACGCCAACCTTTCACCTACAGCTCTTTAAAACGCAGCCTCTTCTCTAGTTCGACGCTTTCTTCGAACACACCTCTGAAGACACAGTGCGTGAAGACATCAAGCCCTCACACATTATATCAAAAGCCTCTGAACACGACTTTGCGTCTACTGACGCCAACAAACAACCACCGAAATGGACTCTGACAGTTTCTCCGACTACTCAGGAGACAGCATCTCAGAATCCGACATCCAAGGGCTCACGATGGACCGTGGGCGCCCAATCCCGGCGGGCTCCACCATCGTTATCCGAACTTCGACTGGCCGCCTGCGCAGGGTCAACGCCCATGATGCGATGCGCAGTGGAATGGCCCCGCGAATCGTCGCCGTGCCGGTCTACGCACCACAGCAACCAGAGCAGGTCAACCGCGGCGATGCTGGCGAGCTGGACGACCTCTACAGCGACCACGAAGAAGACGAGGCCCAGCAGACAACTCAGACCACCACCACAGCTCCTCAGCGAACAGCGCAAGCACCAAGACCAGCAGGCAAGGCCCTCCCGTCGAACGGTCCTCCACTCACAGGACCTTGTGCCCGCTGCCGCAAAATGAAAAAGGGCTGCGACTGGCAAGACGGACGGCCTTGCACGCGCTGTCGGAATGCTGGCCTTCCTGCAGCTGAATGCATCGAGGCTGACAACACCACTCGCAGCAGGCCCAAAGGCAAGCGAGGCGGTGGAGGCGGCGGTCCTGGTCCTGCAGGTCACAAGAAGCGTGGACCTGGTCGTCCACCGAAGGTCGCGGCAGCGTCTTAGGGAGGCTGCGATCTTGGTGGGCTAGGCTGAGCCACTGCAAAGACCTGGTATGATGCTGAGGAGATGGAAATATGGGCGACTTGGTGAGTACTGCAATTGGAGGTTGGGAGCTTTGGCGTTCTAGAGTCTGTTTTTAGCATGAATTGAATTTTTTGTTTCCGCGCATTGATCCTTTCCATGAGTCCCGTTTCCTTTTACTGCTTTGTAGATTGTGTTGAGGATGTTGAGTGATCTGAAGGAAAGTGGTGGCTTCTTGACTGTTGGCTTGCATTTAGTAATGATGACTTTGCTCGAAGATGAGATTGAATGGCAAATAGGCCTGATGGAGAGAGATCAGATCAAAGATCGGTAAGCATAGAATAGCACCACACCTGATAGTCGCCACTTGCTTTCGTTTTTCTTGTCTTAACTGTGCAAGAATGTTCAATGCCAGACATTGACGCCGTAGCGGACCTAGACGAGATGGCGAGAAGTGTTGAGCAAAGCACCAGCTGCTAGTCTATTAGAAGCTCCGCCTCGCTATTAGTAGCAGGGCAAGATCTGACGAGGCCCATCGTCATGGACTTTTGCGCTGTCTGAGATCGTTGCCAGGGGGGTGAGTATCTCACTCTTCTTCGCTTCTGGCGGAATGATGATATTCGAAGTACCATTATGGACTTTAATGTATTCGGCAAGGTATTGCATGGTTTGGGCTTGGAGGTCGTTGATTTCTGTTTCGGCAGCGTCGCCCATACCAGTGCGAAGGATTGAAAGTGAGTCGGCTGGGACAATGAGCGCCATCAGTAGTGGATTGCCAGAGGTGCGCAGGAAATCGTCGGCCAAAAGCGCCATGTTCTGCTTCATTTTCTCGGCATCGATGAGATCCTGCTTGTCACCTTCGCCATGCAGAGAGTAGACGTCATCAACGCACACGTACCGCGAGCACTAGTCTTCCACATTCCAAGTCGCAGCCGGCTCGCCAAGCTGGCGGCGCTGTGGCATCGGCAAACCCTGGGCGTTGAACGTCGTGTACCAGTGACTCCATGTAATGAATGACGGACGATTTGGCGAGTAGCGTCAATGGTAGTGACTCCCAGTATTCTCACTCAGCAATCCTTCGACCTCAACATCGTACAAAGTTGGCAGGCATCGATGCCGCAGATCTGCTGTCCCGACGACATCAGCGCCTTCGAGACTGATTTGGATGATGTTGTGATTTCTCACGCCTTTTATGTCCTTGCTCTCAGCTGGGGTTTGCGCTCGCTCATCGAATTGCCAGCAGCTATGCAAAGGCCATCGAGACATGCCACGCAAGAGCTACTGCAAGTCATCAGATGCTCCCCATAACATCTTCACCTTAGGCTCTTCCACCCGAGCCGTCACGCCTGTGGTCTTGACCCGGGCAATCCTATCATGCCAATAGTACCCAGCTTTCGGCAAAGTCGAAGCAGTCCCAAGCAGAATATCGATAACTTCACCAGGCTCCTTTTCCCGAAGATCCAGATCAACGACATCGCCTTTCCAGTGATAGAACGAAACAGTAGCAGCTTTGACCGGCACGTTGCTCGTCATCTCGATAACCGCCTCAACATGTCTACGATACCGTGCCTCAAGCCCCGTCAATTCCCGAGTCGGAGAGCTAGTCAAATCCATCCCCCCTCTTCCACACAGAAACCACTCATCAATCTTCAAAAAGACATGCAAACTCCGCAAACTCCTACAAAGCCTCGACATTTCCCTCAGATTGCCCTCTTCCTCACGCAGCGAAAGAACATCCTCACGACTCCTCCAAAGCACCCCCGACTCGCCCCGATTCGCAAACGGCTGGGAGAACGGCGCTCGCATATCCGAAACAGAAACCACAAGCTCAACATGTACAAGCTGTGCAAGAAGCGGGTCTGGATTGCCGGTATACAGAAGCTGGCTGTTTTCCGGTTGATGTTCCAGGCGACAAGCACTCATGCGGAGATCACTGAGGTTTAGGACCACGATGTTGGATTCGAGGAATTCGTGGCGAGAGATTTTGTAGAGTTTTCGGCAGCTTCGCATGGGTTGGAGCAGGGCTCGGAGTTTTCGGGAGAGGTGGTCGGATATAACGCCGTTTGGGTATGTGAATGCTGAGGCGCTGGTGGGTCGGGATGGGTATTCGTATGTCATGGCGTAGGTGCAAATGTGTGCCAAGAGCTCGTCTGAGAGGTCCAAGAGAGAAGGCATGATGGTTGCTCGTCGTCGCCGAAAGCTGTCGGGCGGTTATGCTGGGGCGGTTGGCACATAGGGCCTGGGCGGAATGAAAGGAGCTCTTGAGTGGTCGTCGATGTAGTTCCTGGGAAATGTCTTGACAGCATCCAGCTGTTATCGATGACGAAAGAGGCTCGGGGCGATGGAAGTCAGAACAAGCTTTCTGGGTAACGTGCCGTCGAGCTTACCCGATACCGGTGGTATACTGCCAAGGCTGGCGGAGCTGAGTCCGTCTCATCGACAAGGCTGTGAGAAGGGCCTGTCAGCAGTCAGCAGTCAGCAGTCAGTGGACATATGGCGGAGGGCTGAGAACGCTTTTGGGAGGCTGAGCCTGCTAGTCTCGGCTTCATGTATCAGAATATTGCAATTCCCGAGAGATTCGTTGCAGAACTGTTCCCTGCTCACGCATCGGGGCAGACATGCCTCATACTCTTTCTGACGCAAGTCAAGTCAGGTCTAGTCTGCCCGGTGGAGCTAGAGCATCGCGTGCTGGCCTTGAAGGAGTAGATTCTCGCGTGAGCGGCCTTTGGAGAGCCTTTTCGAACTCGTTTCCCAATGCTGGGAATCAGCAGATGCTACCCTGTTCACCCACGCCCTTGCTCAAACCTTGGGACACGGGATCTTCGCTACTGGCATCAAAGCGACATTGAATCTTCTCTTTCAGCAGCTTCGTCTTGAGAACTCTCCAGCCACGGCGCTTCGAGATCTCGAGTCCAATGCGGCTTCGTAAGCAAGGGATGGATGCGAAGTCTGTATAGAAACCGTGTCAAGCAGATTCATAAGCATATCCGAAGCTGGCTCTTTGGTCAAGTCCTAGCCTCCAAAAGGCTGTCGCATTCCTCGCCTCGGTTTCCGTTTCCCCCAGCCATGTTCATCTCTTGCATATTTGGCCCCGTGTCCTTCACCAATGCGGTTAGACCCCTTGTGCTTTGGCGCGCTCTTCGTCTTCAAAGAACTTGGTAAGTGACTCAAAATCGCGGTTCGTACGAAGTAGGGGACGCTTCAAGTTGATGTGGATGAGCGGTGTCGTCTTCGGCGGTTGAAATCGGCAAAGAAAGGGACAATTCTGATACGCGTTTCGATACTGATATCAAAATGGCTGTGCTCGAGGTCGGCGCGAGATGGTCGTTCTCGGCTGTGTAGGGTGAGGGTGCTTTCGCCGCTGCTAGATCGGCCAACAGGGGTCAGATGCTGTATCCAACCAAGGGGTTTGATAATGTAGCCTTCGAGGGTCTGATGTAGGGAAGTGCGATCCGGAGAATCCGCTCGCCGTCGCAATTTGCGTTGAAGCTAGTCGTTGACGTCGATTCGAGAGGCGAAAGCGTGAAATGAATGCCTAGTCTCTGCGACATGCTGCAGATTTTGATTGCCGTAGTTGACTCAAGGTCGCAAGGGGATAGTAAATAGGCCATGACGAGACGGTGTGTGTTTCAAAGGAAGGCTGTAGGACCTTTTCAGCGTTCGAGTCCGATAGTGAGCACAAACAGAGCGCTGCCCAATAGATCATCAAAGCCTGCCAAGACTTTTCGAACTGTCGATCTCCCCTTATCGATGAGCATGACAGAGGTTCTGTCGCTATACTGTTTTCAATAGAAACCAGACAGTCTCTCGCATTTGTAGATGAGCAAATTGCTCAAAGGCCATCGCCACGGGCAATTCGTTGGACAACAAGTGTCTCCCAATTCGCCGGGGGGCGGAAATAGTGAAGGTGCTTGGCTCGACGCCGATCAATTTGACTGGGGGTTCGATCCTCGATACCAACTTCTAGAAAGTGACTTTTCTAGACCGTTCACGCAGGCATGCTTCATTGTACAAAGCCGCTGCGCATCATGCTGAATTTGTCATGAGTGGCGTACGCCTGACATTGTGGTTGAGCTTGATCAGTTGTGAGAGAGCGCTCAAAAAGGTGTCAAGTTCAAATCAATGTCAGGATAAGTCAACTACGGAGGTGGAAATCCGTGCAGCAAAAAAAAGTCGGAGTGTTCGATCCCCACTGGTGGCAGCCATTACAAACACCCTCTCCTTTCCAAAAGATTATCATTTCAACACTGATAAGTACTGACACGCAACAAAAAAGCAAAAAAAAAGTAGGCAAGTATCAACCCCCCGAAGAGGACTGTCCAATGGAGAACCATTACGTTTAGCGCCAATCCAGTCCAGATCCAGAATTTCCGCCGATGCCAAATCGCCTGAGCCATTGCCGCGCCTTTTTGTGATTGTGTGCAGGGGAAATACGTACCAATTGCCCGAAGGCGTACGTTAGCGTTTTTTCTACAAATATATAGTGTGTTTAAGTCAGCCAGCCCTGGTGAGAGGTTACATTGGGAAGAAGGCAACGTTGTGTACCAAAACACTTCCAAACTTTGGAGATGTATTATGCAAAGGAGCGCAGCGAGTTTGAAGTGTTTCTAATGGTTGGATGTTGAGATATCTGAGGTATCGTATTGTCGCTCTGCTGCTGATGCTCGCGGCGTGCTGGCCGCCAAGACGGAGGTGATGCTCGCTCAGGGACGCTGCAGTGCCTCTCCAACCATCAGCTCGCAATACCTTGCCTTAGCAACTCAACTCGAAGACAGCGCAGGAACGTTTTCTGAACTAACATTGATCTGACAACGCGTTGTTACAGACCTTACCAACGAGCACCGTTTTGGCCCCTGAGCAGTACCACAGCAGTCGCCACCTTCAGAACATACACAACATCGACCAGCAGCACCGAAAGGAACACCCCGGCTGTCAATCCTCTTCGCTGTACGTCTTTCCTCATCTTCCCACCCAGCGAACGACAATACGCTCAATTGCCCCTTTTACGGCGTACTCGGATCATAATCAACGAGCTTCCCTACCGCGTTATCCACTGCGACCAATACAGCCTAGCATTCTGACAGCAGATTACACGCTCAAGGAGGAGCTCATCAATTGGTCATGGGCAGAACTACCTCGGAGACGCGAGACACCAAAGAGCTGCAGATGATTTCGTCTTGGTCGGACAGCACAGCCAGCAATGCCATGCGTACATTTTGCACAACAAACGTTTAAAAGTCGCACGAGCACCTGCAGACACAGTAGCGCCAGCCAAGTTTGGGTTCGGGCATGTCCACCCTTCTATCTTTCAGATATCAATACCTCGCTTCAGCGCCGGAGATCTTCGCAGTATCCCCAATGCGCCGCGATTCAGCAATCTACGAGAAGCGAGATCACTGCCATCTTTATTCTTCACTCAGCCTCAATCGGCCGATGCCCACTTCGCGCGCCCACCGTTGTTTATCGGCAAGTCAACGTGATCAGTCGATTGATGGCGACAGATTCGATAGATACATCATGTCACGACTGTGAGGCGAAGAGCTTCGAGTCTGATCCTCTGCTCCATCTCACCCAAAATCAGCGTCATTTTGGCAAATGACCATGCGCTGTATCCACTTGGACAAGAGGCGAAGATGAGCTAAGGCAATAGCAGTGTGAATTCTCACGTTGGATACGTACGAGAAGACTTGATGGACTGCCATACTCCGAGACCGCAACAGCTGGAGATCGATTTGGAAGCAGGAAAGCAATATCCGCATGGAGAGAACCTCAGCCTCGAGTGATTACCAGGGCTGGAAAGGTGGGAAACCCCTCAGCAGCCAGCCAGCGATCCCAATCAACATCACTTCCGTTGACCATATACCAGATTGCGCTCGCTCAAGCTTGGCTACCGGATGAGTTGGCTGTTGCAAGTCTCATCCTGAGAACACGCAGCTTAGCAAAGAACGCGCTTGGATAAAGAAAGACAACAAGGAATCAAGAGATCAATCCTGCAGTTGTTAAAGTTCAATCATTCGAAATACAGCGACGAGCCACTGAGGCTCATTGTATCCTGTGTCATGCAGACCTTGGCGTTTCAAACACTTCGGCTGGAAATATCATGCTCGCCACCTCCTTGCTGCTTTTTCATCAAGCACAAACACCCTGAGTTTGGCCGCGATTTCAGAACGCGCTACCAAGGTCATTCAACAGAAACCGGTCCTGGAAGTCCTCCTCAACGCCATCATTTTCTTCCTCCTCCTCGTCCTCCTCATCGCATACCAAGACCTTGAAAACCGTCTCCTCATCCGGCTCTCCATTTCTCTTGCGACCCATTGCCACCTCTTTCTCGACAAAGTTCGAAGGCAGCTTGGTGGTGTAATTTGGCACCTTGCCGCCCTGGGTGCCGACGAAAACATAGCGACCGTCAGAAGTCTCGGCAATCTGGCTGCGGTAGACGATATCCCAGCTATGCTTGGCATCGAAGGTCGTCTTTTCGCCATCTTCCTTCACCGGACCCTGGCATTTGTCGCAGACATCGGTATTGCAGACCGTGATGACTGCAGACGTGCGATCGGCATCCAGTGAGTCAACGAGCTCTGGAGGTGAGTTCTCATCGAGGGTGATGCCGTAGATGTAGCCGCCGAACTTGTAGACATCCTCGTCTGGATAGCTGAAGCTGTCGGGAAAGTCACTGCCAGGCTTGAAGCGGACCTCGTTGTCGTCGAAGATCAGGCTGTCGTAGTGCGCCATGCACATCTGCCAATCATCCTCGTCACTCACAGAGCTCGGTCCTGGCTCGTCTTCGGCTTCGTGATCGCTCTCTTCGTCCTTGCTCTCCACACGAGTGCGCTTCCGACTCTTCGGCAACTCCTTCGGTGACTTCGCTGGAGCCTGGAGTTTCGTTCGATTGCGGACTGGCGCTGCGGCGTAGCTCTCGTCATCGCCCTCGCCCTCGCCCTCGCCGTCCGACTCGTCTTCCGCCTCTTCCTGCGAGCGCTTCTTCTGTGTCGCCGTCTTAGTCTTTCGTGGCTTGGCAACTGCTCTCGTGGGGATGGGGTTCGGCGGTGACTGGCCTGGCGCAAGTGTAGACGTCAAGGTGAAACCATGGATTGGATCGCCCCAGTGACTCTCCAGCTTGTTCCTCAAGGCCGTCGAAAGCTGCTCCCCTGGAACGAGTGCCGTCCGCTTGGTGCCAGGTGAGTCGGTCAAGTCGTGCAAGATGCCAGCTGGATCAGCGACACCGTTGCTGAAGTCCAGACCGACGCCAGCGACTGGCGTGAGTGTCTTGTTCAGGTGAGCTGCCCAGCTATTGACGACGCCGTTGATGGTGGCCAAGTCGTTCAGCTGGTTTTGCGTGAATGGGGTGCCATGGTATCGGCTGCGCTCATCCTGTCTGTCGATCTTGTGCCAACTCTCTCTCTGGCGGCCTGGGCTCCAGCGAAAGTCGATGCGGTCATAGAACGATGCTGCGACCTTGCGCGCTCTCTTGAAAATGGGAAACGCGCGATGGACGATCTGCTCCAGAACATCCCTATCGACACGGTAGAGGTTGTAGTAGACACCGAGCAAGAAGCAGAGCGCCTCCATCTCAGTCGACCAATCGACGCGGAAGAGGCTCGTTGGACGATTGGTTCGAGGCTTGCCTGGCTTTCGAGCCTTGGGCTCTCCTGTCTTTGGCGGCATATTCGGCGGCAGTCTTAGCTGTTTGCGGAGAGATGGTGGATGGGATAAGGAGTTTTGTTCTATGGGTGAGGGCGGTTGCGGTAGGTGAGTCGTTCTTCTAGTGATGTGTGCGAGGTCGCGTCGTTGTATGAAGGGCTTGATCCGAAAGAGCAAGTCTTGGAGTAAATCTGAGGTCGAGGGTGTGTTTATAAAGAGAGAGACAGGAAGTCGCAAACGCGTTTCACCCATGCGTGACTTCGATGCCTGCAGCGCCAAGCTGTCACGGGCAACGCCATTCACTTTCACATGATTTTCGAGTTTCGCGCAAAAAATGCATTACCTCGCCACAGAACTCGATATATCAAAGGTAAGACAGTATAGATCAATGCATTTTGGTTTCTGCTTCTACAGCTGCTTCTTGCACTGGAGATTCATGCCCAGGAAAAGCTGAGTGCGAGCGGCCTAAGCCCTTTATCCCCAAATGTTGATTGCTGCTAGCAAGAAGACCACAACGAGATCTTTGAGCGATCAAGAACAGCATGTCTAAGCCATAGCTTGCATCGGCAGATAGAGAAGGCCTGAATAGGACCAGCACATCCTCGAATCAACGTCGTTCTTCTGGGGTAAAAGAGTAGACATTGCATTGTTGAAAGCGATGCTGACAAAGGCCAGTCTTTTGGGGCAAGACAGGGAGTCAACACTCCCATGTTCGCAAGCTCACTATGGCTTCTGCCATCAACAGTGAAAGAAGAAACTCCACTGAGTGCTCTAGTGGGCCCATTCATCAAATGCCTTGCCATTTTTCAATCCTCATCAAGCATCCTCCTCATCTTTGCACTCCGGACAACTATCCCTGACGCAAATGCGAGCTTGCATCACCGTCTCAATCTCCTCCGCTCCCTAATTGATACTGAATGAGACCTTGTCGACACTCATTAGTGGAGGCAATCCAGACGCATAGGCACCAGTCCCTCGTAGGCGTGTCCGAAACTTGAGATGCTCCCCACCATTCTCAATTTCCGTGCTGTGAACCAAATGCAGTTTGTACTGCTCATCAATGTTCTCGACAACACGTAAAGCCAGACAAATGCGTCTCAACAGGTACCGAGTCGGAGCATTGAGAGCAGATCGCCTATTGCAAAGCATGATGGGAACCAGAATCGATATTTCGCGCTAGATGATGTTGTTATCAAGCATTGGACGGTACACCCAGCCGCCGTACTTGTAGACGGCTGTGTTGTGGTCGACGAACTTGACTGGGCGTAGCTTTTCATCGGTCAGCGTCACAACACCTCCTCCAATCTTAACGTCGTTGCGGTGGAGCATCTCGAGCTGAGAGCTGTTCTTTTCGCTTAGGTCAATTCGCTTTGTTACCGATTCTTGAAGATCTGAGCTGGCTTCAGGCTCAACATCATCATCTGAGTCTGGAGGAGCACCTGCATCCTTTTCGGCTTCAAGGGCACCTTTTCCTCTTTGGCGTGCAGATCGACGAAGAGGACGCTTGTCGTGTGGCTTCTCTATAGATGAGTTGCTGCCCGGTAGTGGTCTCAGCTGCTTCTATTGTTTCCAAAGCAGACAAAGCGTGCACACCCGGAGCACTCTCGAAAGAAGCACAGATACGAGGCTAGGAGTGGCCGCTCTTGTTGAAACTCTCGATACGCTTCTAGTAAGTCTTCTTTCCCTCGGCAACGTGGAGCTCAATAGATAAAGCACTTTGGCGCAGTTGTCTCCAATGTAGCGAGTAGTACTACTCTCGCTAGATTGAAGCCTGGATCCTTGGTTCAAGAGAGTGCAGGGAAGGCGCCGACAAATGCCAGAGTTGTATCGATATATCACTTTGGTAGAGTAGTCTCCAATGTATAGAATAGCACTGCCCTCGCTGGATTGGGTCCTGAATCCTTAGTTCAAAGAGTTGCGGAGAAGGCACCGAGAACTGCTAGAAGCCTACTAAGCCATATAAAACCCTTGAAAGTTTCACGAGCATCGGAAAGACTTCCTGCTTCAGTTTCGAAGCAAAGGCCAAAAATGCGGTACTAGCAAGAGCGTAGCTCTATACCAAAGCAGTTCTAGAGCTGCTACCCGTTAGCAAGTTGAGTTACTGGAAGAGCTCGCTCAAGAGGTCACGGCCTGCTTCCTTGCGGTCGGCACAATTAGCTGCGCTGAGACGGTATCTGAGCTGCATCACTCTGACCATAAAGGCGAGCTAGGTGAGCTAAGGTGTGTAAAGGAGTACCCCAACCCCAGTCCTGCTTCGGTTTCTACGCAAAGGCCAACCATGCGGCACTGAGAATAGCGTAGCTCCGCAACAAAGCCTTTCGAGAGCCGATCCTAATAAGCAACTCTCTTAGGTTGATCGAAAAGCTCAATCAAGAGCTCACGGCCTGCAGGTGCTTCTTTACGGTGGGGACAGTTAGGTGTGCTCAAGCGGTATCTGAGCTGCATCGCTGTGATACGTCTCAGCGAGCTGACTTAATCGAAGAACGAAATCAAGAGCTCAAAGCCTGAAGGTGCTTCCTTACGGCCGCCACAATCAGCTGTGCGCAGTCGGTCTCTGAGCTGCATCGCTATAGCACGTCTCAGCGAGCGTGCTTATGTGATCTCGCCCCGAGAAAGGTTTGTCTTATATGTTCAGCCTTTGGGAAGCTATGCTATCCGGCTGCATAATCTCTGTTATCAACATCCTCTCAATGGTATACTCTGCATTACTTGCCATCTAACAACGCCTTTTCATCGTAAAACATCCTCCAGCCGTGACTGTGAAGCTCTGGATTCCCGCAATTGCAAGATCGCATATACATGAATCGCAGAGTCCGACTGATCATTCTCTCAACAAATCTGTAAAAGCCCGGTCGTTGCTCCAGAAAGATGTCCCAATCTCGTGGTTCAAGAATCATGCTGGTCAAGTTGTCGTCTGAGTACAGGGTATGTACTTCAGATTCCAGGAAAGCATCAAGAAGCTTGCCGGTCACTTGACGCATAAGATAAGCCGAGATCGTTGAGACTCGGAGGACTTTCCTTCGCATAAAGATTATGCCATTTCTGATCGTTTGTTCGACGAGATCCATCTCAGGGAAGTCTGCAGGCGATAGTCCTCTGGGAGTGGAAGCGAATCGCTCGGACCGAGCTTTGCAAAGGAGAAGCGAAAGTACTTGCAGCGCGCGCTGAGGATGCACAGTGATGAGAGTGTCGTCGTCTTCGGCCATCAGCTCATCAAGGTCTGCACAGCTTCGCTCCCAATTTTCCCAGTACGTGAAGCGCGGGTCTGGGAAAAAATCGCCGTTCTGATTCAGGCCGTGTCGCAGATATTTGAACCACTTTGGGTCCGCTAGTATGGCGGTTCGACAGTGCGGACAACTGGCGTCCTCTCCCTGGGATTGACAGTGGCTGACCACGCAGTCGAAGCACATGGCGTGTATGGGACTGCATGGCAAAGATACTGGCCGCCGAAAGAGGCTATCGTAGTCCTCGAAGCAGATTGGGCAAGTCGCATCCCCAGCTGTAGGTCGTGCGGCCGTGACGACTCCGGGAAGCATGATGCTCCATCGCTCAAGAGATCGACGTGGTTTCCAAGGTATGTCTTCTTGAAGCTGTCCAGTCGCACGCCTATGCATCTCATAGCAGACAACGGCGAAGTCTGACTCCCGACGCAGCATGTCCAGGATGTCATTGATCCAAACTGGAGACAGCTTTCGCTGGTCCGGTTGTCCAAAGATCAGAAGGAAAGCTTCAAGTTCGAATTGGTAGTGATGCTTCATGTCTTTCCCTGCGCCATGCCTCATGCAGATCCGCGTGTCGCATGTTATTCCGATCTTCCGCTCGCCATTCGTCGCCCGATACGTGGTGATGAAGATATATGACCATCCTGCCCATTGCGTAATCAACGCCATATCCTGAACAAGTCGCATTGGTGTTGCCGTAGATGTGTCGGGCATGCCTAGAGTCATCAGGTCGATGTTCTCTGCCGTAGTGATGCGAGCTGCTCCGAACGAGAACATTGCAATGTCTTCATCGTATCCTGTGGTGTTCTGGGCAGCCTCTGGACAGGCAGTGACGTCTCCTGGTTGGTATCGGATGGAGGCGTTTTTCGTTGGTAAGGTAATTGTGGCAGTATAGTCGCTCAGTGTATTGATCGGCACGTTCGACGGGTATACAACCTCGACTCGATGACTGATTTCAAACGCCTTCATCGTGCCACGCGTGAGGATGCGATGTGTAAGGTTTCGTGTTATGATTTCGAGTCTTGGGAAGCGGCAGACGTGCGATTGCGAACGGAATAACGCTGGCCCAGATATCGAGGCTGTACGCGAGAGATGGCAACTCGGAGTGTCGTGGATCCTATCAGATCTCTTTGAAATGGATAGTCACGCCAAGGCCAAAGTTGGAGGATGTAAGGCAACGAAGGGGGCCAGCCAGCTCCACTTGAGTGAAGCGAGTGCTTTTTCGGCCCGGTCCGGGCGTGTTTCAAACGGTGCTTCAACATTTCTACCTGTCTCTGAGTTCGGCAAGACCTCTTTCCTGCAAGAGAAGTTTGCTGCACAACACCGACTCGAACAATCTTCTTTGTGCCCGCTGAGACCTTCTCCTCAACTCAGTCAAGAAGCGACGAACAGCATGACTACTCCCCAACCTCCCACCACCACCACCGCCACCGCCAACGACAACAATATGGCCTCGAATACCACGTCCGGCTCCACCATCACCGCCAAGCGAATCGCGAAAGACATCAGCACTGGACGTCCTGCTTGCATCCAGCTCCATTGCGCCGGTCGAGAGAAGCACATCTACAATATACCATCCCCTCTCCACGTATACGTCGCCATCTTCTACGGCTCTCGAAATGCCGCGACCGCAATCGTCCAATCCGGCACCATCACTCAGCCCTCGAAAGCCTTCAACAGCGACGCTGCCCTCAAGTTCTTCACCAGCGCCGCAAGCGACAGCAGCATCAGCAGGAGTGCTCAGCTGAGTAAGCCTCTTTCGGAAGTCCACCTCGTCCTCGACCTTCGTCATTCACCATACGCGCCAAACATCTATGCTCACAATGGCAAGACTATGGCGGCGTTCAGTCAGTCGAAGATCCCGGAGTGGGAGTACAAGTTCTCACGCTCTCTCGAGGTTGCGGTTCCGTTCCTCATTCAAGACCAAAGCGACCTCACGAACTACCGGTACGGATGTGTGGTCCTCATCGTCGGAAAGCATGACCACGAGGAGAAGTGGAGAGTGGAGACGTTCCGCCCAGAGATCCAGGTCGAGGCTCACACGCCGGACGCCGCGCTCGACACGGTATGCTCAGTCCTTCTCCAGCGGATGGAGAAGCAGCCAGTCGAGGCGTTGACGGCTGGAGATCTACTTCCGGAGACGCTTGGGAAGCTGCAAGTGGCGATCATGGCCATTGATATCGGATGCGAAGGGACGAAGTGGGAGGCTGTTGCGATCAAGGAGGCCATGAGTGCTCGCAAGGCGCATCTTGCTCGCCTTCCCAAGGTTCGAGCTAACGTCAAGCACTCTGGCGTTGACATGATGGAGTATCTGCAGAAGAAGAAGGGCAAGTCAGAGTAGTTTGGGACTATTTCCCGAGCGGAGTACCCAAAGACGAAAGGTCTGGCTGGTGGAGGTTTGTACGCCAGCGAGGATCATTGAGAAAGCGCCGGCTGCTTGAATTTGGTTTGGGCGAGAGCGTATCACCCAGAATTGTGCGAGCTGCTCAGAGTAGAGAAGAGCAGCACCGGATGGATGAGAGAGAAAGCACTGCAAGCAGGACACAGGCAGCGAGACGTGATGTTGAAGAAGCAAAGTTGAAAAGCCCGATTTCCCTCTGGATCTACAGTCCTCCTTGACGATTGCTATATTCACATTTTGTACTTGCTTTCCATTGCTTCCTATTGCTCTCTGCTCCTTGTAGAGGCGAAGCATGCGATGAATCGACTGCGTCCTGCAAAGGGTTGGTAGAGCAGGTTTATGCTCTGGCATCGACAGGCATCCAGCTCTTGTGCGAGAGATGCGATAATAGTATGATGAGACGGTGAGGTTGACCTTTGCACATCCGTAGCAAGGGATCGACATAGCAGGGCTGGCAGATGATTTGCAGTGATGCGCATACCACGAAGGAAGATGGCTGAGTTCACAAACTGTCCGTTGACTTTGTCCTTCTCGAAGCAGACGTATTACTGCCAGTGATCAAGACGATGTACTAAGCGCACCAATGCTCGCTTGTTGAACGCGTCACCTATCTCTCGGAAGCATAGCATGCTGGGACCTCGGGGGTGTTGATCGGTATACATAAATTGCTGCTCTTTCGTACACTGGATATGAGGTAATCTACCCTGATCAGCTTCGCTATGCTCGATGGGCCAGATGGGATGGTTCTTTCAGATCGGGGCGTGCAGGGTGCAGACGCAGTCTGAGACGCAGAGGTTTTATGTATAGAGTACTCACTGATCAAGCCTACAGACGAGGATGGCGCACAGCAGCGGCCTAGTACAAAAAGTCCGTAAAGCCCACCCCAAGCCACAGTACACAATCCGTCCAGCCTCCTACGGCTTCCAGGTCTCGAGTAGGCCAAGACTCGGTGAGACAACTTTCGAGCAAAATCAAAGCAGAGCGTCTGCTACACCCAATGCGTTGACCGCTTCAACGGTTGGCGAGACCATAGACGACGAGGCAACGGAAGTCGAGACACACGCCCAATAGATTTTCAATTTGTACCGCACACTGCTGATCGCGACTGGATGATTATTGCTATCGGAGTTGCGAAACAGATTGGATAGGCCGTTCAATGCCGTCCCATCTGGGTCGTCACAAGACACCCGCTGCGATCTTACGACAATCACAGAGCGGAGCCTTTCAGGTAGACGTGGATCTCGAGCTTGGTGATATCGATTCTTTGGAAGCGGTACTACACGACAATGCTCGTGACTTGGTTGTCGATTTCGAGCTCCGCTAATGCCGACCGCCCTTCAAGAATGGAATTGGTCTCACAAGATACCGCTCGCCGGAGCGTGAAGCTCAGGCTTTGTATACATGACGCTAGTGGGGGTTGTTAACGTTCGCGCTAGAGTTGATAAATGATGGCATCGGCTATAGCTCCAGCAGCCTAGAGTACGGCGATGGCCTCGTTTCCTGAGCTAGTGACTTGCGGTCACAAGGGTCGGTTACCGACAAGGACGCTAGAAATGATACAGATGACATCTCCAGAGGGCATGCTATCGATCGCAGTGGCCGCAGTAGAAAGCAACGCGAAGGTGAAGGGCTTGGTCTCCTCGATCGTATCTAGGGCACTAGTCGTTTCTGCGATCTCGATAGTCGAACTTTCAGCCTTTCCAAGAGCGACCTCTTAGTCTGCTATCGTCTGGAGATCGTGTCCCTAGCAAGGGGGTTAATGGAAGGGAAAGTCACTGACAATGCTCGTTGGACGAACGGCTGACGAAGAACGTCAGGCTGTATGCGATATATTGAACTGAGTCAGACGCGGTTAAGCCGGTAGTGCGAGTCTACAAGTATAGAGCCCCGGATTGAGAACTCGACGGCATGCATAGAGATTCTAGGCCTATACATGGATACGGAAATGCGGGGAGCATAGGCTACGGAAGTTGAAATCGTAAGGGGAGAAAGGCGTCTAGCCGAGGCGGCAACTACTCCTACTTTCGGCAATTGCATTAGCGTCTCCTAGCGTTGTTATGCAGCTGGTTTTGATAACTACCCCATCTTTGAAGTGCCGAGCCGAAGAAATGGGGCCACATCTTGCTAACGGCCTGCTAAGCTAATATAGCGATTGACTACGTAGCTTCGTAAGAACCCGGACGACTAAGCAGCTATACCTTGATCTAGACTTGCCGTGCGACTGTTGGTTGCTCCCTAGACTGTAGTAGGGATCTAACGGCCCTAGCTACCCGCCCGAGCCCTAGCACAACCCGAGATTACGAGATCGGCCCCTCTATATATAATCGCGTATAGAAGCGGATAATCGCGTCGCTATAGGCCCCGCTCGCCGGGCAACTACTACTATACTACTACTAGCAGCTATAAAGCTAAAGTTTATTAGCAAATTAGTAGTATAGTAAAGTTTAAAGTATTATTAGTTATTAGCTATCTACTTAGGTCTAAGCGGATTACGACCTATCGCCTTATAACTACGCGAGGCTATATATACTAGCTTATACTAGTCTCTTAGTTACTAACTAGTATACTACTACTAAGTAAACTAATAGTATAATTGCTAAGCGAGCTAATAGTGCTATTACTATAGTATCTAGTAATAAAGCGGCCGTCCTACTAGCTATATAAGCGACTATTATTATTATTACTAGTACTATGAGTGTTACTAAGTAGCCTATCGTCGTTACTATCTAAACAACGCCGCCTACTATCGGCTATATTTAACCTACTACTAAGTGCGCTATTCTTTATATACTCGAAGGTTATTAAGTTCTTACTATAGAAGGTCTAGCTTAGAAGGAGGTTATAGTTTAACCGGAAGTGCTTCTTAACGTAGATTATACTACTCGAAGCCGCTTATATAGTAAGTAGAGCTACAAGCACGATTAGCCTTCTAGTAAGGGTATTATCAAGTGCGGCATTAGCTCTTTACGTACTTATAGTACTTAACGGTCGTCCTTAGCTAAGTAAGTAATACGCTAGGCTTAAGTATAAATTTAGTCGTTCTAGCTATTACTATCTTCTATCGCTTAGCGACTACTATCTCGTTTAGGTCGTCTAATTCGCGTACTATAGTAGTACGATTTATTATATATAACATAGCTCCGCTAGTAAGAGGTTTGTAGTTACTAAAGATTATCTCTAGCTCTCGTAAACAGACTATTCTACGGAAGTCGATAAACTAGTACTTATAGAAATAGCTTAGTAATAGAATAGCGCAATTGCCGCCTATCTCGATAAGCTTTATTAAGTTATAGATATATAGATAACTATAGGTCTTACTAAGGTAGTCGTTATAGTAGCACTATAGATAGCTATACGAGGACGCTAAGTGCTTTAACTCGTTGCTATTATCGTTAGTTATAGTAAGTAGAAGGTCGTTAGCTCGTAAATATAGTGCCTTTACCTCGAGTAAGTAATAGTCGCTTATTATACGAGATACACTCGCCTTAAATAGTCTATTTAGTGCCTTATTACACCTCTTAAGGTTCTTAGTAAGGGTAATACGACGGCGGTTGTAACCTTCTTACTACTATTATAATAGGCTCTCGAATAGCGTAAAGATATCGTAGCGGCTACTATAGTTAAGCTACTATTTAATGCGGCTATAGGTAGATTTAACTCGAGAGGTTGTTTTATAACTAAAGTAAAGAACCTCGTTAGTCTAGTAGTCGACAATATAAGCCTTATATTGCTACTAGTAATTATAAAGATAGGTCTTAAATATAGGATATACGTTGTCTAACTTCTTTACGTTCTTATTAAACTCCTATATAGTCTAACTATAGATAGTATACGCAAAGAGCTATAGAAACTTGCTAGTTTAAGGGCTGTCTATCTAATAACCGTCGCTCTTAACTTAACTAAATTCGCCTCGTTCCTTACGGACTCGAGTTAATATATCTTATTATAGATGCTAGTTATATACGATATTAGTAGACTTCGGAAATATCTCCTTAATAGCACCTATAAGAGCTTCTTTATAGTTAGTACTAATAACCGATAGTATAGCGTAATCGGCTTATCTAAGGCCCTTCCGGATAGCCTTTAAGAGCGTAACAAAGTCTAGTTTATCTCGCTTCGGACAGATAAGGCTAATGCCTAATTTAATAGTATTATTTATAGGACTAGCGCTAACAATATCTATTAACTCGAGGTTATAGATATTAGTAGAGTATATCGTATCTAGGATAAGCGTATATAGCGTATTCTTAAAGGCCTCTATTAAGCGAGGATAGAGGGCAACTATATACCGAATAGCTCTATTTTCCGGGTTCTTAAGAATATCGTAAAATATAGTATAGTCGTCTAGTAACTAAACTATACGTTTAGCCTAGTTTAGCTATCGACGTGCCTTAATATTACGAGTCTAGGCGATATTATTAATGTCCTTCGGCTTTAGTAGAATAATACGGCCTCGAAAGTATACTATAATCTTCGAGGTTAGTATTCGGGCTTACTAAAGCCGCTCTAGTTACTTAAGGAACTATACTATTCTTAACTACCTTCTATAGGTAGTAAGGGCAATAACGTCGTCCTTCTTATACTTATAGAAACAATAGTCTTCTTCTATAGAATAGCGAATAACCTACTAACCTTTAGGCTAGCTAGGGTCGATAGCAACTACGTAGAAGTAGAACTTATAACCTATCTTCTTTAAGGTTAACTTCCGCTTTATTATACCTTCCTTCTAGGTACGCTTCTCTAGTAAGCCGAAGTAACTATATGCCTAGCGGTAGCAATACTTAAGACTACTATCCTTATTCTTCTACGGCTTATACTACTTAAATTCGAATCTAGTCGCCTTTCCGAAGGTATAGACGTACGACTCGAGGGCTTAATATAATAGAAATCGCGACTTGCGCGGTATTAGACTACGAGAGCGTTCCTTTAGTAAAAATAGGTACTTCTAAGGGCGTAGTAATACTAACCGATAATCTAGTAGATTAATACGCTTACGCGGTAGCGACAGTAAGCGCGAGCGACCTCGAATACGTATCTCCGAGATAAATTAGACCTCTCCCTATAACTTAATATCTACTAGCGCGCCTTTAATACCTTTAATACCTTTTACTACTAAGAGCGCGCCTTCTATTACTATTTCTACCTCTTTAATATCCGCCGCCGCCGATAGCGCGCCTTCTACGCCATCTACGCCTTCTATACCTTCTACACCTTCTGTGTATTCTATATCTTCTGTACCTTCTATCGCCGAGAGCGCGCCTTCTTCTACTGCCGCCTCTACCTCCGCCGCGCCGCTAGTAATAAGACTATTAAGAAACTCGTCGTATAATAGAGATTTAGCTATTTTCGATAGTTACTAGGCAATCTACTACAAAAGAGGGAAGAAATACGAATTTTAGGCCTATAGTAGAATTCGAGGTACGACTTCCTAAGTAACGCGCTACGCGCCTATTAATAATACTAACTAAGAACGGAAATAGGCTATATTAGGTAGAAAGAGCACGTAATTCTATATAAAGGCGATTCTATAATAGTACTAGTATCGGGTTATACTAGGGCTTAGGCAGATAGCTAGGGCTCGGTTTAGTAGCTAGGTCTAACGGCAAATAAAAGTTAAATATAGTATATAAAAAGCTTCCCTATCTATAGTATCTAGTATACAAGTTGCATAGTTATAGTTATACGAGCGATTGTTCGTATACTTAGCTATTCTTTAACTTAGTCGATAGATAGTAGATTAAGGCGCTATTCCGTTAGACGGTATTACGAAAGCTAGATATGCCTAGCAATCGCCTTTGTATCGTAGGATGCGGATATATAGTAATATATTATAGATATTACATCCCGTACCTTTAGTTTAGGTTCTCGATTATATAATTATTAATGCCTATAAACGTAATTGCCTAATCGTAGCGACGACGCCTAGGGTATCGTAGAACTACAAGCCTATAGCGTACTAAGAAGCTATTATATTGTACTTTAGAAAGGAATTAGGTAGTAGAGCGACTTATTAGAAATAATTATATAAAGTATATAAACGTAGTTTATATATATATCTTTATTATATTCTAGCGATTTAATTTACTATTATCTAAATAATACTATAAAGTTAATTACTATAAGAAAGACTAGTAAGACTAGTATAGTAAGGGAGGAAACTAATATATTCTACTACTAATTAGCTTAAAACTCTTTGATATAGTCTAAATTATATTATAGAGTTTTCTACTATTACTAATAGTAGTACTAGCTTTATAATTTTAATATATTTATTAAACTACTAGCTAGTAATATACTCTATTAGTGTTAATATACTCTACTAGTAGAGTAATTTTAATTATGACTTTTAGTACTTAAATACGTTTTGTTATATTAAACACTTAGCTTTAAAGTAACTTAAACTATTATAAAATTTATAAAATATCCTATAGAAAACCTAAGTATATAAATATAAAATAGGAAAGCTTTCGAAATATATAGAGAGCTAATGCTTTATATAGTAGTTCTCGGGTTATTCGTAGAAATATAGAAGTAGGTACTTAGTACTCGGTAGCTAACTACTCCTAGAAGCATCCTAGCCTCGGCAAGGCGCGACTGCTCGACCTAACTATCGCATCCCGCCGTAACGCCCGCTATTGTCTAGGAACTACCCGCGGGCCGCGGCTTTATAAAGCCTTTTACGCCTAAGTTACCGCTCGCTTAGCTAGCGAGCGGCGTTTGCCGCTAATTTGATTAAGCTACGGATATAGCCGAGAACCGTAGGAAATATACTAATTGCTAAAAGCATTTTAGAGATATAAAAACCTTAGTAAACTAGTAAATAGTAATTACTATAGTAATAGTAACATTACTACAGTAATTACTATTATTATTACTTTTACTATTACTAGAGACCTTTAAGAAATAGTAATAGTAATAGTAATAGTAATAGCAATAGTAATAGTAATAGTAAAATAGTAATTACTATACTTTTACTAGTATACTATTCTTAGCAATATATTAGTAAAGACAGTATATCCTATACTATCTTCAAACAAATAGTAACCGCTATAGCAAATAGTAATTGCTATTTTACTATTGCTATTACTATTACTATGGACTTCTTCCTGAGATTGCTGTTGCTATTACTGTTACTATTGCTAATTTGACTTTACTATTTGCTATTTGCTATTGCTATTGCTGTTACTAAGGTTTTTACATCTCTAAAGCATTTGATGTTCCCGCTGCATGTCTAGTAACATCCCTCCAACATTTCCCGGTTCTGTTTAAGATAAAATCTCAGGAGGCCGTCTAGGATAGCTTTCTGTCTCTTCATCCACGGCGTATTTAAGTCCCAAGAGCCGCCCCTGAGAGCCTTGGCGTGACGGGCACGCGCCTTTATCCTATGTCACATGTCAGCGACTAGTGAATGGTTTAGTTAGTCATCATGTCCCGAAGGCTTCGCGCAGCCTGCGACTTCTGCCATACTTCCAAGATCAAGTGCTCGGGAGGGAAGCAGTGCTCAAGCTGCAGCTCGCTTAACATGGCCTGCTCGTACAGCTATACGAGGCACACTGGTCGACCACGAGGGGCTCGTAATAGGAAGACTCTCGAGCGCGTCCAGCAGTTTCAAGTTGAGCTGGACTTGCGATCGATCACCGACGGCGGAGGTGCGCCATCTATCCGGGACATGACGACTTCCGCCCCTGAATTGCAATCAAGGACCGAAACGTCTGCCCGCGAGAATGGCACAAGCTCCCAGAACGAGAGCCTCTTGCACCTCCAGTCGAATGATCCCTATGTTGGAGACATGCTCGATGGCCAGAGTGGCGGAAACTCCGCGTTTGACGACGCAATGGACTCTGACCTGTACGAAGTCGAGTCTGAGTTTCATTCCGATTCCACTCTCATTCCGGGCCTACTCAGTCCTGCAGTAACGGTAACTCCTTTCCAGCCGATAAGTAAGACTCCTTCGTTTGGAACTGATGATGTAGAAGCTAACCTGATGCAGTCAGTGATAATGAACGACGAGCGGCCGCTCATGCGGCAATTCAGCAGAACGAACAGCTTCTTGAGCATGAGCATCAGACGACATTCGAAGCATCGAACCCAGCGGAGCCCTCGGATATCTCATCGATGGATATGCTCACAGATATGTCTGCACTCGATCCTCAACTCCCACGGTCCAACATATGTAATTGTATTTCCAACCTGTCACTTGGCTTGTCCCGATTGGCAACTTCTTCGTATATGGCACAAACAGTAGATACGCTGGAAGACACTCTCTCTAGTACCCGAGTTGTTCTCAGTACCACGGCAGAGTGCTTCGCATGCCACTGTCATTCGGCAGGTCCGCGCATGGTAGTCTTGCTACTCATCGCAAGCAGCATCAGCCTGATCGCAAACATCATCAGCAACCAGTGTGCGAGCTCGGGTCAAACGGCGGTGGTCGTTTCGGACACAACCTGGCCAAACAGAGTCATTCAGCATAGTCGTAGCCCACGTCGTCTCTCCGAATCCGACCTTGTGGATTCGTCCCTGCACAAGGCATCGGGCATTTCGGGACCCAAGTTCAACAGATACCTACCTACAATGAGAGAGGAACGGCTCATGCGATCGGCCTTGTTACTGAATGCGATCGATCAGACTTGTACCGCCAGTCGTCGCTTGCTGCAACTGGCGAACAACTACAGACTCTCGCTGCAGTCCGGCGGCGGCTTGCATGTGGACCAGACAAGTGCAATGCTCTTTTTCTCTCGCCTACCATCAACAATGCGCATGTCTTCCACCGGCAGACAGTCAGAAACGACGATGGTTCAAGGGCTGCAGTACATCTGCGAAACGATGGAGCAGATTGCGCGCGACATGTCTCGGCATGCCGAGGATTTTGCAATCTTTCATCGCGTGTAAGGAGTTGGGAAAGGTCATCAAGCAAGCAAGCAAGCGGTAGAATACATATATCTATCCCGGCAAAAGCACTTCCTCTCTATCGCTTACTTGACACCGCTGCACTCAGAATTTGACTGAGTCGTAGGCACTATAACACACACGGTACTGTTAGCAAAGTCTTCGGCTCTCTCGTAACATGCCCCAATGGGGAAAGGTCAGTGCTGGAGATTCACCTACCTGCGGATGTCGAAGCAGATTGAAGTGCGTCCCCGGGGCTTGAGATATTGTTATGCTGGCGTGAGGAAGCAGCTGCTGCCATTCGGTGTTCGGAAGCCGCACAGTTTGTCTCGGAGCCAGGAGGAATCGAGCAATTTTGGAGCTACTAGAGGAGGTGGTCACAAGGGCTTGTCGACCACTCAATAGGTGCTGTTGATCCTCTAGCACTCCGCACGAAGCCCAGATGATATGTACGTCGAGAGAAGCACCGCCAGATCCATTACCTGCAAGCGGAAATTGCTTGTAACCTGCGATGGCCTGGACAGTTGCTTGGAAGTGGTCAGTGACCCATCCCGGGCATTCTCTGCCATCGTCACTGAAAGCTCCCAGCTTCGAAAGAACGGAAATCAGCTCCTCCGACATGGCTTCGAAGGCGTTCCGAGGCGCCGAATCGATCAGAATCAACTTGCTCACACTCTCGCCAGCACGTTGTAGAGCCCGTGATGCTTCAAAAGCGTAGTACCCTCCTGCTGACCATCCACCCAGAAGATATGGCCCGTGAGGTTGATGCTTCCGAATTTCTTTCACCCAAAGCTCCACAAGACTTTCCACCGTGAACATCCCTCTGTGCCCTTGTTGCCGGATATAAGGACTGCTTAGACCAATGACACAGGTATCTGGGCCGAATGCGGGAAAATCGAGATTCAGGTATACCGTTGCGGATCCACTTCCATCTGGGAAAAGGAACAAGAAGGTCTTCGCCGATCGTGGATCACGATTGAAGGCGTTCGAGAGATGGCTTGCCGCATGGCCGTTGTCCATTCGGGTATGGTGAGAATCATCGCCTCGCCTGTCGTGGGCCTCAGCGCGGGACGGTAAAACGGCCTTGCTCTCATTCACCTCGCGTCGAACGTTCACCGGAGAGGAAGAAGACACCGAGCTCACAGGAGTAGGGCAGAGCTTTGCCAAAAATCCCGCCTCGAGCTCGGAGTAGCTGCTAATACCCCCGTGAAGTAAATCCATCGCGTTGAATCCAAGTTGAGACTGTACTTCGCCCATTATCGATAGACGCATCAAGGAATCTACGCCGAGGTCATCGAATTGGTCCTGTTGAAGTAGCTCTTCAGTACTGATGCCAATCTGCTGTGCAACAATTGATCGGAGAATGGAAACACTCTGAGAACTCATACCTTCCCGGCTCTCATGAAGTCCGTCCAGCTGGCTGAGTGTCGTCGGTGGTGACTCGAGAGTAGAAGGTGTTGTTTCGGATCCAGACTTCTCGGATGTTCCATCGCTGGAATCGCCACTTGCCCCGAGGAGGAATTCTTGCAATTCCCCAACCGTTTTACAGTCATGGAACACGGCTTGGGCTAAGTCGACTCCTAATTCATGGCGTACAGCTCCTAGTATCGTCAAGGTCATGAGCGAATCGATTCCTAGGCTTTCCAGACGTGTGTCACGAGGCAAAGTCCGCAACTCCGCGCCGCACTCGCGCGAGATTATCTCCATGGTTTTCTCACATTGACTGGACAAGTCGAGATTGCTTTCGCCGGTCTTCTCGGGCGGAGCATGAGTGACTCCAGGGGTCTCTTGTCTTGATCTTGTAAGGATGATATTTTGACCAGCGGGTGGTGTTATAGGTCCATCGTGCACTGCAGCCAACAACATTGGTAGAGCTTTCTTCGGTATACGCCTGAAATCCACTCCTTTGGCAACCCCAACAAGTGCATCCTGCTCGAAGATGTGTACTGTACCAGTGTAGATCCCGGGTCGGATGTTGTGCATTCTGACGTGCACTTCATACTGCTTTTGTGGGTTGATCTCGGTTGGAAGACGTAATGACCGCCACCCATGGGAGATATAGACCGCGTCTTTGGATGTGAAAAGAGGATTTCCGTTGAGTACCAAGCCAGAAAGATGGAGCAAGCTATCGATCCAGTATGGAGAGCAGAAGAACTTCTCCTCCTCGTTTTCCGCAACAGGCAATCTGATCGTTGCAGTCGCTTCGAGGCCTGGTGCTAGGTACACCTGATGCAGTCCTTGGAATTGGGCACTGTAATCCACCAGCGATGCGAACAATGTGTACGCTGATTGCCTTCCGAACTTATTGATATCGTCTTGGGCCACATTTTCGTGGATCTGACGTCGTCGTTCGTTGATCATAAACTCTGACGATGCCAGTTTCGAACTCCAGGCTTTGTCATCCGAGAACACTACTCGACACTGAGCGTGTTGCTTCTTCTCGCCACTGAACTCGGAACAAAGCTGTATGTCTAGACATCCTGCCGTCAAATCCACGAGTGCAGTAATGTTGACTAATTGTGGGCCCGGTGGACATTGTTCCGGAACCAAGATGGGCTGCATGATCTCCATACGTTTTACTGTCATTCCTGACGCGTCTGTGGTGAGAGGATAAGTCCTTCTCGCATGATCCGCGATGGTCATGGCCATGTCCGTGTAGACCGACTACGGATATATCGTCAGCCCGCACTCACAAGTGATTGTCAGACTTCTTACCGCCGGGCAAAGATACTTGCCAGCCACCGCATGCCCCTTAATGACATCGCGGAGTGGAGGGTAGGCAAAATCGGTTTCGAAGACAACTTTTGCGGCCACATCACTGATTGATTCCTCCAGCACGAGCCTATGAACGGTCGTGGTCAGTTGCTTCGGCAGGCTGGATGGAACCTGCGTCTTCGGCATGTTCGACTTAGTGTGTACATGTAGACGCCAGTCGTTCTCGTATGGAATCCAGTAGTTCTTCTGCTCCCATGCATACGATGGTAGGTGCAAGACCTCGGGTAAGCCCTCCAAATCCGCGTAGTACGCATCCCAAGAGACATTGTAGCCGTAAGAGTGCATTCGAGCTAGACTGCATGACAGAGTCTTCCAGGGATGCTCTTTTGGGCGCATGGACGACAATAGCAGCTTGCAAGGCCCCATAGTTGCGTGAATCATAGCCAGGCAAACTGGGGTCGTTCCAATCTCTAACCAACACGTATTCTGGGGGGAGAACCCTTCTGCCTGAGAAGCTTCCAGTGCCCCTCGGAAATGGACTGGATCGCGGATTTGGCGAACGATGTATTCTGCGTTCAGAGTTGGACTACTTCGTACGACGGTTGCAGAGGCCGTTGGCGTGGCTACGGCAATGCTAGGTGTCTTGAAAGTTAAGCACTCGAGTTCTTCTCTCAGGTCACCTAGCAAAGGCTCCATCTGCGCCGAGTGATGGCCGAATGGCATGCCCAAGATCTTGCAGCGAGTACCTCGAGGCTTAAAGATTTGGAGCAGGTCTTGAATGGTATCTGCAGATCCAACCAGCACAGTATCTTGGGGACTGTTGAAGCACGCAACTTCCACTGTCGACAATTTCTCGTCCAAAGTTTCACGAATGGTATCCAAGCTTGCGTTCACCGCCAACATGAGGTGGCTCTCCGTTGAACAATATTTCTCCAATAGCCTTGCCCTGGTTCCCACAAGGCGAATCGCGTCTCTGGCCGTGAGAACCTCAGCGGCGACCAAGGCAGCATATTCTCCAAAGCTGTGGCCCAATACAAGATCCGGCCTAAGGCCAAATCTTTGGAGGAGTCTGAGCAGTGCCATCTGCACACCCAAGATGAGGACTTGCTTCGAGACGAAGTCTGGTTCACCTCCCTCGTTCGTGATGAATTCCTCGAAGCTTGGAATTCGCTGAGAAGTCGCGATCTGGTTATAATGCAGCAAGGTGGCTCGGAAGTATCCACAGGATTGCGCAAGCAGTCTTACTGAGTGTATATCGAATGCTCCCTGCCCTGTAAAGATCAAAGCTAGCTTTCGTTCCCCAGAAACAGCATGTTCGACCCCATCGTCTGAGATGGAATTCAAAGCTTCTTCAGCCTCTGCAACGGTCGAAACCACTTTGACTGCACGCAGTCTGTGATGGATTCGCCGAGCCATGGTGGTGTACGAGAGGTCCACAAGTGACGGCTGCGGAACTTGCTTGAGATACTGTCGCAGCCCCTGAGCATTTCCTTCCAGTGAGGTCCAGGACTTGGCAGAAATGGCAATGGGAAGCCAATTGGGAACTTTGGTAGGTATCTTCCGCCGTTCCTCGGTAGCCTTGCTCGCTTGGCTGATAATACACGCCGCGTTGCCACCGGCCGCATCGAAGTTGTTGATAAGAATGGTAGTTTTGTTCTCTTCGTCAGTAGTGATCGAGTCGGGAAGCGAGATAGCTTGTCGAGGTATGGCTACGTTTCGCTCGCTCATGGGAGGGAATTGGCTGTTGATTACGCTCTTAATCCCAACATGGGGCGGAGCGAGCTTCTGGCGGATCATTAGAAGAGCTTTGATTACTGAGGTGATGCCGGATGCCGACTCTCCGTGACCAAGATTTGCCTTGATGGATCCCAGAAGGAGTGGGAAGTGAGAGGAGTGACGGGGTGTGGCGAAGGTGTTCAGGATCGAAGACATCTCTACCGCGTCTCCTGCCTGTCAGTGATCAGTCATAGTTGCTCGGCAATACAAATCTCGATTGGGCGATAGATTACCTGAGTGCCTGTGCCGTGCATTTCGATGTAATTGACATGGCCAGGACGAATGCCGGCATCTGCTACGACCTTTCGGAACAGTCTCTGCTGCGCCGGAGCCCATGGATGGGTAATGGAAGACGATCCCCAGGAGTGATTCATGGAGGAGGAAAGCAGTGTCCCCAAGATCTTGTCATTGTCAGCAATGGCCGCACTCAGTGGTTTGATCACAATCGATGCCACTGCTTCGCCTCGACAGTAACCGTCCGCTGCGTTGTCGAAGGTCTTGCAGGAACCGGTTGGGGAGAGGAAATGCCCTGAAATCAGGCCGTTGTAATTGTCCGAACTGGTCACAATGTTCATTCCGCCAACGACGGCCGTGTCACAGTCGCCGTTCCATATAGCATTGCATGCGACATGTAAGGCGACTAGGCTGGAGCCTATGCGATGATCAGCAAGATACATGAAGATTCTTGGAAGCCAACCAGCACTGACTACAGGCGGTGTCAATAGTCATAGACGGCCCACCGAATCTGAAGAAATGGCTAATGCGACCCGGACCAAATGCCCGCATGGTTCCTGGTATGAAATAGGTCCCGACTTGCTGAGTGGCGTTCTGTTCTTTGTACTCGTCTGCAACTTGTCCATAGAACGTCCCGACTCGCTCAAGCTGAGACGATGGCGTCCGATTGGGAACGAATCCGGCCATCTCCAACGCCTCGTACGCCGTGGTCAGTGCCAGACGCTGTCCCGGATCGGTCTGCAGCGCTTCCCGGGGCGAGATATTGAAGAATCTCGAGTCAAAGAGCCCCGGCTTGTCCAGGAAGCACCCAAAGGCTGGTGCATCGAGATGTGATTGTGCATCAAACCGATCCCGAGGGATCTTTGCCGATCTGTTAGCTGCCTCCTCCACACGTGATATGAGTGCCAGTTATCTACTGTACCTCTGTGTGGAGATCCTGTCCGTCCATCAGAGCTTTCCACAACTCGTCCACATTCTCCGCCCCAGGAAATCGACCTGCCATGCCGACGATCGCGATCGGGAACTTCGCGGATGAGGATAGTCGCTCTGGGGATACCGCGTGGTATACGCAGGGCTTGTTCAACCGTTGATTGAGATATCGATACAGCTGTTCAGAGGCGTGCTCCGGTAATGTGAGCATCGGGCTACCGAAGACAATGAATTCCAAGGACTCTCCTTCCTCCTGTTGGATCGCCTCGGCGCAGCTGACCTGAATGTCTTCTAGGTTACGGAGCTCTGCGAGAACATCGAGGAGTGTTCTCTCCAGGTATTGTTGCTTATTGACGACTTGATGAACGCCACTACACCCAACATGTCCTCGAAACGGATCAAACTGGTCGGCTTTCAAGTATGACGGAGTTTCCGAAGCCCAAATTGGAAGATGGCGAAGGACATCTTCTTCGCCGAAGTGCCCTCTCGCAGCTGCGGACGGAGAAGTCCTAGTGCCCAGGGCTTTCTCCTCTGTGCTGCTCGTGCAGAGAAAGGCTCGAAAAGCGACCAATATAACCTGGACCATGAGCTGCACGAACTCGTCCAGGCCAGTGGAAATGGCTGCAGTAGCCGCAACTAACTCGCCAGATGATAGTCCAACGAGAACATCTCGATCCGGAGTGGGCCATGGTGCTTGTGGACTGCGTTCAAAGTGTCTTTGGACCATGTCAGTTCTCGATCTGTCAGTCTTGAGGGGGTCTTGTGGTACTAGCCTGATGAAGGAGATACTCTGAGTCAGCAGCAGCTGGATTTGCAAGGAGAGATATGTGTCTTCGAATGGCTCGCTGTCCTTGGAGAGGTTATCCAACCACTTCAAGCTATAGAAATGATTGTTCAGACTCGTTGCACAAGCTTGACGTTTCCATTCCTCTCGTATTGCCGTGAGGATCTTATCCATGAATTTCGAAGCCAATGAGCTCGCTCCGATTGAGTCAATAACGGAGCGAGTTGTATACCGCCCATCACCCGCGTGGAGCAAGTCATCCGAGAAAAGAAACAGCCTGGGTTGAGCCATTGTGGGTTGTGCTCTTGCAGATCGTTGAGGATGATGTGAACCAACGACCTTCTGGAACTTCTTTGCTGCGCCGCTGCAAATGCGATCGCTTGACTTTCAAGTGCAGGTCTGTTACCGTTCTGCGCCAAATTCCAAGTCTCGGCGGGCTCGTTGGAAGCATGGCTCTCTATGGTCGATCGCCGACTACCCTACAGACTGGCTACGGCGACACAAAGGGCGGATGAAGTGTGCTCGCTAAGCAATTTTCTCGGTGAGTTACTTATATAGTGACAAGGGTCATGGATACTGCAGGGGCTGTAACTTCAAACTAACGTCGATTCTGGACATTCGTTTCGTCGGTTGATGCCATAGAGTCTGCTAAGGCACTTGAATCTATCCATCAGATTGCAAAGCTTTTTCCTGACGTCCGTAAACTGCGGTGGTGCAAGTTCAGAAATGGCTGAGACACAACACCACGTCCTCATCGTTGGCGCCGGTAAGTGATGAATATGCTATGATAAGATTATGAACGTGGACTGAACTTGTTGTCAAGGTATAACGGGGCTGCTGTTGGCTCAAGCCTTGAAGCAGGTGAGGACGCCATTCGTCGTTATCTCTCGTTCACGGGATCTAATCATCCACTTCCACGCAGAGAGACATCCCGTATACCATATTCGACCGCGAACCATCCAGGCAACGATATCGAGCCAGAGAGTGGGGAGTATCGCTTCAATGGGCCCTGCCACTGATTGCCGAATGCTTGCCCAAAGAACAATTCAGTCGGATCCACGAGACAGCAGTCGATGCTAGCTACGTACCTGAAGATCCGGGTAGATTCCCTACGTTCCATGGCAAAACAGGCGCACACATCAAAGACATCCCTCTTGTGTACATGTATCGCGTGTCGAGACATAAGTTTCGGGCCTTGTGTCACGAGGGAATCGACGTTCAGGTATGATATTACGCATCGTGCCCCCTGAGGGTTCCGTTATTGAATATACAACAGTATGGCAAAACGCTTGTCGGCCTGAAGTATCCACAAGCTGGAAGCGTCGTAGCCTTGTTCGGAGACGGGTCTGAGATTACAGGAACCTTGGTCGTGGGAGCTGACGGTGTTCGCTCAAGCGTAAGAGAGTGTATATTTGATGAGGTGGATCGCAGCCTTGGGCTGGCCCGAACAGCCCCATATATTGTAATCAGTCTGCATGCTTGCTACGGCGACGCGGAGAAAGCTCTTTTCGTACGGCGGAATCATCCTGTGCTATTTCATGGCATACACCCTGATGGATTCTGGCTCTGGCTGTCCGGTAGGCTCGCGCGGAACTTGTAGCTGCTGTCCAACGCTGACTGTAGACAGTACAAGACGTTCCCAGCGATGATCCCGCCACCTGGTCTTTCCAACTCTTGATTACGTGTAAGCCGCGAGTGGGACTCGACCCAAGCGTGGAGCCCATCACTCTTGCTCGAGTGCAGCAGATGGCTGAGTCTTTCGGAGAGCCATTCCGATCAGCGTGGCGCTGGGTCCCTCCAGGAACTAGCCCATCGTCGAACTACATGTCGTACTGGGAACCGATTCCTTGGAACCATCGTGAAGGACGAGTAACTTTAGCCGGCGACGCTGCTCATGCGATGACAGTGCGTAAGTACAAATCAACCCACATAAGCCTCTCACCTCGCCTCAATCTAATGTGCTTCAAGAAAGAGGGCAAGGCATGAACAACGGCATAGCAGACGCTGTTAGTCTTGCCAAAGGTCTGCAGCGTGTCGTGGAGGGAGAATCTAGCATGGAGGACACGATAGAGGAGTATCAGCGGGAAATGATTGAGCGAGGCGCTGCCGAGGTTAGGCTGTCGAAACAGCAAACGGAAATGGTTCATGATTGGAATCTTGCGTTGAAGTCCCCGTTGCTGAACAAAGAGGCGTGTTTCCCTCAAGAACGAACGTCACACAGACTGTAGTCTACAGATACTGGGACTGTGTGTCAAGTGACATGGGCATTGGGCCTTGGAAGCCGGATTTTCACAGCAGTTTCGGAGCCTCCTGATCGACGATTACATGCAATCACAGGAGTACACAGCCCACCGCAGTCGTCATTTGTCTTAATCGTAATGCTGAAGTGATTGCTACCAATCTCCGGTTGCGAAGCACAAATTTCCCATACTCGGCTGCGTCAAGCGGCAGACCTATTGTTTCGGCGCCCTACTTGGTGAAAGAACCTTTACATTAGTCAAATATAAGTAAGATACCGAAGCTGAAAAGCTAAAGAACCGCGGGAATTTCTACTCCTTGTTCATTGCCTGGCAAATTCCTTGTAGCTTCTTCGATTATGCACAAGTTCCCCGCTGCTATTGAATACCGTGGAGACGGAAAGGTAGATGTAGAAGAGACCAAACTTACATCTGTGCTTTGAAGATTCTCGGCAAGAGTGACTGTTAAAGCTGGTATACTGATGGACTGAGAGAGAAAGTGGCCTAGAAATGGAGAACGGGCGAAGCAATGTAGTCGAAAATTATGATATTGAGCAGCAAGATGAACTGAATCTTGAATTCAATAGGCATACTAATGCCATTGAAACTCAAGAAGGGAATTCGCAATACCTGCAATGTTGTTAATCGCGCCAAAGCATGCAACAAAGCTCCAAGCGTTGTTCGCATTGAGGAAAATGTTCTCAAACTCCTTCAGGCTTCGCTCTCGAGCATTATGTGCTCCCATCATCACGAGATCATCGATTCTGAGATCGATAGGTCAGCAAGCTCTGGGCGATATCGCTTCGTCAATGAGAGACCATGCTTACCTTGCTTGTCGTTGGTCAAGCAACGGACTGAATTGTGCCGGGGGTTCTGGTAGGACAACTTCATTGATCAACACCGTCGACCCTGGACTCAAAGCTGGTTCCAACGCTCGCAAAATCTCGACACACTTCTCATCAGACCAGTCATGCAGAATGTTCCTGAAGTAGTACACGTCTGCTCGAATCGACTGCGGAGCGAAGAAGTCATGCTCATGGAATGTGACATTGCTCAGCCGTGCACTTGCGATGGCGGACGTGCCTTTTTTCATGGCCTCCTCGTTCGTGTCTTGTACAATGAATTGTGCGTTGGGTACTTCAGCTGCCAGGAGACCGGCAATCTGACCAGATGATCCCCCAACGTCGACAAGAGTTCCGCTTCCTCCTAGACGCCCTTTCCAGTCCCAGCTTGAGAGAAGGTCACGAGCGCTGTATCTCGGAAGCTGAGCGCGGCCGTCTAAGAAATTGTAGTACTCTTTGGCCTTTTCAGGTCTGAGCGCCATGAACTCGAAGCAATCTTTATAGCCCGGATAGGTCAAATTGAAGGGGGCAGCAGGCAGAGCACTGTCACCGTTGACACTGTGCCCGTTGAGCCTGTCACCGCCGAGACATGTCTTTCCTTTCTTGGCTTCACGCCACATCTGCTCCCAGGGACTTATATTGGCACAGATGTTGGTGATCATGCTCGCGTTATGCTGCGCAACATCTCTCAGATTCCCATTCCAAGCAAGAGTAGCGGATGCAGCAGAGTGTCCGATGTAGCCTTCCGAATCTTCGATGAAAATCCCATTGGTAATGGCAAAGCGGACCAGCCGCGTGAGAATGTCCAGGTCGGCGTGCAATAAAGTCGCGAGATCGGTGAGAGGGATCGTGCCTTGCAACGGTACCTGCTGCGGAACCCCCATCCTCAGTAAAGCCTCCAAGTTCGCTGCATCGAGTGCCTACCGTTGATTAGCACTTCGCATCCGGGGATCCTGTCGTTCGGATGCTTTACATTGTATGACAACGTGACAACGTGGTCGACGGGGCCCTGTGCGAGTCGCACAATGGTATATGCGGCCTGGACAATCTGGTTGCGAAGTCTGATGGTTTCTTGAGTCTCGATTGAAGCAGTGGCAACGTCAACGTAACCCGATGCTTCAAGGGTGCACTGCGGTCGTTGTTGCGCCGACAGACGCTTTTCTAGCTGGGCGGCATCCGCAACCACCGACTTGGCGAGATCAGATAGCGACATGGCGATTGGGAAATGCGGCAAGGCAAGACAAACGTCCTGCATCAGCACAAAGATGCGTGAGTTGAGTCGTCGCTGATAGAACTATCGACCTGGAGGCTCTGAAGACTCGAGTGCATGTGACTGCCAATGCTGCCCAGTCACGTGTGGAAAGGTGATATGCATGGCGAATGCGGATCCATCGACAGCGGATTTGCCGAGAATACATATTCTCGGTGAGCCAGATTCGGCGTGGACAGGGGATGTGCAGAAGCGCAATGATTGACTTCCAATGTTTGTCGGGGAGTCTGTTCGGCACTCGACCTCGCTTTCTTTCCCGCACGAAGACTGAATCCATGCGTTTGTGTCATGTCCCTGGGATAAGTATGTAGGTCGGTAGAAGACAATCAACAATCCTAAGCTATACTACTGAATCTTCCACTGCCAGCATGTCCGTCAATGTCGTTGTGATTGGCGCAGGAATCGCCGGACTGACGGCCGCTGTCTCGTTGTCGCAGGCGGGCTACAAAGTAACCGTCTTGGAAAAGTCGCAGTGTGCCGGGGAGACAGGGGCAGCTCTGGCACTGTCGCCCAATGGTGCCAAGGCTTTGGCCTCCCTCAACTTCTCCTTCCAGCGAGCTAGAGCGGTCCCTCTGGAAACATGGGAGAGTTTGGACGGGAGAACCTTGAACACTCTCACCAAGGTTGATCTGAAGACGGCTGAGCAGAAGTATGGCCATCGAATGTGGTCGGTGCACCGGGTGGATTTGCACATGGAGCTGCTTAGGCTGGCGACAGAGCAGACTGGAGGCTCTGTAACTCTGCGCCTGGGTGCTCCAGTCCGGGCTATCGATCCACAGAACGGCATTGTGTACCTAGATGAGAGGGAGTGCATTCAAGCGAGTCTGATCGTGGCAGCCGATGGCCTGCACTCTGTCGCCCGCTCTGTGGTGCTGGGCACGAACTTTCCTCCAACAAAGACCAATTTCAGTGCCTTCCGTTTTCTCGTCCCTACGGCTCATTTGGCACGAGATCCTTCGCTCTTGGGCTTGCAAGCGCGGAAATCGCCTGGTTCAACGATCTTTGCGGATACACTGAGCACAGAAGAAAGGCATCTTGTTTGGTATGAGTGCAGAGAGTAGGGTTGCCGCCAAGCTCCTGTCCTATCCGCCAACTCACCTTTTGCAGTGGCGAAATGCAGAATATAGTGGGCATACATCCGACACGAGACGATTGCGGTGTCACTCAAGGCTAGTTTCTCCTCCCATGCCGTCGATTTTGCTGACCCTGAACGATTTGTAGACGACAACAAGACCAAGATGCTCAACGAATACGCGGATTTCCATCCAGACGTTCAGGCTCTGCTTCGGTTAGTGATCCAATGTCGTTGGTAGGCACGTCGTAATGGATCAACAGTCTTGCAGGAGAAGTCACTTACTGGCCACTATACTCCTCGGAGCCAATCACGACGTGGGTCAATGGCCAAGTGGTGTTGATTGGCGATGCTGCTCATCCGGTATTGCTAAGTAACTTCATGATTGTGCGATGATCGCTGACTAGAGTAGATGTTGCCGTTTGGTGGTCAAGCCGCCAACCAGGCTATCGAAGACGCTGTCGCACTCGGTCGGTTGATGTCGGGGCGTGAGTCCTTGCTCTCGGTCCAGAAACGCCTAGTTGAGTTCCAGAGTCTGAGATACACAAGAGCGTCGATGATTCAGATACTCTCTTCTACAAGAATCGGCCGCGAGAGAGACGTCGACTCACTGCTACGCACGTTTGCTGGTGATTCCAAGGGTATGCCTATTCGTCTACAGGTTGCGTCGTACTGGCATTGACATTACAATGCATTAGTTCCAAGCTGCTTCGAAGATCGAATTGAGCACTCATTCAAGTGAGTTTCCAGCCAAGACCTGCTCTCATGGAATGATAGTGCTGAAATTATGTTTTCTCAGCTACGATGTCATCGCCGAATGTGATAGGAGGATCAACTTGAGGCAAGATAATTCTGGAGATTGCCATGTGTACTAGGACCAAGTCCGCATGGGAATTGATTTCCTATAGAAAACACGGCAATATATTTTGTTTCGATTCCCAGGGCAGTCATATCTCGAAATACGATCGTTGTAACAGCGGGTCACATTTCTATTTGCTGTCTAAGCACTTTTTCGATTTAGGCTCACCAATGCGTTGGCAATTTCCTTCATCCTGCGTATCGTGGTCTCTCGCTTATGGTGCAGCCGCTTGGAGTGCCTCATACCAGTGAGGAAAAAGAACAAGAGCCAGTTCGTGACAACGAATGAAGCAAACAGTCCTAGGCTCAGCCACTTTCGTTGCCGATGAAAGCCCAGGCTGGTGAAGTACCCGGTGCCAGTGGCGAAAGGACAATACATGCAGTTGCTCGTCGCATCTGGGGCCAGTACGTAACCCGGGTCAGCGTTACTGATGTACTGGCCACAAGTAGTGTTCGCGGGAGGATCGAAGTGTATCAGCTCGCTTTCTGTACACTCGATGTGCAGGTTGCCGAGGATAGTGGATAGAATGCCGCCGATCCACCAAGTCATTGGATTTACCCAATACAGCCAGCGGCTCCACACGCTCGGAAGCTGCGAGAATGGTCTCACAACTCCATTGCACAGCCCAGTGACGGCAAAGAAGAATGGCAGGGCATTCGACACCATTTCGATGTCGGGAAGCAGCATGCAGATCCATTGAGCCCAAGAGAACAGGAACCAGAAATAAAACAGTGTCATTGCAAACACATAGCAGCCCGTGGAGAACTGATGTGATATCCCGCTTGGAAGGTACCACGATAAGAAGTAGAGCAATGCAGAGACCGTTGCCATTGGAATTTCGGCCAATATACAGGCCGCACAGAGTGCTGTGAAATCGTAAGTCCCGGATGGCAACTCTCTTGTCGTCCACAAAAGCAAATTCTGGTAGAAGCGCACTTTGACGGTGTTGACGATGATGGGTGGCAAGAGTATGATGAGGAATACACTAAACATTCGGTCTTGGAGACTGGCCAGAGTGTTTCCGACCTGCCAGAAACAGAGTCCATTAATGAGGCCTGATGTGAGTGACACGCTGATCCAGGTGTACCAGTATGATGGTTCTCGCCAGTACTGTAAAAGCAGTCGCGTAGTAAGAAGCCTCACCTGCAGCGCCAAGGGTGCAGCATGAGGCGCGAACGATCGCCGCTTCTCGGATATTGAGGACGGTTTATCATGCTGAATGACTTGAATCGTGGCAGATAAAGCTCTGATCTCGTCCGAATTGGACCATTCTTCTGCCCACCCTTCTCCGGTGGAGCTCCGCATGGATGAATCGATGATAAGTGCAATTCCATGTGCATCGTCAGTACAAAGGACGCCGCGTGTGGCCAAATACTGTCTGAGATCCAAGGCTGAGCCAGAGTAGACACACCGGCCACTGAGGTCGAGAGCGAAGAGCGTGTCGAAGTGTCGAAGAATCTCCGTGGATGGTTGATGTATGGAGCATATGATTTTCATGCCAGAATCACAGAGCCGACGAAGAAGGCGAATGATCGAGAGAGCAGCTTGTGCGTCTAGACCACTTATCGGTTCGTCCATCATTACAAGGGACGGCCTGGCGACAAGCTCATATCCGATGTCAACAAGCTTTCGTTCTGCATAGCTGAGAGATCCGATGATTGTGTTTGCGATGCCTTGGAGTCCAAGGACAGAGAGCAAATGGGCCACGTACTGTAGCTTCTCTATCTTGGAAAATGATGGGTCTTGTCGAAGAATTGCGGAGAATTCCAGCGCCTCGCGAACGGTGGCGGTTTCTTCAAGTATGCTGACTTGTGCCACAAGTCCGATAGACCGGCGGAAGTCCCTCGCAGCCGTCTTTCCACTCATGGTGGCAATGCCCGTCACCACGGAATTTGCGGCCTGCTGACCCGAGAGCGCATGGAGGAGGCTGGTCTTTCCAGACCCAGAGGGACCTACAAGAGCCATCAAAACACCGCGGGCCACGTAGCCATTGATGTCTACAAGCACCTGTCGTGAGGAAACACCATCCTTGACCGTATAGTTGATGCTCTTCCATGCAAAAAGATCGTGAGCAGCTCCTAGGGAGGGGGGACTTTCGTTCATTGTTTCCGTTGTGCCCGAGTCTGACGCTCCTGAATGGTCGTTCAAGTTTTTCTCGACATCTCCAGTACTCGCCTCCTCTGATCGGTGGGGGTAGTCTGATCCGTCAACATCACCAGTACCGGTGGACTCCTCGTCAGCGATTCGGCGACGATCCTGACCAGTTTGAACGACTACGCGCTGACGAGCTGGCTGGTGTATACGCCACATCTTCTCAGATGCTACCCAGGTCCCGAACAGATACACGCCGGTGAGCACGACAATCAGAGCAAAGTTTCTCCAAAGATGCGCAAAGTTGTATTGGAACACTTTGGATAGATATTCGTGGCCTCTCACATCTGTGTTTCCCCGACCAGTGCCCGGAATGCTGCACGTTTGGGGAGAAATTCCAGATCCATTTTCGTAGGGAACAAGGTGTTCTGGCGCGCATGGAATCCTGTCATCATGAAGTTGGCTGCTCAGCATACCTTCGAAGCCATAAGCCAGTGGGTTGATGTAAGCAATCCAGCCGATCCAAGGCCGATCTGCCATGAGTCGAGACTTGGTAATGGTGTATCCTGCAAACATTAGGAGAACGTTGTGAGCGACGCCTGCAAAACGGACGGCGTTGTCCGGACTTGCGCTTGAGATAGCCAGAAGTCGGAATAAGGCGGTAACACACAATGTCAAGATCCAGACAAAAGCCAGGAATGCAAAGAATTTACCAGCATTCAGGGCGAAATTTGCCATGAAGTAGATGATAATGACCAACGGGACCACTAAGGTAGGTATCATGATCCAGTCGACCACAAAACGAGCCAGCATAGCAGCGCTAGGCCGGTAGAGTCCATACTGTCTGTGTCGCTCCAAGAAAGCTCGGCTCGATAAAGTTTCATCGACCTCACATAGTTGCACCCAGATGAGAAGGAGGGCCGCAAAAAGTGTCGCTCCGCTGCGTGAAAGGAGTCCGGCTGTACTCTCCGGGATATCATAGTAGAGACTCGCGACTACCAGAGCGTCCGCAATGGCAAGGAGATATTTCAACACCTGCCGTCTCCAATCTCCGCTCTTGAGCCAGAATTCACGCCTGACACAATTGATGACCTGCTGTCGATAATTTGGCACGAAAGATCTGTGGTGTATGTGCGTCTGGCTGGAGTCATCTCCTGCAGAGCCATGAAGTGCCTCGAGCTTCACCTCCTGGCGCTTGACCTCGGCGAGAACAAGTTCATTGGCTTTGCTGTCGCGGAAAATCTGTTCCAGGTCTTCTGCAGTTCGACCGCAGTTGTGTACTGAGTTTCCCGATGATATCAGGTTGGTCAGAAATTCCGCCATTGGCTGGTTAGTCTTGATGCGATATCCAAGACTCTGAAAGTACTGCCGAGCGTCTCCAGTCGGACCCTGGTACAGCATCCGGCCTCCGTGGATTACGAGAACTTTGTCAAAAAGATGGTAGATCTCGTCTCCTGCCTGGTTCAGAGCGATGACGGCTGATCGGTTGGTTTTGTGGGTAATCAGTCGGAGGCAGCGGATGAGTCTCAGAGCGGCATTTGCGTCGAGACCGCATGTGATGTTGTCCCAAGCTGAGATAGGTGATTGCAGCGATAAAGCTTCCATCACCGAGACTCGTTTCCTCTCTCCGCCACTGATTCCTCTTTTCAGTGTATTGCCTATCAAGGTATCACTCGAGAGCTCCATTCCAAAGATCTCAAGGAGTGCATTGGCGAGGGATCCAATTTGCCGTGTGGTTTCTGTTGGGAACGAGCTTCTCAGCGCGAATTCCAATGTCTGCCGTACGGTCAGGGCTGGGAAGTGCTGGTCGTCTTCTGGACAGTACGATGACCTGCCAGCGCAGCTGACGTGCCCAGTTGCAGAAGTGTCTTGATCTTGTCGATGCGATATGGCCTTGAGGAATGTGCTGCATCCGCTTCCCGCACGCCCCAGCACGAGCATCATCTCGCCATTGCCCACGACGCCCGTGAAGTTCCTGATTACTGGGTGCGGAGTGCAAGTAGCTTTCGTGCCCGATGCTCGGAGACACTTCAGAATGCGCGATAAGATGTCGCCAAGCGCAGCACTGGCAAATGTGTGCGGCGCTGTACATTGTTGGACGCTTCTTGCCACGTACAGGTCGCGAAAGACAACACCTGATGCGCTGACGTTGGCAGAGTGTTGACCTTGTGGCAGGGCATTTAGGAAGACGTCCACGGAGCGTTCCTGGCGGGATTCCCATTCTTCAGTTGGAGTCGCCCCAACCTGCAGCGAAGACGACGACTCATCTTTGCCCGTGCTACTGGCAGATAGTTGTTCGGATGCAATAGATTTGGTCTGCTCCATGGTATGGTCACGTTCCAAGATTTGCTAGACCTTAAGGCTGGGCCGACCTTCACTTCACCTGCTTGTCTCTACCCAAAATCTCTCGTTGGCCCATATAACACGAACGTCTCTTCTCATGGTAGGCATGTTGGGCCAAGATCTGCAGAAGTGACAGCGGTACATCTGTTCCCTATTGGGTTGCAGCCGGGCGAGGTTCATCCGCATATTTTTATACTCGCCGGGAGTAGATTCCCGATCCTTGGTCGAAATTTGGGGACGTTGCTATCGCTATCGTATGGCAGGTCGTCGCGTCACTGGCAGGTCGTCGCGTCGCTAGCAGGTCGTCGCTATCGCTACTGAGGGTTGGCTTTTACCTGTTACTCGGCCGCGGGGAAGCCTGCGAGTGCTAAGCAGCTTACCGCTACCAATTTTGTTAGGCACTTTGCTCGTAGAATAGTATATCTTCCTCCCTTCTACGTACCTGCGTATATAGTGCATTTTGAAGCCAAAGTTGTCGCTATAAAGCAGTAGTATAGCCGTTTCCGAGGTATTGCGAGGTAAAGAATGCGACTAGGTAAAGAGCTTAGCGTAGAACACTAAGAGTTGCTAAAGGACTACTTTGCGTAAGGCAAAGATATCTATTAAACTATAGAGACAAGTCGACTACCTATCTATAGGCGTACGGTATATAGAGCCCTCGATAACTAGCGGTTATTTAGCGAGATCTACCCTCCTCGTATTATAAAGCGAGGCCGTAAGACTATTCTTAATAATAAGTAAGAGATATTTATTAAGGCGTTATTATCTAACCGACCGGACTCGTACTTCGTAGAGGTAATATAGGCGCTTATCGACGAGTAGCTAAAGCTTTAAGAGATATTAAAATATACGCATTTATCGAGTGTCTTAAAGTAGCGTAGTTAGAGGCGTAAATCGGTATAAAGGAAGGCGAAGGAGCGTAACCTATTGCTAAGGGCTCTATAAATGTTTAGGTACGCTAAATAGCCGGTAGATAGGCTAATATTTATCAACGAGACTACCTATAATTAGAAGACTAGTTAGCGGAAGTATAGATAGTCTCCGAAAGGCATTAATTATAGAGACTTCCGGTACGCGTAGCGAGAAGTAAGGTAGTCTATACTGCCTACTTTTACTATTAATAGCTATCTACCTTATACGATTAGTCGATAAGGCTCGATAACTCGAGAGATCTTCGTCGCTTAGTTAACTAAATAGGTAATGCCTTACCTCGAAGGCTATCCGCTAATAATCTTTGTAATAGATAATACTAGTATCTACTATAGCTCGGAGGTAAGGGAGGCGATATTATTAGCTAGTTACTAACTCGAATACCTGCCTCCGTACTTACCGGATTTAAATCCTATCGAATAGACCTTTAACTGCTTAAAGTGCTATATTAAGAGGCACATTCGAGACGTAGAATACTTCTTAAACTTCGGCGACTTCTTATATTATTGCCTATAGCGATATTAAGGGCCGAGGGCGTAGAAACTCTTCGAATATGCCGGATACAACGTCTACTACCTAGATTTCGCGTTTTCTAAAGAGGGCTTCGTTAGTACCGCCGGCTACGTATAAGATCTAATAGGTCTCGATCCGGAAGAGTCTACCTAGTATAACTAGTGTCTTTATACGCCGCCGGCGTCGATTAGTAAGTAGATTAAGGATATAGATAGCGACGAAGAATCTAAAGAAGAATAGGAGTAATAACGTAACGTAGCGGCAGAATTCGCTAGTGCGACTAGCGCGCTCGAGCCCGAGAAGTGTTATAAATGTTCGAATTCTAGGCTTTTATATAAAGATAAAATCTCAATATATAACGCAATATAATACTAGATATTTAATATATAGAATGTGTTTAGTCTAATTAGTCCGCGCCTACAATAATTACAAAAAATAATAGCATAAACGTTATATAGCACTACGAGAAGTAGAGCCTAAATTCGCACTTTATATAGTATCCTTAGCTCCGGCTAGCTCCGCCGCTATAATCTTATCGGCTTTTAGTATTAGGAACTTCTCGATTGCTTCCTTTATTCTATACCGTATACTCGCCTTTATTTTAAACTCTTCCTACTATTATTTCTTGCTTATATTAGCGATAGTAACTAGGTCGAAGTCCTCGTCGATATAGGTCTTCTATATAGCTCGCATTTCCGCCGAGTCGTAAAATAGCGGTATCTCGAGTGCCTACTAGAAGAATCCGACCCTTAGCTCCTTACCCTCCTTTAAACCCTCCGGTAGTACTATCGGTAACGATATATCCTTTGTAAGACCTAGTCTTAGTAGGGCACGAGCTAGTGTCTTCGAAGGAGTCGTAGGAGTAAATCTAGGTCCTATAGCTACTTAGAAACTAGCCGCTACTTTGTCTCCGAAGATAATATTAATAGGAGCCTAGACCTTTAGGCGGGCTTCTAAAGCCTCGCTATAACCGCTAGTAACGCCCTTCTTCTTTAACTAATTAGCGACCTTCTTAGCTATATCTCTCTCGAAGTATAGCTTAATTGTTGTAATAAGGACCTCTATATATATCGGATCGCTAAATTTCCGCTAGCCTTGAGCGATTAATCTTACTAGCAATTTAATTACTTCGGAGGTTATAAGCTAGTACTTATTAGGCACGTCTTGCTTGTCCGGATTGCGCTAGTAGTAGGTCTTAGGTCCTTTAATCTTAACGTTGCGACAAGTGCTAAGATTATACGCAAAGTAAGCTCGAATATTAACCTCGAAGTTACCCTTCTCGTTTAGTTCTATTACTTAAACGTTAGCGAGAGCGGCTTGCTACTAACCTAGCGTCTTACTAAGAGGTCTCTTGCTAGTAGCCGTGCCTTGCCTCTACGCTAAGCTAACTAGACCTGCGCTAGTAGGCCTTAGTTTAGTATAGAAGAATATATTAAGTTAAGGGTTAGTTAGCAACTCCTCGTCGATCTAGTAACCGAGACGGTTAAGGGTACGGCTATAAGCCTTATCTTCTTCCGTAGCCTTATTATTATTATTATTATTAAATAGTTGTAGCTAGGTCTCTTAATAATAATCCTTCTCTTTAACCCCTTTATAATAAGCCGACAAAGTTACCTTTAAATAGCGCTCTAAGCTATACTTCTCGGTTACTTTGCCTGCCTATTTGTATCTATTCTAACCCTCGGCTAGATCCGTAACGTCGAAGATATTACGCTTTAAGGCAACCTGCCTATCTTCTTTAGTCTTCTTCGTAGTGTCTATAAGGTACTAGCAACCTCTATAGTCTATTAAAACGAGGCCCTTCTTATTAGTAAGCCGCTCTCGAATGTAGCTCTCGGGCGTAAGAGCTATATTGCTACGACCGAGAGCCTTCAATCTTCTAGTCGTAGAAGAAGACTAAGACTCGAAGGACGTTGTTATAGAGCCGCCTATCTTACCGCCTATCTTACCGCTAACGTTACTAGCTACCTCTTTAAGCGAGTTAAGTACTGCTTGTTCCTTAGTACCGGAAGCCGTAGTGCCTATAGTAGAGCTATTATTTACTCTATCGATTAGCGGTACGGATTTAGCTATAGGCTTCTTCCTAGCCGGATTAGCTATCGGCGGCGGCGTAATTGGCTTCTCGAGCGTCTTTAAAATAGGCTTCTTCTTAACCGCAGCGGTTACCTTAGTTAGACTCGTGTCTAGTCGCTTAGGAGCCTTACCGGCAGTTAAGCGAGTCGTACGACCTTCTATTAATGCTTAGCGGCTTGCAGAATACCCTCGTTCTTAACCCTAATCGACACCTCGGCGTAGGTTTAGATAAATTGGAACTATTAGCGCTATTCTATACAGTCTTAAGAGCATCTATACACTAAGTTTGCTAAGAGAGCTGCTCTTAGTACCCCTAAAGCGTATTCTCGAAGATCGCGGCTCTGCGGACCGAGAGTAATAGGCAAAAGCTAACCCTTAGTAGGAGGACGTCGCTATCGCTAGAAGGCTTCTAGAAGTTACGCTAATAGCGGCACGTACTATATAGATTTCCGAAATCTGAGAATTTAAATAACTCTTCTACGCTTTAAGTTTAGAACTTAAAACTCTATATATAAGTAGTCTAATACTATAAGAGAAGTATAATTTTTTATAAGATTTACTTATACTAGATCTAGAAAGCTAAAATATAGCTAAACTCTTATTTCTTTAGTATGTCTATTTTATAGAACTACTAGACTCTATAGTACTAAAACCAAATTTTAATAGGTTTTCTTAGTACTTTGTAGTAGAAAATGTAGGAATTCTATAAAGCGTTCTCTTAGTAGTGTCTAATTACTATAGAATATAGATTCTAAAAACTAGTAGTAGACGGAAACTGCTACTACTGCTACTACTACTACTACTACTACTACTACTACTACTACTACTACTACTACTACTACTACTACTACTAGCTATAATAGTATATACCCCGATTAAGCGAGATAGCGGACGGGGGTAATCCCTAAAAACGGGATCTAACTAGTTAAAGCTAGTACACTACCTAAAGGAATTATCCGTACCTTTAAAAAGTTTATACCTAACGTTTTTAAGCTAGCTACCGCTTATAGGGATTATCCCCGTCTGCTATCTCGCTTAATCGGGGTATAGGCCTCTATAGATAGTATAACCTATTATAGTATAGGTAGCTATACTAGGTAAAATGGAATAGTAGTATAGTAGGGAAACCCGGCTTAGCGTAGGTATATACTTATCTTTCTTTCCTACTATACGATATATAGAGTAGTATATATATAACTATAGATAATAGTATAGCGGTAGATATATACTAGAAGTATTTATAATCCCGCTATAATATAGTCCTTTATTATTTACCTTCTCTTCTTATATATACTTACAATACCGCCCTTAAACTATATATAATATAGTATAGACCCCTTATAGTTCTATATAATATACTATATATAAGGTATATACTATTTAGTTCCCTATATATATAGATAGATAGATAGATAGATATTTCATTTGCCTGTTGTAGCGCCTTTCGGCCTATATAGGTCTATTTCTATGTATTGTTTTTAGGTAGGAAACTAACTTAGTTAGTAAAAACCTCCCTCCTGTCCTATTTATAAGTGTTGATCTTCCTCGTTTCCTTGTTTTCCTTCCTCTAGGGTATACTAGTGTTATAGTTATTACCCTCTAACTACCTTGCCTGCTGCCCTGCCCTTCTTTCCCCCTCTTCTTCCCTCCTTCTTATCTACTCCTTAGTTTCCCTTGCTAGTGCGAATTGTTATATAAATCCCTATTTAATAATCCACTTTACTATCCTCTTTAGGTCTTCTTTGCTCTAGATTAGCTTATCGTATTCCCTTTCTATTGCTTTTAGTCTCTAATTACTTCTACCTTCTAACTATTAAGGGTAGACTAGCAGTATATACTTAGGGTTCTGAGATTAGTAGCTATATTAGTAAGCTCTGCTTTTAATTCCTAGGACGTTTCTTCTAAACAGGTAAGATCTAAGTCTAATATATTTAGATCTGATTTAGATAGCTAGGCTTGCCTCGGCCCTATTTAGGTCCTTATAGAGCTAGTAGTTATATTGACTAAATTTGATCAGTACCTTTAGGGTTCCTAGTTTAACTTGTGTTTTGTTCTAGTCCTGCTCCTATAGGTATCTAGCAATTGATTCTGCTAGGCTTTGTTTTTCTCCCTTTAGCTTGTCTTCCTTTAGTCTTATATTTAGTCCCTAAAGCTCTTTCTCTAGCATTTCTCTTATTAAGACTCTATATTGCTCTAGGTCTTTAACTTTCTAGGGAGTTATTCACAGTCTGTCCCGCCTCCTAGTCCTAATATACTAGGCTTTTATCTTGTCTAGTGCCTTTTAGATAGTCTGTTAGGCTAGGTATTCTATTGTCTTTGCTGTATATTGGTGTCTTAGTCCCTTAAAGTATTATTTAACTAGTAGGATCCCTAATTCCATTTCTACTACCCTTGTTAGTATAGTTTTATATACTCCTAGGATTTTCTTTAGGCTTTGGGTTTAGGACCTACTAACTAGTTGCTTAATCCTCTTTAGTGTTTTCTCCTAGGCTGTCTATATCTATGCTCTATATAGCATTGCTGGCTTAATAATTGCTTTGTATATAACTTTGGCTTTCTCGAATGTAGCCCCCTATATAGAGGCTATAAGTCTATTAATAGATTGTATATTAGTATCTGCCCTCTGCTTTACCTTCTTTACTTATAGTCCCTAATTCAGTTTTAGATCTAGCTAGATCCCTAGTACCCTAAGCTCTGCTAATAGTTAGGTTTCAAAGCCTTAGATAGTGATTGATTGCTTTATATTATAGGTTGATTTAGCCTTGCTAAAGTAGATAAGCTAGTACTTTTCTAGGGCGAATTTTGCTCTATACCTCCTTACCTATTTTTTATACTCCTAGTGCTTCTCCTCTAGGATCTTGCAGTTGGTTTCTATTGTCTTAGACTAGGCTAGGATGTTTGTATTATCTATAAATCCTAATACTAATATATTTTTTGATTCTAGGAGTAGGAGTAGGTCTGCTATAAAGATAAGGAAGAGGATTAGGGAGAGTATTAATCCTTAGGGGATTCCCTTTTTAGTTAGTATTAGGTCTAATTTAAACTTGCCTAGAATAAGCTGTGTTAATCTTTCCTATAGGAAGGACTAGATGAATTAGACTATCTAGTTTAGTATAGCTTTCTATTTAAGTATATATAGGAGCCTTTTATAGGAGATATTGTTAAAGGCTCCTAAGATATTAAGGGAGAGGAGGGTTGCTACCTAGTTTTAACTATAGTGCTAGATATGCTTAATCTGTTCTATGATTAGTTCTATAGCTGTTAGTGTTAACCTCTTCTTTCTTCCTCCTATCTAGCCTTTAGGAAGGATGTTCCTTTCCTCGGCAAAGGTTGTTAGCCTTTTAGCGACAATTTTTTCTAGTACCTTGCCTATTATATTAAGTAGGGCTATTAGTCTATAGGCCTTAAGCTATATATAGTCCTCCTTCTAGGGCTTTCTTAGCACTACTATTAGGGACTTCCTAAATAGTCTTAGGTAGTGTCCTAGTACTAGGCTTTATAAAAAGATATTAGCTAGTGCTAGGGCTAACTCCTTCCTATATACTTTTAGAAGTTTATTGTAGATCTTATCTTCTCCTAGTGCCTTATTGCCTAGAATTTTCTTTAGGATCCTTTTAATAGTTTCGGGTTTGACCTAGGTGTCTCTTAGTATGCCTAGTAGTAGAGTCTCTTATTCTGTCTCCTTTATGTCTAATAGGTCTGCTTATACTTTTCTATAGAAGAAGTATTAGCCTAGGGCTCTTGCTTTCCCTTCTATTGTAGTCTGCCTTTGTCCTTATTAGTCTATAATGTCCGGGAATTGTAGTAGCATATCCTTATCCTATTTAGGTCTCCTTGCCTATTTAGCTATCCTCTATATCTCCTCTAGTTTCTTTATAATTATTCCTATTATAGATCTCTATTCTTGTATCTTATCTTTCTTAATCTAGATCTTCTTTTCCTAGTAGGCTTTGTTATAGTTGTCCTATACTTCCTAGGTATAGGTTTATATCTACTGCCTCCTAGCCTTCCTTACTACTTTAACCTTCCTTATACACTTACTAGTCTAGTATAGTTGCTAGTATAGTGAATGTTTCTTTGCTAGGGTATGCTTTCTAGCTACCTATTTTAGGATTCCTATTAGTTCTTCTACTGCCTTATCAATATCCTCTAGCCTTAGTAGGTGCTTTATTAAGAGTTCCTCTAGTTTTAGGTCCCTTTCTAGTTCCTCCCTAATCCTGCCCTATTAGGTACCTTTCTAGTTAAGCTTCTCCTCTAGTTCCCTTTCCTAATTAGCTTAGACATTTAGCTTAATCTATACCGGGAAGTGGTCTAATAATTCTTCTAGTTCCTAGTTGATCCTGTATCTTATAATCCTGTTCCTAATCTAATATAATACAAAGTATAGGTCTAGTGTGCTACTGCTTCCTCTTGCCTCCTAAGTAATTAGTCCCTTTAGGGTAACAATTTCTATTCCTTCCCTCTCTAATATATTAATTAGTCTTCCTGCTAGGAAGTGGTAAGCTAGGGTAAAGTCTAAGCCCTAGAGGGGGTAGTAGAGGTTGAAATCCCTAAGTAGGATTTAGTAGGTGTTCCCCTAGATAACTCTAGGTAGTCTTTCTAGGGTTTTTAGTTAGGTACTGCTTCTTAAGTCTAGTAGTAGGTTGTATATACAGTAGACTTAGAGTATACCTTAGGATGTCTCTACTTAAACTAATGTTAGGTCCCTATCTTCCTATAGTATAGCCTGCTAGGTTTCTATATCTATCTCCTTACTAATATAGATATATATCCTTAGGGCTCCCTAGTTGTAGATAATTAGGTGGTATCTTAGGTCTTTAACTATTACTAGTCTCTTTATATATAGGTTGAGCTAGGGCTCTTAGATTGCAATAATGTAATATTCTTTTAGGTTTAGTACTTAAAGGAAGCTCCTCTGTACCTTGTCTTTGCTTTTGTTAACATTGTACTATATAATGTTTAGTAATGTTGCAATGTTTATTAGGTTTTATCTATATCATTTCCCTATAAGTTTTCCTTTAGTCTTCCCTTACTTTAGACTAACATTTAACTAAGCTTTGTCTGCCCTGCTTCCTTTCCTACAATATTAAGGTATCTTAGTCTCCCTAGTTGCTAGTAACTCTCTTATACTAGTAAGGCCCTAAATGTGAACCTATTATCTTGTCTAGACCTCTTTTATAGTACTTAGCTAGGTTGCTTCTATACCTAGCTGCCCTAGCTTATTGTATATCTTTTTAGTATATTAATTCTAGCTTCCTTTGCCTTCCTAGCTACCTGTATTCTTACTAGGCATTCCTTCGCCTAAGAGGGGTGTCTTTTAGTATAGTATACATATCTTACTTCTCCCTTATATGCTTTGCATTCTTTAACCTAGTAATCCCCTATATAATAGGAGCAGGTATTGGTTGTTTTTATACACTTAGCTGCTAAGTGTCTATAGTGCTGATATTTAAAGCACTGCATTATCCTGTAGTTGCTTCTATGTATCTCTATTTCTAATCTTTTAAAGTCCTAGAACAACCCCTAGTCTAGTACTATATTAGCTTGCTCTATACTCCCTACCTAGATAATTAGGGAAGATTGCTTCTTAGTCTCTTCGATTTTCCTTTTAATCTATGCCACTTTTGTAATCTTTAGGCCTAGGTATATAGCTTAGTTTTGTCTCTATAGGCTCTTAATATCCTATTCTTCTTTAAAGCTTCTTATTATACTATAGGCTATAATTATAAATTGCTATTAGGAGACCTTTGCTGTTTTCCCTATCTTAGTTGTCTATTCTTTTTGTATTTCTAGCTTCTTTTTGTTCTACTCTTGTACTATAAACAGCTTAATTACCCCTTTTCCTTCGTTCCTAGCCCTAATTACCTCTTTAACTGCAATTCTTTCTACAATCTCTTTCCCTATAAGTCCTTAGATTTCCTTTTGCTCCTGTAGGTCTATAATATAGACTCTAACTACTATCCTCGGGGGTTTTAGCGCTTCCTAACTCGCTACTGCTGCCTAGGTACGGTAGTTTAGGCTTGTCTCCTATTGTTTCTTCGTAATCTTTGCTACGACTGTATTAGCTACCTTTATAATTACGTAGCTTGCCTAGTTATAGATTGCTTTTAGTCCTCTAAGGAGTTCTGAGATTATTATCCTATATACTCTCTTAGGGGTTCTTCTATCTTCCGCCTTTAGCACCTCCTCTGCCCTAGTATATAGTGCTTTCTATTCGTCCTCCCTTCCTTCTTAACTATCTTCCCTTCGTCTCTGATTGTTCGCTGCCATTTTTTTCTAGTAGATTATATAGCAGATTCCCCTATATATATACCTATACCTACGACCTACCCGTCCCTCTTATATTTTCTAAAGCCGTAAGTAGGGCTATCTTTATTAAATTAAAGGTATATATATAGTTACGAAGAAACGACTATAGCTCTTACCTATAGCGGAAGCTAGGCAACTAATATAATAGTACTACTATAAAGACCTTAGTAGAATCGAGACGTCCTACTATTATTAAACCGTTACTAATAAAGTATAAAAAACTATACTATTACCGATAAAGACGAAGCTAACTATTTACGATATATCCGGGGTTACGTTAGCTACTCTACCCCTCGGGCCCTCGCCCTAGGCTCGGGGATTCTAGCTATACGTAAAATTGCTTTTTCGTAGTAGGCTATACGTAAAACTCGATACTATAGTATAATATAGAGTATATAGACTAAAAAATTTAATAGGGATACGATTAGGGTTAGGAAGTAGTAGATTTCCGCTATATTAGCGATTAAATTGCGACTATATATAGTTAAAATAGACCTATAATCGGCCTCTACGTAAACCTCTCGTTAACTACGTTACGAAAACTGTTTTCCCGATCGTAACGATCCTATCGATAGAATCGCTTAGAATCGCTTAGGATCCTTAAGATCCTTAGGGTCCTCGGGATCGATAGGATCGTACGTTAAAGATCCTATTAGATAGGATCGATATAATCTAGAAATTCTAGAAAATCTAATCGGCCTAGAAATATTATTCTCTACCGTTCGACTCGTATATCGACTTAGGCTTAAGTCGGCGTAAGTGCTAGTACTATTATTTTATTTACCTTCCCTATCGGACCTAGATATTATATAGTTATTGTTTCTATTTAAATTCTCCGTTTATACGTATATTCGGGCAACTATAGGCGTTTGCGAACGTCTACTACGTATACTAAGTTAAGACCGACTTAGTAACTGACTCGTATAGGTTTAATATATTTCGCTAGGTTATATAGTATAAGTTACGAGAGCTAGAGGATTCTCCGCCGATAGAGGAAGAGGTTCGAGCCTCTACTAAGCCCCTACCTACCTTAGATGCCTACCGTAAAGAGGATCCTACCGCTATTTTAGATCCTATTTTGCCTAAGAACTTTGCGTATCCTTAGGTTCGTCTTAGTAAGCTATTAGGAATAACTTAAGAATAGAGAGAGGGTTATATACGGATTAACTACGTATAGAGCATTTCTAACATTTCCGATAGCGAACTAGATAAAGAACGAGACTTCTAGCTATCCGATACCGACTCTAAGGAAGAGCTTAACTAGTCTAGCGACGAAGACCGCCTATTATAGATACTAGACGACCCTAAGACTAATTAATTTCCTATTTCCTACCTATATCTACTACTTGCTTTACGTTCTTATTTCTGCTCTTAATCTCTTTTCTATTTATACGACTATTCCTCTCGCTATTAATATAGTCTATTATTTTATAGCTTTAGTTCTTACTACCCTACTGTCTAATGTTAATGCCTTTAGTCGTTTCTTCCTTACTTGCTTTCTACATTACCACTTATTACCTTGCGCGATGTTACTATATTTTACTCCTTGCTTTTATTCTTTCCTTAGAAAAGCTATATAAGGTATAATTCCTAATAATATCCTAGGGGTAGCATTAGTCCTACGACTGTTTTTCTCCTTTAGACCCGCCTATCTAGGATACTAGTCGAGTTCTCTCTAGTTTCCTAGATTCTAGTAGTCAGCCTTAGGTAGTAACGATAATAAGATACCCTACTAGAAGGTGTTCCTACCCTAATTAGCATTAATTACGTAAGATACTAAGAAAGGGAGGTACCCTCTCCCTTCCCTTACTCTTAGATAGATACGATAAGCTAGGCCTATAGCCTTTAAGAACGGGGACCCTAGATTATTAAGCCTAGTATTTAGAAGAAAGAAGAAGTTAAACATATAGGCTACATTTACGTATTTACTACTATAAAAGGTAATGCTATATACTAACGACGGTGCTATAGGCTAATAACACGACGGTAATTAGCTACGCTAGGCCTAGGCGACTGTCCTTACTACCGAGCATCTCTAGAGAGAAGCTAATACTATCCTAGGGGTATTATTAGTTCCGCTAGCTTTACTACTATAGATTACCGCTAAGGACTCGAACTAACTAGTTACATTTCGAGTATACGAGAACCTACGAAAGCTAGATATTACTAAAGGCGCATAGACGCTACTAGCAATTAGCTAGACTAATTATTAAACTTTAGCTTACCCTAATAATAAAGGGGTCTTATATATAGCTTTACCTTTAAGACTTATATATAGCCGTTATCCGTTTGCTTTACCGGAACGGGATATATAGACTACGTTATCCGCGCGCCCTATTTAAGGCGAGCCTTCTAGACTTTTTCTTCTATACTCGAATACTAACCTAACTTCCTAACTACTACTGCCCCCCCTCTATTTACAACTCTTATTCCTTCTTAATAAGCATATTTTACAAAGCTCGTTACTAAATCCGTTTCCGCTCTAGTCGACTATATATCTTCTAGCGCCCCTAATCTGCTAGGTACTAGTAGTAGCCGCGCCCTACTTATACTACTTAACCTAAAGTAAGGCGTACTCGTTTCTATCGTAGCCCCTTCTAATAGCGCCTTAGTTTTAGCTACTAGCCTTAAGTACTGCTTTTAAATCGTAACTTAGATTAAGGATTTAGAAGAGAAGATCCGAAACGCCTATATCTTTCTACGAGTTATTAACCGTAATATCGAGAAAGCTACTATCTTAGTATCGTACGGTATAAACAACCTACGATAGTCGATTAGTAAGCGCAACTTTAAGCGTAACGTTCTTTAGGAGATAGACCTTTAGTAGGCATTTCCTATCGTATATAGCCTTAAGCGGGCTAGTACCTAAATTCGCGCTCGTTTTACTAACCTTAGCTATGCCCTCGAGTACTAAGGAGGACTAAGTAGCCTTCTAAAGAGCCTTATCGACTTTGCCTACGACGGATAGGAGCGCGCTAAGTAGGTCGCCTCCTTCGTTAATAAGAATTAAGACCGTCGTAGTAGTACCGAGCTACTTTCCTATACTATAATCTATCGCGTCTCTACTACTAGTAAGAAACAAGGTAAGTAGTCTATTAACCTAACTTTCGTACTTAACGACTTTACAATAGCCTATTATAAGCCTTATATAAATAATATCGCCGAGATAGACCTTAACGCTTAGTCTACTAAGGATCTACTAAAAGAGAAGGGCTATTATATTAATAGTATAGGTTTTATCGTAGAAGATTAAGAGGCTCCTATCGTAGATATTCTCGAGCGTAAGGTTCTTCGTCTCGAGTTAGAGGCCGATACTACTAGTAAAGCGCTCGTAGTAGAGATATAGGCCGAAGAACGCCGATCGACTCGTTATAGTAAGGCCTCTTAGAGCGTTTAAGATAAGCGTACTAAAGCCGACGTAGCTCGTTAGCGAGCTATATAAGCTTGTTAGTCCTACTAGAAAGCTAAGGCTAAGAAGACTACTAGACCGTCGACTAAATATCTAGATCCTAGAGCTAAACATTCTAGTATTACAATGTTCGAGTATATAGCGTAGGCGCGGCCGTACGTCCTCTAAATACTAAATAGGAATATTAGAATGTTTGTACTAAAACGTTTGCTTTCTATTAGTAGACCTCGCCTACGGCCGTAGAATTCGCCCGTAGCCGTTTCTTCTCGTTACCCCTAAGAGTCGGTTATATACCTACGTATTGTTTATATACGACTCCCTTTACGTCGCTCCTACGTAAAGTTTAGACAATCTACCTTCGCGTCCTAAGTCTCGCTAATCTATCCTAGCGTAAATATAGCTACTAGATAATCTACTCTCTTTATTAGCAGCTTGTTACTTTATACTATTACCTTACTATTATAGTAGATTACTAGCCCCTTTATTATATACAAGTATAGGTTTCTTCTTTATAAGTATAACGCGCGTCTAATAGAGATGTCTCGACCTAACTTAATCTTATTACCCCCGCGTAGTATAAAGATTTCCTCGTAGTATAGAAACTAACCGACGAGAACGTAATAGCTCTTAAAGTCCTACGCGGACCTAACGAACCTAGAACTACGAAGGCAGATACACTTAGGCGTATATTCGAATAGATCGGTAATTCTATCGAGAGTAACTCGGTTAGGGCGACTATACTCTAGCGGTACGCTCTATAGTACAAGATCTAGGAGACTAGTACTAATCCTTTACTCCGTATATCCTAAGCCTTCGTTCGAAGCCTCGACTAGTACGGCCTAATCTATTGCGCCGTCGTCCTCGGAATATCTATAGACGCCTCCCGCCGAGTAAGTAACTGTATTATCGAAGCCGCCTAGGGCGAAGATTAGTTTACTTAAGCCTCGGAGCTTGTCTAGCTTCTGTTTAGCGCTCTACTTTTAGTACCTAAACGTATTCTCGCCGATATTATAGCTACTACTCGGATTAGACTTAGTCTCGAAGAAGCCTATCGCTTCTAGATATAAGGTAAATAGAAGAGGCTCGCGGAAGCCTAGAACAGTCGCGTTAATAAGAGGAAGAGCGCTCTTTACAATTTTATTACCGGTAGTAATATTACCGCTATAAGAGACGCTTACAAACCGAAACCTAACAAGGAACGTACGATATAGGCCTACCTACCTAACATTCCTAAAGACTATATCGTTCTCTAAGGCTTTAAGATAAGGCGCAATTTACTAGCGCCGAAAAAACACCTATTACGCGCCTTACGTAAAAAACATCTAAGAAAACCTAGGGTTAAAGCGGGTAGTAATATACTAGTACTAGATTTATAGCTAGAAGACGATAGCGTAGAACCCGATCTGCTAGTATTAGACGACGAAGGAGGGAAAGGTACCTAGAACAATCCTCTTAACGTAAATAGAGATACGGCTTCTGATTTTCTTAATATATACGAAGGATTAGAGCTCCGTTTACAATATCGCCGGCTTAGCCGTAGAGAAGGAATAGAAGCCTACTATACCTACTACCGCAAATAGTAGATAGACTTTACCTATACTTTGCTACCGAATATTAGAGAGCGTCTCGCTACGTTAGGCCGGCTACCGTATATATAAACTTTAATTACTCTGTTCCTACTACGTACCGTCCCTATATCTAATATATATAAATACTAACTATTTTGCTATATAGCGAAAGATTAACCCGTTTTCTAGCTAGTAAAGTAGTTTGTATCTTGTACCTTTTACTTAATATTACGACCGCCTCGCTTAGAAGCCCGTAATATATATATATATAGCTCCCTACTATCCCGAGGCCGATTAGCTCGTAGCTATATACTATCTATTCTAACCGCCTACCCGGATTTCTAACTAGTTTATATCTACGCTATACTAAGTTATATTCTATACGACCTTCGCTTTATTATCTTCCTATATACTATTTATAGTAGATACGGCCTCTATAGAGATACTATTAAGGTTTAGGTTAGACAATCCGCGCCTTAACTACTTTAGTCTATAAAGGAGGCGATAGATATACGTCCGTTAACGCGCTCTCGCGATTAATATATTATTACGATCGAGATTATTAGGGTTATAAGAACTACTCCTAATACCTAGGGACCTATATACCGGAAAGACACCGTTTCGAGGATTACTTCTATTATCTTCCTTAATATCGCATTATTAAGTACGTAACTTGCCGATATACTATACCCCCTTACTATTTTTATACTTACCTTAGCCGCTAATACCGATATACTATTCCTATTACTATCCGTCGCCTTCTTATCGAAGAATTCGAGCCGTTCCCTAATATTGCTATAATACCCGACTAGGTAATTTAGCCCTAGCTAACCGACGATTAAGCCCCGGAGTTCCCGCTCTACTTCGATTATTTCCGATATACTACCGTTAACGAATAGGGCGAATAATATATAGCTGTCTTTTACTTACATACCTCGATATAAGAGTATTATAAAACGCGATATAAGTAGACTAATACCTAGACTCGGGGTAGTAGTAGAAAAGCCCGCCTATAAGAGATACCTAATCGCCTATAGGAGAGTAATATCTATATATAGTAATTCTTCTACCCTAAAGCTAGGTACGAACTCGGATAGAATCGCCTATTCTAGGTCTATCGTCGCGCTCGTATAGTACCTATTCCCTCCTTATCGTATAACGACTAGTTTACGTCTGCCTTAACTAAAGCCTAGGCCGATATCTAGGAGAAACTAGACAAGGATCGAAATGTCGTTTACGATAGCTTAGCCTACGTATCTACCCTCCCTCTCTAGATTTAGTAACTCTTTATCGACCTTTACGTCGTTTTACTCTATAAAGACGAAATATAAGCCGCTATCCGCCTCCTTAAAGAAGATAATAAGCCCTATACCGTAGAAGTTATCGCTATCGCTCGCTAAGCGTTCTTTTATATAATAAGGTATTATAGCGAAAGTAGCCCCTATTTTAACCTTACTAATTCTTATAAGCAAGCCCTCGCTAACTTTTATAATATAATATAGAAGTTCGACTATTATAAACATTTTCGCTTTTAGCGCTATAAGACCCGCTCGAGCGAACTTAAATACGCCGACGCTATACTATACGCGCTAGTATATTTTATTTGTTATATCTCCTCTAAAGTTCTATTTTTCCCTTCTATAATATCGCCTACCGATAAACTTAACGACGACGTCGACGCCGAAGTCGCTAGTTAAGTAAGCGATAAAGTCGACGAAAAAGTCGACTATAGCCCTACCTAAGTAACGCCGACCGACGAATAGCGCGAACTCTAGAATAAACTTAGCGACTGCGTCCGAAGTAGTATTACCGAGACGGAAGAACTAGAACTATATTCTCTTATTTCCTAGTTATTACTCTCCCTATTCTAGTATCTAATTAGTAGTCGTTAGTTCTACTTTCTACTTCTTAGCTACCTCGCCCTTTATATAATATAACTGTATTTAGGCGTATAGCGGGAACCGAACGACTTTAATTACTATCTCTCCGCTATTATTTAGATAGGGCAACTCCTCGTATTTAACTACTCCCGGTATTATAACTAGGGCTTCGACCGCGACGACGAAGTTTTAGAAACTATTAAGTATAAGATAGAGTTACTCTTTATGCGAGAGACCGCTATCTAAGAAATTGTCCGCTAGCGTTAGTGCCCTCTTCGCCTTTACTAGCAACTATATATCGACTAATTAGGCTGTCTAGGCTACCGACGGTAAATCTGTTTAATTTAGGGACGTCGTATTATAAGTTATAGACCTAACTACCCTACTCGAGTATTGCTATCGATAGGCGTATAAGATCCTACGGCGCGACCTCCTTTTCGGACTCCCGTATAACTCTATCCCCCTTACTAACCTTTATAACTGCCCCGAAGAAACTACCGTCTACTTTAGCTTTCTTTAGAATAAGCGCAATACTACTATCGTTAACCTAGCTCGGACGTTCGTTATTAACGCTATCGCTAGTAATCCGGCTCTATTGCATTTATACTTAGAGGCCGGTTTAGATATACTCTACCTTAGCTCGGTAGTCGGCGCGTATAAGTATTGCGTCTAAGAGTTCCTTTAGCTACTTAGCGTCCTTATATTTATTAGTAGCAGTTAGCCCGCCCGCGAACCCGAATTCTTCTCGGCGACATAGTATAATACTTAGTCGGTCCGCTCTATTACTATCCGAGATAGATACGTTATAATTTACCTAACCTATACTAAGCTCCGCTAGAAGCTAAATAATAAATAAAACGTCCGCTTCCTATTTAAGCTCGGCTACCTACTTATCGATTACCTTATATATATTTAACTATTTCGTAAGCTCTACTAGTATTAATCTAACCCTAGGTAGGTACTTAGTCCTTTCCTCTAGTCTAAGGACAACCTCGTCTAGTCGGATAATACTATAACCCGATACCTTCGTCGATAGACTATAGCCGCTAGCCTGCCCGCCTTCGGTATTAGCGAGTAGCGTTACTTCTCTATCGCTATTATTAAGAAATTCTTTAGCAAGTTCGTAGGCTTCGATTAATCGGACGCGGACAATAAAGATAACGAGGTCGACGATATAGAGGTAGCTATAGCTAGGTAGCGCAACTATAGTCTCTATACCGCTAATATTTTATATACTAACGCTAATCTATTTGCCGCGTCGTCTAGCTTATAGGATAGCTTAATCTAAGGCAGGTACCGCGCGTCTTATATCTAGTCGAACTTCCTCTAGCTTCCTACTGCTATTACTCGCTACTAGGGGACCTAGCAGTCGCTAGATAGCTCTATTAGTAATCTCTTAGTACTTAAAAATAGTAGTCTCGCCCCTATTTTTACCCTCGATAAAGCCTTATAGTACGCGCGCGAAATTATATAAAACCTGCGGCTATAGTAGAAGAGCGAGGGTTAAGCGACCGCTATACGATAGATCCTCTCCCTCGAGGCCCGACTACTCGTCGTCCTCGGTACTAGCGCTAGTAAGAGTCTCCTTTTTATAGTTCCTTACTGTATAAAAGGTATACGGACTACTATACTTATCCTTCCTCTAGTTGCTCTATAAGTTAATATACTTACCCAACTTAAAGCCGCTAAAGTGTCCTACGTAGTATAGTAACTAGGAATAGAGCGCCTCGCTTCCCTTGTCCTAGTTAGCGCTAAGGCCGCTTACTCTATCTAATTTATTATATATATACGGCGTCTCGGCGTCTAGAACTAGCTCGATTATATCTTCGTCGACGAGTGCTATTTAACTATAACCGCGTTACCGTACTACTCTATCTTTCGCTAATTTAGCTATCTCAGGTCGATTAGTATCTAGGTCGTCTACCTAACCGCTACTCTACTACTATCGATAAAACCTAAATTCCTATAGCGTAACATTATCGCCTAGCCTATAATAGTATAGCGGAGTACTAATTGTACTAATATTATATATTGTGTTTCCTTATACTAGTAGGTATAGTTACTGCTTATAGCCGTACGACTTATTAGGAAGTAACCTAGGGCAAGTATATTCGTACCTAGCGATCGCGTCCTAGTATTCGTATATAGTCTCGACTATACCGAGTAGCTAGCGAGGGAAATTAATTGCCTATACTTTACCGCCGCTAGTAGAACTACTAGCGAGAAAGAATAGCTGCTTAACGCCTAGCTTAATAGTACCGACAATCTATTTCTCGTCGCTACTTCTATACTCGGCGAAGGATTCGACGTACTATATATCTAGGTTGTTATCTACGTCGGCCTCCTACTTTTACTAATATTATTCGTATAATAGTCCGGTCGCGCTAGGCGAGATAGAAAGCTAGTACTATCTTACCTCCTACTACTAACTAAACTAACTATACTAGTAATAGTCGACTAGAGTAAGCTTAGCTTCGATTAATACCCTTACGTAGATAACGTTAGTTATATATAGTAGCGCGAGAGGCAAGCTATATAGTAATATACTCGTATAGGTAAATGTTTGTATCTAATTATATCTAATTACCTTAATAGTCCCTAATTCTACCTAACGTATATATCTAACTTAGACGATAGTAACGAGCTCTACTAACGATATATATACCGACTAGTACTGCCTCTAACCTAGCCCGAAACGCCGTAGGCTTAGGCGATCCGTCGGTAGACCGCCTATTTCTAGCGTATCTAGTAAAACGAAGCTAGTAGTATAATACAGTTCGACCGCAACCTCGCCGTTATCTAATAACTATATACTATCTACTACTTCGTTAATCTCCGCCTCCCTATATACTAATTCTCTTAATACCTACGCGCTAACTTTGTAGTTACGAAGAAGAGGCAAGCGCTCTAGGCTAAGCCGATCGAGAGGTACTATATCTACTTCTACTACTATTTCCCTTTTACTATATACTAGGAATATAGCAAGCAAATACAGAGTTGTTAACGGCTAGACGTTATATAGATAGATAGATATTTTATTTGCCTATTGTAGCGCCTTTCGGCCTATATAGGTCTGTTTCTATATATTGTTTTTAGGTAGGAAACTAACTTAGTTAGTAAAAACCTCCCTCTTGTCCTATTTATAAGTGTTGATCTTCCTCGTTTCCTTGTTTTCCTTCCTCTAGGGTATACTAGTATTATAGTTGTTACCCTCTAACTACCTTGCCTGCTACCCTGCCCTTCTTTCCCCCTCTTCTTCCCTCCTTCTTATCTACTCCTTAGTTTCCCTTACTAGTGCGAATTGTTATACAAATCCCTATTTAATAATCCACTTTACTATCCTCTTTAGGTCTTCTTTGCTCTAGATTAGCTTATCGTATTCCCTTTCTATTGCTTTTAGTCTCTAATTACTTCTGCCTTCTAACTATTAAGGGCAGACTAGTAGTATATACTTAGGGTTCTAAGATTGGTAGCTATATTAGCAAGCTCTGCTTTCAATTCCTAGGACGTTTCTTCTAAACAGGTAAGATCTGAGTCTAATGTATTTAGATCTAATTTAGACAGCTAGGCTTGCCTCGGCCCTATTTAGGTCCTTATAGAGCTAGTAGTTGTATTAACCAAATTTGATTAGTGCCTTTAGGGTTCCTAGTCTAACTTGTGTTTTATTCTAGTCCTGCTCCTATAGGTATCTAGCAATTGATTCTACTAGGCTTTGTTTTTCTCCCTTTAGCTTGTCTTCCTTTAGTCTTATATTTAGTCCCTAAAGCTCTTTCTCTAGCATTTCTCTTATTAAGACTCTATATTGCTCTAGGTCTTTAACTTTCTAGAGAGTCATTTGTAGTCTGTCCCGCCTCCTAGTCCTAATATACTAGGCTTTTATCTTGTCTAGTGCCTTTTAGATAGTCTGTTAGGCTAGGTATTCTATTGTCTTTGCTGTATATTGGTGTCTTAGTCCCTTGAAGTATTGTTTAACTAGTAGGATCCCTAATTCCATTTCTACTACCCTTATTAGTATAGTTTTATATGCTCCTAGGATTTTCTTTAGGCTTTAGGTTTAGGACCTACTAACTAGTTGCTTAATCCTCTTTAGTGTTTTCTCCTAGGCTGTCTATATCTATGCTCTATATAGCATTGCTAGCTTAACAATTGCTTTATATATAACTTTGGCTTTCTCGAATATAGCCCCCTATATAGAGGCTATAAGTCTATTAATAGATTGTATGTTAGCATCTGCCCTCTGCTTTGCCTTCTTTACTTATAGTCCCTAATTTAGTTTTGGATCTAGCTAGATCCCTAGTACCCTAAGCTCTGCTAATAGTTAGGTTTCAAAGCCTTAGATAGTAATTAATTGCTTTATATTATAGGTTGATTTAGCCTTGCTAAAGTAGATGAGCTAGTACTTTTCTAGGGCGAATTTTGCTCTATACCTCCTTACCTATTTTTTATACTCCTAGTGCTTCTCCTCTAGGATCTTGTAGTTGGTTTCTATTATCTTAGACTAGGCTAGGATGTTTATATTATCTACAAATCCTAATGCTGATGTGTTTTTTGATTCTAGGAGTAGGAGTAGGTCTACTATAAAGATAAGGAAGAGGATTAGAGAGAGTATTAATCCTTAGGGGATTCCCTTTTTAGTTAGCATTAGGTCTGATTTGAACTTGCCTAGAATAAGCTATATTAATCTTTCCTATAGGAAGGACTAGATGAATTGGACTATCTAGTTTGGTATAGCTTTCTGTTTAAGTATATATAGGAGCCTTTTATAGGAGATATTGTTAAAGGCTCCTAAGATATTAAGGGAGAGGAGGGTTACTACCTAGTTTTAACTATAGTGCTAGATATACTTAATCTGTTCTGTAATTAGTTCTATAGCTATTAGTGTTAACCTCTTCTTTCTTCCTCCTATCTAGCCTTTAGGAAGGATGTTCCTTTCCTCGGTAAAGGTTGTTAGCCTTTTAGCGACAATTTTTTCTAGTACCTTACCTATTGTATTAAGTAGGGCTATTAGTCTATAGGCCTTGAGCTGTATGTAGTCCTCCTTCTAGGGCTTTCTTAGTACTACTATTAGGGACTTCCTAAATAGTCTTAGGTAGTGTCCTAGTGCTAGGCTTTATAAAAAGATATTAGCTAGTGCTAGGGCTAACTCCTTCCTATATACTTTTAGAAGTTTGTTATAGATCTTGTCTTCTCCTAGTACCTTATTGCCTAGAATTTTCTTTAGGATCCTTTTAATAGTTTCGGGTTTGACCTAGGTATCTCTTAGTATGCCTAGTAGTAGAGTCTCTTGTTCTGTCTCCTTTATATCTAATAGGTCTACTTATACTTTTCTATAGAAGAAGTGTTAGCCTAGGGCTCTTGCTTTCCCTTCTATTATAGTCTGCCTTTATCCTTATTAGTCTATAATATCCGGGAATTGTAGTAGTATGTCCTTATCTTGTTTAGGTCTCCTTGCCTATTTAGCTATTCTCTATATCTCCTCTAGTTTCTTTGTAATTATTCCTATTATAGATCTCTATTCTTATATCTTGTCTTTCTTAATCTAGATCTTCTTTTCCTAGTAGGCTTTGTTATAGTTGTCCTATGCTTCCTAGGTATAGGTTTGTGTCTACTACCTCCTAGCCTTCCTTACTGCTTTAACCTTCCTTATATACTTACTAGTCTAGTATAGTTGCTAGTATAGTAAATGTTTCTTTACTAGGGTATACTTTCTAGCTACCTGTTTTAGGATTCCTATTAGTTCTTCTACTGCCTTATTAATGTCCTCTAGCCTTAGTAGGTACTTTATTAAGAGTTCTTCTAGTTTTGGGTCCCTTTCTAGTTCCTCCTTAATCCTGCCCTATTAGGCACCTTTCTAGTTAAGCTTCTCCTCTAGTTCCCTTTCCTAATTGGCTTAGACATTTAGCTCAATCTATACCGGGAAGTAGTCTAATAATTCTTCTAGTTCCTAGTTGATCCTGTATCTTATAATCCTGTTCCTAATCTAATATAATACAAAGTATAGGTCTAGTGTGCTACTGCTTCCTCTTGCCTCCTAAGTAATTAGTCCCTTTAGGGTAACAATTTCTATTCCTTCCCTCTCTAATATATTAATTAGTCTTCCTGCTAGGAAGTGGTAAGCTAGGGTAAAGTCTAAGCCCTAGAGGGGGTAGTAGAGGTTGAAATCCCTAAGTAGGATTTAGTAGGTGTTCCCCTAGATAACTCTAGGTAGTCTTTCTAGGGTTTTTAGTTAGGTACTGCTTCTTAAGTCTAGTAGTAGGTTGTATATACAGTAGACTTAGAGTATACCTTAGGATGTCTCTACTTAAACTAATGTTAGGTCCCTATCTTCCTATAGTATAGCCTGCTAGGTTTCTATATCTATCTCCTTGCTAATGTAGATATATGTCCTTAGGGCTCCCTAGTTGTAGATAATTGGGTAGTATCTTAGGTCTTTAACTATTGCTAGTCTCTTTATATATAGGTTAAGCTAGGGCTCTTAGATTGCAATAATGTAATGTTCTTTTAGGTTTAGTACTTAAAGGAAGCTCCTCTGTACCTTGTCTTTACTTTTGTTAACATTGTACTATATAATGTTTAGTAATGTTGCAATGTTTATTAGGTTTTATCTATATCATTTCCCTATAAGTTTTCCTTTAGTCTTCCCTTACTTTAGACTAACATTTAACTAAGCTTTGTCTGCCCTGCTTCCTTTCCTGTAATATTAAGGTATCTTAGTCTCCCTAGTTGCTAGTGACTCTCTTGTACTAGTAAGGCCCTAAATGTAAACCTATTATCTTGTCTAGACCTCTTTTGTAGCACTTAGCTAGGTTGCTTCTATACCTAGCTGCCCTAGCTTGTTGTGTATCTTTTTAGTATATTAATTCTAGCTTCCTTTGCCTTCCTAGCTGCCTATATTCTTACTAGGCATTCCTTCGCCTAAGAGGGGTGTCTTTTAGTACAGTATATACATCTTGCTTCTCCCTTATATGCTTTGCATTCTTTGACCTAGTAATCCCCTATATAATAGGAGTAGGTATTAGTTGTTTTTGTATACTTAGCTACTAAGTGTCTATAGTGCTAACATTTGAAGCACTGTATTATCCTATAGTTGCTTCTATATATCTCTGTTTCTAATCTTTTAAAGTCCTAGAACAACCCCTAGTCTAGCACTATATTAGCTTGCTCTATACTCCCTACCTAGATAATTAGGGAAGATTGCTTCTTAGTCTCTTCGATTTTCCTTTTAATCTATGCTACTTTTGTAATCTTTAGGCCTAGGTATATAGCTTAGTTTTGTCTCTATAGGCTCTTAATATCCTATTCTTCTTTAAAGCTTCTTATTATACTATAGGCTATGATTATGAATTGCTGTTAGGAGACCTTTACTGTTTTCCCTATCTTAGTTGTCTATTCTTTTTGTGTTTCTAGCTTCTTTTTGTCCTACTCTTATACTATAAATAGCTTAATTACCCCTTTTCCTTCGTTCCTAGCCCTAATTACCTCTTTAACTGTAATTCTTTCTACAATCTCTTTCCCTATAAGTCCTTAGATTTCCTTTTACTCCTATAGGTCCGTAATATAGACTCTAACTACTATCCTCGGGGGTTTCAGCGCTTCCTAACTCGCTACTACTGCCTAGGTGCGGTAGTTTAGGCTTGTCTCCTATTGTTTCTTCGTAATCTTTGCTACGACTATATTAGCTACCTTTGTAATTACGTAGCTTGCCTAGTTATAGATTGCTTTTAGTCCTCTAAGGAGTTCTAAGATTATTATCCTATATGCTCTCTTAGGGGTTCTTCTATCTTCCGCCTTTAGTACCTCCTCTACCCTAGTATATAGTGCTTTCTATTCGTCCTCCCTTCCTTCTTAACTGTCTTCCCTTCGTCTCTAATTGTTCGCTGCCATTTTTTTCTCTCCTAGTAAGGATATGCTAGACGTTATATAGCTAGTCGCTATCGGCGTATTCTAGTCGCTATAGATAGGTCCTACTTAGATCCGGGATAAATTCTAGTACTAATTTAAAACGCTAGAGGAATACCTCGGGTAGATAACTTAGAGTACTATATAGGATAGAGATAAGGCTATCTAAGGTGTTCGTCTCTACGCTATCGCTATTAAGCACGTTCTAGCTAGGAACGTTAAACTAGATCCGGTACCCGCTAATAACTATATAGAGTAGGAATTCTAGACGCTAACTATTTCGCCGGCCGGAAAAAAAAAATAATAATATACCGGTCGTACTATTTACTTTTCCGTCTAGCGAAATAGTCGGTACGTAGCTATATTATCGCTATATTAACTCGGTAGTTAGGTAGGAGTAATAGTCTCTAATCTACTAACGATATTATTATACTAGTATCCTTATTAAATTAATAACGCTATAGCGTCGCTACGCTCGTACGCTATAGTATAAAATGTCTACTAACGTTAGAAGTAGAGTATGCAACTAAATAGTTATAGCTAGCATTTACCTATATCGGTAGACCGTTTAAGTTAAATACGGATAGAGCGTAGTTAGTCGAGATCTAAAATATAAACTATTTATATACCGAACTACTATTACTCGATATATTCTACTCTCTCTATCCTTACTCTAACCGCCTCCTCGTCGCCTTTCGCCTACGTCGTATATTAACCTACTAACGATAATATACTAATAGTATCGTCGCCCTTCGTCGAAGTATTTCCGTCCGTAGACTTGTTATCGCTACTACTATCTCTACGATCTATTCCTCTAGTACCTCTATACTTAGCTACTCCTTATTTACTATTCGCCCTTATGCTACCTAGCTAGCCGATAAATCTTCCTTTACGCTCCTCCTCCCGCTTATCCCCTATTTATCGTAGCCTTCGCCTAGTCTACCTATTCCTCCCTTATTAACCTCTATTATACCTTTACTTAATCTATCTATTACTCTCTCGTTAACTTCTGTTGTGCCCTTACCTACTATTATATTACTACCTACTAGTATACTATCTACCTAATCGCTAGGCCTATTAACCTACGCCTACGTCGCTAACTTATCTAGTCGCTATTCCCCTATTTCTATCCTATAATAGTATATTTCCTATATAAATAAAAACGCTATACATTCTACGCAATACAACTATTTCTCCTCCGCCGAGAAGCTCGCCTAGTTATACTATAGTAGTAGTAGCGGTCGCTTATATAACTATCGTCGTATTAATATTCTATCGTAATACTCGGCTATATTACCGGTCGCTAGCGCCGGCTCGGTATAACTCGCTAATATTTAGTAGTCGGCTATCTCGGTAGTCTTACTCGTATCTACGCGACGGCTAGCCGTAGAGAGAAGTTTCGGAATAGCGACGTACTCGAGTAGTTTAGTAGGCGAAATCGGATAAAGGTAGAATACGGACAACCTTTAGAACCGACGTCCTCTTATATCTTTCCTCGCTATATATATTAGACTACCTACCGTATCGCTACTTTATCTATTATTATAGCCGATCCTACCTTACGTCCTCCTAGAACCGTACGCAAACTCGATTAAATTTTACCGTACCGCTCGTACCTACGCGTCCGCCTCTACTTAGTATATACTATTTCTTTTATAATATACTACTCGCCTACGTACTCTCTCTAGTATACTCGAATAGCGCGGTTATACCGTACCGTATTTCGATCTAGGCGTCGTATTTGAAATCCGCGTATATAAGTTAGGTTTGATTTAATCTCTCCTTATACGTTGTCGTATATTATCTATTATAATCTCTTATATTCCCTCTAGCCCCTACTATTACTTAGGGGTCGAGCGCTAATACTATAGCTCTCTCGCCTTGCATTTATACGTACTATCGACGGTAGCTAATAAAGTGCTACTTACCCGGGTTATTTCTTACTACCGGTATCTGCCTTATACCTATTATCCTAGCGAGTGCGCTAATACCCCGACCGATCGACGTACTAGCTTAGTTTCTATACTATTATACTAACTATAGGCCTCCTCTAGTAGTTAGGTTAGATCTCGCTAGTAGAGGATATACTCGGTTAAGTCGGATTATACCCTATATAACTTAACGTAAGTATACTTACTAGACAATCTACCGGTTTTTCCCTATCTCGCGATATCTATATTAAAATACTAGAACCTATCGGTAAAGGAGTCGGCTAGATCGAGTATTATTAGATATAAGATATTTATAGAGATCTTATACGTTAACCTGCTTATATATATAGTATAGTCGATACTACGCTATAGTGCCGCTAAACATCGCTAGCTACGTATAGGAGGTAAATACATATAGTTATAGTACTACCGGAATTTCTATATCTAGCACTTCTATCGTACGAGACTTAGGCGTTATATAACCTAGGGCTAATCTACTAAACGACGATTAGATACGAACTAGTTCGCTAGGCGGCAAACTATATTGTCTATATTACTTTTACTAGCTAGCAAAATAGTTAGCACTCTCGTATTATAATTGCGGTTATAGCAGATACGTCTACTAGCTATAAGTCGTAGTATAGTAACGCTACTAAGGCTCGAACCCTAATTGCGCTATCTATCCCTAGATATAGCTCGACTATTATACCTCGCCGACTAGATTTTATCGTATATCGTCTATTAGGACGTCCGGTATACTATCTATACCGTTATCGCAGCCTTAGCTATCTTAGTCTAGTATATTCTTGCTTACCTAGTAGTCTACTATTACCTAATCCGGCTCTTATCGAGGCAATCCGATATATTCTTACGTTATAATACTAACAGACCCGTATACGGACTTGTTAGTATTAGCTAGTAACCGGCCCTATATACCTAGGCTAAGTTTTAAGCCTATATAAGAGGCCTCCTTCTATATTGTAGATAGAGCACTAACCTCGTATAGTATATTATTTATATTACACTTCTATAATACCTATGTTATAGGGCTCTAGTTATTAGCCTAAGTAACTATCTTATTATCCTATTATACTAAACATAGCTGCCTATATTGCTATAGGTTATATTACCCTCGGTAGCCTATACTATTACTACTACTAGTAGTAGTAGTATTGGTTTCCGTCCTTTATTAGAGCCGAAGGTAGGGCTATCTCTTTATATCTAATAGGCTCGGGTATATCGAAGGTAGTCCTAGGGTACGAATAGCTATAACTAGAGCGAGGGTACGATAAGAGCCTACAATACAGACGATATAGAAGTATCTTAAGGGGCTATTACGACAAGCGAAGGAACCTCTTAACGAGGGCATCTCTTTAACCCCGAAAAGCTACAAACCCTTAGGACTATTACAGCTTAGGGCCTAGTCTATAGCTATAGCTAGCTTCTAAGGACTCGGCTCCGGGTCGAAGACCTATTTAGTACCGCTTGCTCGAGATAAGCCCCGCCTAAGGAGGAGATAGACTAATTACCTATCGGCCTTGCTTAGTTTGCTAAGACTATTAATTAATAGCAAATACGGCTTATAGGTCGGATAGCCGGGGAGTCCTCTATTAATCGGGTAGGGCGTTCCTAGATTCGTAGCCTCGCTTAGATAGTGCTTAGCCTTCTACTAGAAAAAGAAGGCTACCGCCCCCTCGCCTAGCTAAAGGAGATATAAGCTAGTTTCTAGGATCTAGGTATAAATAGAGATTGTAGTCTCTCCCTCCGAGCGGCTTTCGTCTAATACTAAACTAAGCTCCTATAGGTAGTTAGGCGACCTCTAGGAGGCTAAATCCTAATACTACCCTAGGGGTAATACTAGGAGAAATAGCCTAATATACTATTCTCTCGTATAGCAACATTATAATAAACTAAATAAACTAAAGACACTAAAAACACATTTATATAGTATTTTATTTTAATATAGTATTTTATTTCAACTATTTTACAACAATCGAATAAGCTCTAGCTCTAGCGAAAACGAGCATTAAGAATTAGCGGAATCCTCTAAATCCGAAAACGCCCCTAATCCTATTAACGAAGAAATTAGGCGGCGACTAGTTAATATAAGTAAGCCTCCTACGCCCTCTACGCTAGAGGCGCTCTATACTGTCCTTATAAACATAATAGAGAAGCAAACTAAGCTTCTCCGTTAAAACAAACGCCGCCCGCTAGAACTAGGGAGTAGTATAAATCCCTTATTCGAAGGGTAGAACGCTATAGTATATATAGAGCGTTTTAAGGAAGGCTTAATTAAGTACGAGCTCGATAGAGAGTCCGACTAGTATAAGATCCGGTCCCTTACGAGGACTACTAGTACTAAGCTTTACCGAACCCTTAGAACCCTAGTTAGCTACCTAGAAAAGGACGACAAGTCTAATACTAACTAGGAGACCTTTAAGTTAGCCTTTCTAAGGGAGTATCGGGAGCGCGATAGCCGTCGTATTAAAAGTAGTCGCGCGTAGCTCGAAGCCCTCTGCTTAGTAAGGCGTACTAAGGATAACGACCTAAAGGGGTACGTCCGCGAATTTATCGAGTTAGCGGACAGTATCGAGTAGAGTAACCTCGAAAACTCTTAGAGAACGAGGCTACTCCTCTAGGGATTGCCGTAGCCTATAGCTTAGCGTATCTTCCGTCGCTATAAGCTTAGCGAGGCCGATCCTAAGAGCTTTAGGAAATACAAAGAGGTCCTAGTATATATTAAGGCCGATATTAATAGTATAGCCGATACGAGGAAGTTTATCTACGGCGAAGACCGGAATAACCTAGCGTAGGTTAGGAAAGAAGCCTTAGGAAGTAAGGGACCTAAGTTCCTTTCTAAATCGCAAAGTAGTCCTAAGACCGTAACTCCTACTATTACTAAGTACTCTTAAGACGTTGCGGACTTAGCTAAATCCCTAGCCCGACTTAACCTAAATACGAAGGTATTATAACGAGTTAGGGAAGTTATCGATACTACTATACTAGGCGATATACTACTAGTCTACTAGGTTTTAGACCCTAACTACCCTAAAGCCCCTTTAGTAGATATCTACGCTATACGGAAGATCTGTTCTAACTTAGATAGCAAGTGCTAGATATATAGCGGGTTTAAATATATCTAATCGTCCTACCCTATCTAGAAAGAGCTTCTTAAAAGGAAGCTTATTATATAAGTAAATAGCCGATTCTACTATATAGATACTAGCGACAAGATTAATTTCGAATAGGATCGGAGAGCCCCGAAGCTACCTTAGCTAAAAACCCTTCTAGAAAAGAAGTATAGCGGCAAGATCGAGTTTAAAGATACTAGGAATAGTACCCTCGCCGCTATTACTAAACGAGAAACTTAGAAGGTTAGGGCTAAATAGGTTAAGGAGCGAAGTAGTAACGGTACTACCGAGCCCGTTAAAGTTAACTTTGTTTCTTAGGACCCGGACGCAGTTACTAATGTTTACGCGGTTACTAAGAACAGTATAGATATCTACGCTACTATAAGGTCCTAAACCTAGTCCTAAAACAAGGGCAAGAGCCCGTAGAACCCTACTCGCCCTAGTACGGCAGCCTCTACTAGGGTACTAAAGAACAAGGCGGCCGATAAGGCTAAACAATAACGAGAGTTAACCGCTAAAACTAAGACTCTCTAGATAGCTATAGACCGCGCTGCCCGATCTAGTACCGCACCTAGTACCCTACCTATAGAGAGCCTAGTCGTCTTAGAGACTCTAGAGGTCGATATAGAAGATATTACTACCGATATTAGTAGTACCCTAGGGCTAGCTAATCTACCGGCCTATAAGCGGAAGTTATCCGATCTAAAGAGCTTTCGCTTTAATAGGTATATAAACAAGTATAGTACTAGCCTAGCTAACTCTATAGATATAAAGGCAAACGCTCTCTTCTAGGCTTTACAGTTCCTAGACCTTAAGTCTAATGTGTCTATAGGAGAGCTACTAGCGTACGGTTTGCCTACTAACCTATTCTAGAGCCGAATCCCTAACGATACTACCTTTATAAAAGATCTCGCTACCCTCCGACGAAAACAGGGACGAGAAGACTATATCGACGTCTCTTTCCTATAGTTCCTTCCTAAATTTTCTTTAGGTACCTAAGAGTTAGTAGAAGGCGAATTAGTAACCTACGAGAACTAAGAGACTATCGATAATACTAACGAAGAGGGAGTTAAGGAGATAGGCCGAGGGGATAGTAATAATCCCGACCCTACTCTAGTTTTAGTCTCTATTAAGGCTATCCGGTTTACTAGCTAATAAATCGGTCGAGTAGGACCTCCTCGACCTAAGGAACTTTATTCTATCCCTAATAATATAGACCTTTCCGCAGTTACCCGTTCCTTCGCCGTCGTTCCCGCTATCTATATTTAAGTTACTATCGGGAGCTATAGTTAATAGATACTAGCAATGCTTAATAATTACTAGCCTTTAAATAGAAAGGACCTTATAGAGTATAGGAGGTCCTTTACGATAGTTCTACGTACCGTCTTTAGGAACTTAATAGTCCTACCTTAAAGCACTCGTATCCTCGGACTAACCTAGAGAAGATCGTCGAGTTACGAGAACCTACCTGCCCTCCCCCGACCGAAGAAGAAGTTAGTGCCTCTACGGACCCTCTACCGACCTTAGATACCTATCGGGAGGAGGATCCTACCGCGATTATAGATCCTATTCTACCTAATAACTATACGCATCCCTAGATACGTCTTAGTAAGCTATTAGGAATAACTTATAAACAAAGGGAGGGTTATATACGTATTAATTACGCGTAGAGCATTTCCGATATTAATTCCGATAGTAAACTAGACTTCTAGCTATCTAACTCTAACTCCGAGAAGGAACTCGACTAGTCTAGCGACGAAGACCGCCTAGAATTATAGATATTAAACGACCCCGACCCTAAGACTAAATAATTGCTTACTCTTCCTTACCTCTATCTACCTCTACTACGTTACTTCCTTGCTCTTATTAATCGTTCTCCGCGCTATTAATATAGTGCCGCCCTATACCTTTGGTCCTTACCTGTTATCTATTCCTACTAATGTTTATACTCTCGTTTGTTGCTTTTAGTTTATCTTGTTATTGTCCTTTGCTTTTGCCTTTGCCTTCGATTAATATTACTATAACTTTATTCCTTTGCTTTTGTTTTTTCCTTAGATAGAACTATACGAGGCGTGTTTTCCTAATAATACCCTAGGGATAGTGTTAGAAAGATAGCCGAACCTAACCCTCTACCCTCTAGGACTACTTCCCTCTAGCTTCCTAGACTCTAGCGACTACCCTTAGATATTAACTATAACAAGATACTCTACTAGAGACTGTTCCTACCCTAATTAGTACTAGTTACGTAGGATAACTAAGAAAGGGAGGTTCCCTTATCCCTCTCCCTTCCTACTACTTAGATAGATATAGCAACCTAGGCCTATAGCCTCTAAGAATAGGGACCTTAGGCTATTAAGCTTAGTGTTTAGAAGAAGAAAGAAGGTAAATATACGGACTACCTTTACGTACTTGCTAATATAAAAGGTAATGCTATACCTATAATAGTAGTGCTATAGGCCGATAAATCGACGAATTAGCTATACTAGGCCTAGGCGACTTGCTTCTCGTTACCGAGTATCTCTAGAGAAAAGCTAATACTACCCTAGGGGTATTATTAGTCCCGCTAGCCTTACTACTATAGATTTCTGCTAGGGACTCGAACTAACTAGTTATATTTCGAGTACGCGAGAGTCTACGATAGCTAAAGTTTAATAAAAGGCGCGTAGTCGCTACTAGCAATTAGCTAGATCGATTATTAAACTTTAGCCTACCCTAATAATAAAGAAGTCTCGTATATAGCTTTACTTTTATATATAGCCGTTATCCGTTTGCTTTACTAGCGCGGAATATATAGACTACGTTACCTTCGTATCCTATTTAAAGCGAGCTTCCTAAGCTCTTTCTTCTACTCGATTACTAACTAACTCGCTACTGCCTAACTACCCCCCCTCTTCTATCTAAACCCTTTAGTTATTATTATTAAGTAACGAATACGTTTTGCAAACTCGTTTCTAATCTACTTCCGCTTCGGTCGACTATGTCTTCTAACGCCCCGAATCTACTAGACGCTAGTAGTAGCGGCAACCTACCTATCCCTATTAACCTAAGCCTAGCCGCCCTAGTTCCGATCGAAGCCCTATCCGATAGCGCCTTAGCTGCTATAACTAGTCTCGAGCACTGCTTCTAGATCGTTACCGCCCTTAAAGACCCTTAAGAGAAGATCTAGAACGCTCGTACCCTACTATACGTTATTAATAGGAATATTAAGAAGGCTACTATCTTAGTTATATATAGTATAAACAACTTGCGTTAGTCTATCGGTAAGCGTATCTTTAAGCGCGAGGTTCTTAACGATATAGATATCGAATAAGCCTTTCCTATCGTCTATAGCCTCGAGACGGCCGATACCTAGATTCGTTTACGCTTTAAGACCCTCGACTAGGCCTTCGAATATTAGGGAGGACTAAGTAGTCTTCCTAAGAGACTTATTAACTTCGCCTACGGTAGATAAGAGCGTACTAAGTAGGTCTCTTCGTTCGTTAATAAGTATAAGGTCTGTCGTTAAGGCGCCGAGTACCTTTCCCGTACTATAATCTATCGTATATCTACCGCTAGCAAGAAGGTAGGCAAGTAGTTACTTAACTTGTCCTTTGCACTTAACGACTTTACGATAGCCTACTAGAAGAAGTACTACGATACAATCGTCTAGATAGATCTTAGTATATAGATAACTAAGGATCTACTAAAAGAGAAGGGCTATCGCATTAATAGTATAGGTTTTATTATTAAAGGTTAAGAGGCTCCTATTGTTAATGTCCTTAAACGTAAGGCTCTTCGCCTAGAAATAGAGGCCGATACGGCTACTAGTCTAGCGCTCGCTATAGAAATGTAGGCTAAAGATCGTCGCTCGACCCGCAATCGTAAGGTCCCTTAAGAAGTTTAAGACGAGCGCGCTAAGGCCGAAGCAGCGCGTAAGAAGGCATTGCATACTCGCTAGGCCCTTCGTAAGGCTACTAAGAAGTATAGTACTCCTTCTAGTACCGACTATAGTACTAACTATAGTACTAACTATAGTAACTCGGATATTAATATACTAGATATACTACTAGAAGATGTCTCCTCCGAAGGCTCCTTTAGCGAGCGTAGAGATAGAGGCCTCTCGCTAATCCTATTAACTAAGAATATCTATAGTTCCTATAAGGGCGACTCTATTACGTATCTTATTACCGAAATCGATATAGTTCCTAAGGCCTCTATAGGTAAAGCTCCTACCGCTCTATCTATCTATTAATAGCTCGACGACCTTAGTAAGCTAGGTAAAGAGCGGTTTACTATATATACTAACTGTGTTAAGAAGGCTGCTAAGGTCTGTAGTCTCTATACTAGTACTAAGGCGAGTATCCTCGTCGGTCGCTTATTAAAGATTAGTCGCGAGGTTGCTAATTAGGATGCCTTTACTACCCTTAAGACTAGTTATACTAACTAGTTTCCTAGACGTCCTACTGCCGCCCCGACCTCCCTAGGACTCTACGTATTTAACCTTACTAGTACTATTACTCGCGATCTTACGCTAACTAAGCGTCGGTATAAGTTAATTACTAGCATTCTCGGCTAAGGTACCTCCTTCGACCGCTTTCGTTAGACTAGTAATACTATCTTCCCTCGAGTCTTCGGTTAGATATAGTCGCCTCGTAGAGCGTACCTTCCTCTTATCGTCGACCTAATATAGAAGGAGTTTCGTATATTCTTTTAGTATATACGTAAACTGCCTAAGTCTAAGTAGGAAGGCCGTAATACCCTTTAAACCAATAAAGTAAGTAACTAAATCGTCCGTTAGTATTCCGCCTTATAGCTCTTAGCCGTTGCCCTTCGACCTAATTATATATACGAGCTTATCTCCGTCCCTAAGCCTACTAAGTACTTTAAGGTAGGTAATAGCGGTTATAAGAACTACCCTACTAAGGAGACTTCTCGTCTCGGATAAGATATAGTTAAGCTCGTAGCTAGTAAGGGTACTAGCTATCTACGTATTAAGGTTTCTCTTATATCTAAAGATAAGACCGCTTGTTTAACTATTATTAAGGGTATATACGAACTAGAGGTCTTCGAGAACTAGGTTAAGAAGCTTAATACCCGTAGCCTAGTTCTACTAAACAAGATTAGTAAGCTTACTAACAAGCACCTTACTAACGACGACCTCGGCTATATATTCGATAGTTAGCCTAACGAAGGCGAGGTAGCTTAGTAGATCCTTAACCCTCTAAAGGAATGCGAAGTCTCTATTTAGATACTATACCTTCTATATAGTAATCTAAAGCCCGAGAGCGACCGTATATTAATCGACCTAGGCTACTCTCGTATTATCGATAGTACTAAGATTAAGGGCTACGATAACTTAACTATCGCTAAGGTTACTAAGGCGCACCGTAATCTAACCGCCCTTCTAGGTTCTAATACCTTCGTACCGTTCGCCTTCCCTACCGCTATCTTAGTCGAAGGCCTTAGTTACATTTCCGATACCCTAGTCGGTAGAATTCCTTAGTTAAGTTACGTTGTTTAGAACGAAGTTAAACAAATCCTCTAGTTTAGTAAGGAGGAGCTCAAGGACTATCTACGCGAGTAGGAGAAGGCTATATAGGACAAGGCTACTAACCTCCTCGTTAATTAAGCTTACTTCGAAGTAGAGTACTTTAGTACTAATAGCTTTAATACCTACGAAGGAGTTTAGGAGAATCGACTAGCTAATAAAGTTATTACTAGTAAGAATTACGGCACATTAAAGTAGCAGCAAGTTAGCGTAGTAGATTAGTTGCTTAGGAAGTTGTTTTTGTATATTAATAGAATCTAGGAACAATGCTACCCCGGGGGTATTATTGCGGAGTTTCTAAAAAATAGCCTTAGCTAAGATACCTAAGGTACCCTACACAACTGTTTGTTTGTCTCAAGCGCGCAATATAAAGCGTGTCTAGTTAGATACGAAGAAAGGGAGGGATATTAGCTAGTAACCGGCCCTATATACCTAGGCTAAGTTTTAAGCCTATATAAGAGGCCTCCTTCTATATTATAGATAAAGCACTAACCTCGTATAGTATATTGTTTATATCACACTTCTATAATGCCTATATTGTAGGGCTCTAGTTATTAGCCTAAGCAACCGTCTTATTATCCTATTATACTAAACATAGCTGCCTATATTGCTATAGGTTATGTTACCCTCGGTAGCCTATACTATTACTACTAGTAGTAGTAGTATTAGTTTCCGTCCTTTATTAGGCTATATACTAGTTTATATATAGTTATTATATACGTAATAAAATACTACGATTAACTCGGTTAGTATTCGGTTCTTAAAACTGTTAACTCGTAATATCGTAGAATAGATAGCGGTTAGTTCGTCTACCTAGAATATACGTCCGAAATTATAGTATATTTTCGAACGACTACAATTCTCGAAAACTAATTTCTCCCCCGATCGATTAGATAACAACGCCCTAATCTAACTATATCTTTTATTATTTATCTACCCGAATATAAACCTACTATAACCGAGATAGTCCGAGCAAATTAGTAACCTTACCGCCGCTAAGATTTACCCTAATCGTTACTAACCCTCGGATCTAGCTTACTTACGTATTACGCTCCGTATACTAACGGCGTTTTTTAGGGCAGGTTTTATAGATTACCTCCTCCTACTACCGTATATTATATAGTAAATCATTAATAGCATAATACTAACTGTTTTGCTGCCTAGCAAACTGCCGGGCTATTGTCTATTTTCCTAGCCGGCAAAACAGTTAGTACTCTTATATAGTCGTATTTATTATCCTATAGTTTAACGGGTTAGGGAAATATAAGGCAGTCTGTATTGCTTAACTACTATATCTACTTAGAGTATAGTAGCATATATATATCGAATGCATTATATATAATATGCTTGGTATAGGCTTATATATACTCGAGCCTATCGATATATTATAGTTACCTTACCTAGAATAGATCTATCGTCTCTAACATTTCCGAGATACCGCCCTACCTAGCCTCGAGCTATACGGCTACTCCGATACGTATACTATCTCGTATTCTCTAGCCTTCCTCCTATACTATACTTACTATTCGATTAGCGTTAGATATCCCGTCTAATAACAAAGATATATACTCGTCGCGAATATAGTCGATTAAATCTTTATCTCTAAACTTAAGTTCTAGAACCTCCTTTACCTCCCCTAATACTTTATCGAGGTTAGCTATACTTTGTACGTCTAGTAGCTTACGGTATACCGCCTCTAGAACCGGAATTACCTTAACGGTAAGATCTACTAAATCCTATTATATAGGTAGCCCTACTACTCGGCGTAGTAATCGGATGCTATTTACTATTAATAAGTAGTCTAGGTACTATTTCGCCTAGTATAGGATCGCGTCGGGAAAGTACTCCTACTATACGCTCTTAATTAATGTTATCGTTATCGTATAGAGTATTAATAGCGGATCGTCTAGATATATATCTAGTAGTATTAACTTTATATACTACGCGGCTAGACAATACCTATTGTAGGCGGGACGAGTAGGTCGTAGGTAGAGGTATATATATAGGGAACTATATACTGTAGGCCTAGTACTTAGTATCTCTTAGGTAACTACGAGGGGTCGGCGTAGCATTATATACTTCGAAGAGAAGGCGTTATAAATATTAAAGAGAAGAGAATAGCCGTAGGGAGGGCTATATTATAGCTAGATTAGGTACATTTCCTATGTCTTTCTTGCTATATATTGCCGTAGCTGTGTCTCCTTGTATAGTATATATATATGTTTTCTAATTATAAAGGTAGTTATATATATTCGGGGTATAAAAAAAAGGAGAGAGGGTACAAGTATATACACCTATACTAAGCCGGGTTTCCTTACTACATTTTCCCTCCCGGACTAAGAAGTCTGCCCTTAGACTAACGCTTCCTTACCTCCTAGACTAAAAAACCTTAAATACGCAAAAAAACCAAACTAACTATCCTATAACGGTATCCTAGCTAGCTAGCTGCTATACCTTATTACTTATTTCTTTCTACTACGAGTCGCTAGTCTACTATAGTTACCTCTACGGCCCTAGCCGCTATAATTGCCTCCTCGCCCCTACTAGTTAAATTAGTCGATAAAAGCCTAGGTCCGCGTCGCCTTAGCCCGTATATCCTAGCGGGTCTATCGCTTATTCGGATTAGCTATAGGGTTCGTAGGCTGCTTTAAAGAAGATAGCTAAGGAGGCTGTTTCTTAGGGATACTAAGCTACTAGGAGTTAACGTTCGGGAGTACTCTACTAGGAGTAGAGACTTTCGAAGCGTAGGTAGCAGGTTTCGCTAAAGGGGCGCTAGACTGCCGCTAGTTAGTAGGAAGGTCTGCCTTACTAGGTTCCTACTAGTATATAAATCCCTAGCCTCCCTAATTAAACTCCTCCCTAGTATTAGGCGTAGGCTAATATCGGTAGAAATTATCCTAGTTTAGGCGTATATACCGATCTTCGCTATTATTTAGGATACAACTCTAGTCTTTTAAAGACTATATAAGAGCCTTAAAGAATAATTTCTCCCCGAAACGTTCCTACTCGAGCCGAATAACCTTACTTAATATCTTAGAGTATACCGACGCTACATCCTTACGATACTGCTTTAAATAGTTCTTAAGTATATATAAGGAGCCTTCTTAGTTAAGGTTGCGAAAGAGTCTTCGAATATATTACTATACTATAGTATCGTTCTACTTTAATCGACCGACGAGGGCTTCTAAGATTAGGTTATTATTACGTAGGCGCACTATAGCCGGGAACGCGTACGGAGGGGCACCGTACTTGTTTATAAGACTAGAGGGCGAGGTAGGGCTAGGAAGAAGGTCTCGATAGGTAGCGGCGAGTTCCTAAAACGTACCTCTAGCTTCGTAATCGAGCTTTCTAGTTACTAAGTCGTATCGGTAGAACTAGGGGAGTATAGTTATCCTCTTAGTGTTCTTCGGTAATGCCTAAGCGCCGTATAGAAGATAGGGAAGGGTTAGGTATACTCTAAGGGCACCGACCGGGTACTGCTCCTAGCCTACATTTCGATACTTGCCTTTTAGCTCGTTCTTAATAAAGTTATTAAGGGTATTCTCTATCTTAGTGTTTAGGCAATATATATTGTAGTTAATAGAGAGAATATAACCCCGAGGGGCGTATATAGGGCCCTTTTCCTAGCGAAGGATCTTAAGTTCCTTATACTATTTATTAAAGACTTCTAGTTAGTAGATCCTAGCGAAGACCTTCGTAGTAGTCTCTACCGTTTTAGGAAGGAAGGATACGGAGCCTTAAACTTAGTTTATAGCAATGCCTTCTTAGAGATCGAGAGGGTACTAGTTAATATAGGCAAACTCGGTCGAACCGCCGTTACTAGGTTAAGTTATCTTAGCGTAGTACGGGTAGGAGATTAGGTTAAGAGCGTAGTTAGGGCGGGTAAGGCCGTAGAGGAGCTAATAGACAGGGTCTCCTCGGCAGATTTACTAGAACCTAGAATAGAAGGCGGTTCGAAGCTAACCTTTATTCGAAACTCCGTTAACTATACGCTAATACTAAAGGTACATTGTAGCCTCTAGCTTAAACTAGTTAGATAGGGATATCTTTCCGAAGGGTAGAGGGGCCGCGGCGACTTCGACTTTCTTATTATTACACTAACTAAAGACGGCCGCTCTATATAGTTTAGTAGAGCCTTTGTCGCTCGTAATACTATCTAAGGTAATAGTACTATCTCTTGCCTAGGCATCCTAGCTAGCCTTTATTATTACTCCTATACGGGAGAAGGCCTTACGAATCTTAGTAGCAACCGCTAGGGTAACGCGTTTAATAGTTAAAGGGTTGTATGTCTTGCTCTCGTAACTATAGGCCTTAGGGAAAAAGCGATATAGTCTAAGGTAGTCGCTAGGGATAGGAGGACGGCGAGTTTTCCGAAATAGGTTAGGTCTCTTATTTCGAAGGCAGAGAAGGTCGTTCTAGTACTTATATCTAGGGCCACTTAAGGTTTCTATTATCTGCTCTCGACTAACCTTTCCTCGAAACCTAACTATTGTCCTAAATAGGTAGCGGGTATAAGTATAGCAAGGCGGGTAAGGGGCAGTTATAGCAAGGGCAATTGCTCTTCCCTACGTAGTATTATTAGATTTGCTATCGTACTATATTAAAGCACTACGGTCGGCTTCCGAGAATCTATTACAGCTATAGTAGGCTAGGCTGTTTCTAATTTAAGTGTCCTTATCGGGGGTTAGTTCCTTATAGTATATAGTGCCTCCCCGCTTAGGTCCTAAGGTATTAAGGTCGTTAGTTAGGTTCTCCTCGAGGGGTACGGCAAGATCTCTACTCGGCTTGTTAAGTCTATTCGATCTGCGGGTCCCTCCTAGAGGGGAGATAGGCGTAGTAGTCCGAATTCGACGAGTAGGCGGAGCCCCTAGAGCAAGGCTATTATTACCGCTCCTACTACTAGTCCGATCGGGTAGTAAAGCAGAGTTTTCGACTAGGAGATTAGAGCGAGTCGTATTACGTTATAGAGGCGTATTTTAGCGAGAGCCGATAGGCTAAGTAGGGCGAGCGGGTAACTGCTACTAGTTGTCCTATCTAGCTAGAGGGTCGCTAGCCGGGTTATATATAACTAGTAATCTAATAGGTATACTAATTCGCTTATATATGCCTATACGGGATCGAGGGATATTAAGCCCTAGGGTCCTAGAAGTAGTGCCTTTAATATAGCTACCTAGCGGTCTCGAAAAAGGGCGCCCGTCGGGAGTAATAGCAATTATAGGAAGGCTCTATTAGGGCTAAAGAGGCTATACGTAATTGGTATGTAACTAGGCCGAGTAAAGCTAGGGTCTTAATGCCTTAGGCAGGGCTTAGCGCTTAGCGTTAGGCTAACTCTCCTACCTTCCTCCCTCTCTTTCTAAATTCTTATCGAATACTACTCGTACCTACTACTACCCTATCTACCTGCTAATATACCCTTCTTATATAGTATTCGATCTACCCTTTAAGGGTAGTAGCTAGATAGTTCTTATTTTAAGCTTTTAGCGGTATAGCTACGAATAAGACTAATAATCTAACTATATTACGCCCGAAGAACGGGACCTATACGTACTATTCTATCGAAACAACTATACTAATTATTAAGCAAGGCCTTCTATACGGCCTATTATACTAAGTTAAGTATACTAGACCGATATCTACTAATTCCGCTATATCCGCATCTTAGGGGCTAATAATATATTATTAGTGCCGCCCCTTATAATAGCCGGTTTATTACGAAACAACAACCGTACTACCGCTAATAGCGCTAGCAACGACAACGCTAGTAGCACAGTGCCTACTAAAGTGCCTACTAAAGCACCTACTAAAGTGCTACCTACTAAAGAACCTACTACTAGGCCTACCGAAGAACCTATAGTTCTAGGTAACGACCTAGAATTGCCTATTAACGATATACTTAATAATATTGTTAATCGACGATATAGCTAGCTAGCCTTTAGCCCTTAGCTAGTAGCGAGACTTTAAGAAGCTACTTAAAACAGGCTTACTACCCTACGTTAAGAACAATAGCTAAAGGATAACCTCCTCGAGATTTACCGCCTATAGGAGGCCCTAACAACTAATGCTAAACTAATAGTAGGACCTTTCTCGCTACCTGTCTAGAAGAAGGATGCTAAACTTAAGGACTATACCGTGTTTAATAGCTCTAGCCGCAAGCAGTATAATAATTATATACGTAATTGTAAATTGAACTAGCGGAATATACTAAGGGCCCTACTAGATAACTACTTATTAGTCGTCTACGCTATGCAGTATATTAATAGCGACCTAAAGCGCACCTAGGATAACTATTTTAAATCCCTTAACGATTAGACCGCTGTTTAATAGCAGGACTATAAGACTACTATATTAAACACCCTTAGTAACCCTATATTACGCTAGTAGTACGCCTAAGATCAATACCTACGTACTAAATAAAAGGCTGACTAAACCTCTCGATCCTTCGAGGCCTATCTAAAGACCCTTAAGGACGATTTGCTACCTAAGACCGACTCTATCTAGATATCCGAAATACGCCCTAAATTGCGATAGGAATTAGTCCTTGAATTAGACCGCCGCCGTGTGTTTAAACAGGCTAACCTAATACGCATTTAATTTATAGTCGAGGTAGAAATAGCTAAACGAGCTATCTAGCTCTAGTAACGACTAGAATTAAGGATCCGACCTGCTAGCAACTATAGCAACTGTAGCCGCGGAGGAAACTAAGGTTAAGATAACAATACTAATAATAGGAACAGTAACGATCGTAGAAGAAGCCGTAGCCGGCGGCTATATAGAGGAGGCCGCGATAGGGGCCGTAGAAGGGGCTCGTATCCCTATAATGCTAACCGCTCGGCTAATAACAGCAATAATAGCTACGGTAGTCTACTAACCGGATTGAAGTGCTTTAACTATAATAGTACTAGCTATCCACTAGGCTAATGCGACAAACCTAAGGACTAGGCCCGAATCGACCGTACTACCGCTAAGCACCGTAAGCACCTTTTAGCCGCTAATGCTATCCCTATCGGTCCTTCGAAAAAAGAATAAGCGCCGCACTAACTATTAGCCTTATACGGCGTAAGACTATCGATATTATGCTAGCTATTATACGTACCTATCTCGTATCGGATACGTATAGAACTAACTATAAGACTAAGGTTATACTAGATCTAGGAAATTCAGTTAGTGCCCTTATTAGCTATCGCCTAGCTAAGCAATTAGACCTTCGACAACTGCCTAGGACTAACCTACTAACCCTTACTTAGTTTAATAACGCTCGGCACTTAACCTACGGAGCCTACTATATCTATATAGCCCTAAGAGACGACCTCGGCAATAAGCGCCTACTAAACTTTACTGCCTACGTAGTAGATATAGACAGCCTCCTATCTAATATTATTATTAGCAACCCTGTTCTTAAGTACTATACTATAGTTATAGACTTAGGTAGTTAATAATAGCGATTTAGAATCGCTAGGAAAGAGGACATTAAACACATTAATATTAGCGAGTGCCCTAATAATATTAGGGTCCTATTTATTAGCAACCTAACCCTAGCTAATCCGACGGCCGACCTGCTCGGTAGTAATAACGATAAACCTATGCCCCCTAATAATCCTAATTAGCTTACTCGTATACTAGAGCCTATCCGAGAGACCTATATTAATGTGTTTAAACACTACCTAGTATCGACATTGCCTATATTTAAAGAGACGGATTATAAGATTGATATTATAGAGGGCAAGGAGGCTCCTTTTAGCCCCCTCTACAACCTTAGTAAACGAGAGCTTGCTATATTGCGTAAGTATCTAGAGGAAAACCTAGCTAATAGCCGGATACGATATAGTAATAGCCCTACTAGTATACCTATCCTGTTCGTACTAAAGAAGGATAGTAGCCTACATCTATATATTAATTACCGTAGGCTTAATACTGTCACTATTAAAGACCGCTATCTACTTCCGCTTATTAATAAGACCCTCGATCGCCTTTCTAGTACCTACTACTATACTATATTAGACATTAAGGACGCCTATTACCGCATCTGTATTCGTAAGAGCGATAAATAGAAGATAGCCTTTCGCGCTCGTTATAGCTATTTAGAGTACTTAGTTATGCTATTTAGGCTAGCTAACGCCCCTATAACATTCTAGTCCTATATTAATCGGGCCCTATTAGGCCTATTAGACTGCCTCTATATAGTTTACCTAGATAATATCCTAGTTTATATACACTTTCCTAACATTGCGGAGCACTAGGCTATAGTCCGTAAGGTACTCGATCGCCTACGAGCCTATAGCTTATATTGCAAGCCTTCTAAATACATCTTTGCTACTAAAGAGGTGTTATTCCTCGGCTTCCTCGTATTAACTAAGGGTGTTAAGGCTAATCCTAATCGGATTAAAACTATTACTAAATAGCCTATTCCTACGTTAATTAAGGAGCTATAGTCGTTCCTCGGTTTTACTAACTTCTATCGCCGATTTATTAAGGGCTATTTGAGGCATATAATGCTACTAACTAAGCTTACTAAAACTAAGGCCAACCCGACTAGAGAGTTTAAATAGACTAATAAGGTACAAGCCGCTTTTAACGGTCTAAAGCAACGCTTTACTAAAGTCCCCTTATTGTACTATTTCGTACTAAGCAAACAGATCCGAATTGAGACTAACGCTTTACAGTTCGCTATATTAGCTATTATATTACAATAGGCTAACGATACCTACTAGTACCCGATTGCCTTTTTCTCGAGGAAGATAATCGATACTAAGCGTCGCTACGAGACCTACGAGTAAGAGCTCCTAGCTATTGTCGAGGCCTTTAAGTACTAGAGGCACTACCTCGATAGGGCTTAATATACAATATAGGTCTCTATAGACTATAACAACCTCCGTAGCATTACTAAGGTTACTAGGGTTATAGGTCGATAGGCTAGATAGGCCGTCTACCTCGCTAGGTTTGATTTTAATATATTATACCGGCTAGGCGTAAGTAACCCTACCGATAGCCTATCGAGGCGACCTAATTACGATAGCGAGACCTAATACATTAATTCTTTATTTCTAACCCTATAGTATAAGATTGCTATAGCCCGTATTGTTAATAAGTACGTATAGGATAAGCGGCTTACCGGACTCCGCGACGGCTTAAAGTATATTAATGCTCTTACTATATTAATAGTACGTATTAAGGTAAGGGCTAAGGATATAGATAGGAGAAGTTATAATAACTCCCTAGTCGATATCGCTATATATAGTAATAGCGATTAAAGCACTAATGCAGTTAATCCGGCTGCTAGTACTATTAGATATATATAATACGTACCTCGTTTAATAGCAAGGATACTATTAAATAACCTTACAAATAGGGATAGTTAATCGTTTATAGATAAGCTATTACGTACTTAGTAGAGGGACGCCTTTGCTACTAAACGTATCGACAAGCTTATAAGTAGGCGAACGACTCGATCTAGTAAGAGTAACTAGTCGATCGATAACAAAGGTTATTTAAAGTTTAAGGGCAGATACTATGTCCCCGCTAAACATTCGATCCGACAAGAACTTCTTAAGCGACACTACGATAGTAAGCTTGCCGGTTACTATAGTATAGAGAGGTCGCACGAGCTACTATCGCGTATATACTACTAGCTAAATAGTAAGCGGGATATAAAGGACTACGTAAATACGTATACTATATACTAACGTATTAAGGCACCGAAGCATTAGCCTTTTAGCGAGTTGTCCTCATTACCAATCCCCTATAAGCTATTTATAGAGCTTATAATAGACTTTATTATAGGCCTTCCGCCTAGTAAGCGTAGAGGTAGCAAGGACGTATATAATACTATCCTTATTATAGTAGATCGATTTACTAAAGGCGCTCGATATATCCCGGCGCGCAAGGATTAGACCACTATTAACACAGCAGAGGCGCTATAGACTAACATCTTCTACACCTATTAGGGAACCCTTAAGGGAATAGTCTCCGATAGGGGCTCGATATTCACATCGCACTATTAGAGCGAAATATGCCTATAGCTAAGACTAAAGCATCGGCTATTAATAGCCTTCTATCTATAGACTAACGGTTAAACAGAGAGACAGAATGCTACCCTATAGCAGTACCTACGCAGCTACACTAACGAGAATCCTAAGGATTAGGTTAATCTCCTATAGCCTATAGAATTCGTATACAATAATAGTATATACTTATTAACTAAGGTTTTACTATATATAGCTATAATAGGTCAAAATGCCGCGTTGCTATAAGATCTATTTACCTCGCTCGAGGCCGAGCGTAAGGAAAGGGAAGCGCGTTAAGTACTAGAGACACTAGCGGCAATAGAACGTGTCTAGAAGATACGAGAAATCTATACTAAGATAGCTAAGAAGTTAACAAAGGCTTAAGAATACTAAAAGGCCTACTACGATAAGCGTTATATACTAATAACCTTCAAACAAGGCGATATAGTTATACTTAGTACTAAGAACCTCCGCATCCGCAAACACCTATCGCCTAATAGCAAAACAAGGCCTAAGCTCGCACTAAGATATATTAGCCTATTTCGCATCCGAGAACCGAAGGGCAATAGCTAGGCCTACTAGTTATAGCTTCTACCTTATTATACTATCTATAATACCTTCTATATCTCCCTCCTCAAACCACACAACTAGCGCGAAGGCGATAAAGCGCCTGCTAAGTTAGAAGAAGTCTTAGCTAATAGTAAAGAACTATAGTCTATAGAACGTATCCTAAAGTATCGGACTAGGTAGGGCAAGAAGGAGTACCTATTAAGATAGCAAGGCTATTTACCTAAATAGGACTTATAGGAGGCTAAAGACTCGTTTAAGGATATAACCAAGTTATTAGATAAGTATTAGACTAGCGTAAAGAACACGAAGAAGGCTAAGAGCTTATAATGCCTATAATGTTACTACTAAGCCTAGGATTAATACTACCCCCGGGGTACTATTAGCTAACTAATTAGAGGCAAGCAATTGTTAGTAATAAAGGACAATAAGACTATACTACTATAGTAGATGCGTACCGAGTGTTAACAAACGCGCTATAACTGTTAACTAATCGCCTACTCTTTTAAGGAATCTACCTCTTTACTAGCGCACTCTATAAGACCCTCCTCTTAGCGCCCCTCTTGTTTCTATATCCTATCGGGGCCCTAAGGCCTAGGCGGTCGATAGAGGCGGCGCGCGCGCGTAGGCGAATAGTGCTAGTAATAATAATAGTAACGATAGCGTTACGCTTATACTAAAGGGCGACACGGCCGGCGCGGCTATATTAGTAATAGTATTACGGAGTGTATTATTAGTCGAAGAAGGAAATCGAAAGCAAGGTAAAGTTAGCGCTAAGACGACTAGCGCCGCTATTATTAATATTACTTGCTATTATTACTACGCCTATAGATATAACCTTACCTATACTACGAGCCTAAGGCACCTTTAATTAAAACTTTAATTAAAACTTTAAGCCGCTTAAAAGATTGAGTAGCTTAATAGACTAACTAACTAAGGGCAAAACTATAGAGCTAAGCTAGCTAGGGTCGATCTTGCGGATAATAGGTTACTCCTCGATCTTTCCGACCCTTTAAGCGAAGCGAACCTCTACTACTATACTTATAATAGCCTTTACCTATAGAAACTAGAAGAACTGAGTTTTTTGAAAAGATATAATTAGTTAATACTTAAAGGCTACCAAACCTAACTAATTAGGGCTAGTAAAACTACGATAGTAAATAATAGTCCTCGTAATAATAAGAACAATCCCTCGGAACGGACAACCCTCGGAAGCGGACATTTCTAGGTCTTTTAGAGTAGACGCAAAGAACTCGGAACGATATTACTTAGAGCGGAGGCAGGGCTGCAATACCTCGTACGTCTACCTATTATAGTAGGGAAGACGCGATCGTATTATAATTAGTCGAAGGCTCTTAATTCTTATAGATATATATCACTTTATAGTTTATTATATACAAGGATAGCGCAGTCGAAGTTAGATATTATGTTAGAAGGTAAGGTTTAATATAGTTATATAATTAGGTAGTTAAGTGTTTAATTTAGCGCGGGCTAAGCAGCTTATTAGATTTGCTAAGTTAGTAGTAATAGAGGTCGAGATTGGAATATAGGTAGGCTACGAGGGCGCGGCCTTTAGAAGGGAAGCGTATGTTAGAGCTAAAGAGGCTATACGTAATTAGTATATAACTAGGCCGAGTAAAGCTAGGGTCTTAATGCCTTAGGTAGGGCTTAGCGCTTAGCGTTAGGCTAACTCTCCTACCTTCCTCCCTCTTCTCCTAGATTCTTATCGAATACTACTCGTACCTACTACTACCCTATCTACCTGCTAATATACCCTTCTTATAGGCCGTCGTATTAGCTAATTCGAATACCGATAGCCTTAAGCTTCGCCTTACTAGCTTCTATTCTCTAGGGGAAGAATTTATTCTTACCCTTCTTACGAGTGTCGTCCTCCTTATCTACTACGTAGTTCTTAGCAGTAATAGTAACGGTATTAACATCTGCCCGTCCCTATCTCGCCCTAAGCGTTCGGCGGTATAGGTAATTGCTTAGGATGCGAAGAATAAGCTAAATTTCGGAAACCTAGCTAGCGTCCTTAAAGTTTGCGTAGTTGTTAAGCTTTCTATTCTTCTATAGCCTAAAGACTCGAGCTATTTCTTTTACGGTGTTACCTCGGACATTGTAGAGGTCTAGGTAGTTCCTAAAGAATATAGGACTGTTAGCAATATCGTTCTTACGGCGATCTTCCGTAGCCTTCCTACGAGTAGCGGCGGCTTATAAGATAGCAAATTTATTACCTATATACTACTCGAGGGCCTATACTGTAGTAGATCCTCGGGTACGAAGAACATCTCCTATTTCTTTCGGCAGTCCTTTAAAGAGCGCCTCCTTAAGCCGATAATAGGTTAGCTCGGTACCTTTAATAAAGTTGTTAATACTTCCTAGGTTATCGTAGATTATATCTACTTTAGTTTAGTAGGATAGGTTAGCGGATTAAAGATATTATACCTATTCGAGTAGGGTATTATAATTGCTTAGTCGCTAGTTGGAAGGAAGGTAGGAAATGCCGCTATAGGCTACGCTTATAATAAGGTCTCGACTAGAGGCTTCTACTATTGCGCGCTTACGAAGCGGTAGAGGGGGTTTTACGTATCGGGTCGCGTAGAGGAGGTAGGGGTTTATCGGTCTTTAATAGTTAATTAAGGAGGGTAGTATTTACTATAAGCGCCTATCGCTTTATCGAGGGAAGGGCGGTATAGGTATATTTGTTTATAAAAAAGTTTAGGCGCGAGAAAGATCGCCTTTTTATCGTAGTAATATCGCGGATACGTAGGAAGGGACGGGAGGTACCTACCTTACGCGTATACGCGCGTTTGTATATAAATCCGAAAGTAAGGCACGTATTCTAAAGAAAGTAAAGGGTTAGTAGTAGGTAGCGGCGATATTTCTAGAGGCCTAGGTAATTCGCGTAGTAGCGAGATTCGAGGGCGTAGGACTAGAGTACTTAGATCTAGAGAGTTAGGCATTATATAACGTACTAACCCCTCCGCTTCAACCCCTACCGCATTAAGGTATAGTTATAAGGGCTCCTCCGGGCAGTATAGGGATAGTAGTAGTAGTCGTAATATATCCTAGCTAGCTAGCTACTATAGGCGGGAGCTCCCGGGATTCTTAGAAATCTCGATATATCGGCCGGCGTAGGCTATAGAAATAATACAAAGGAAAGGTTTTTAAATAAAGGAAATCTTTAAGGTTAGGTAAGGTTTTCCTAGGCTTACTCCGTAGGGTAGGCTTCGGTTTTAGTAAGCTAGGCGTAACGTAGAGCTTCTAGCAGGTCCCCTTTTACCGAGTTAAAATTATTTACTCGCTCCGCGGGTAGGCTAGTACTTAGACTACCCCGGGGAGCAGGTCTAGGGATATTATTAAGGATAGGGGCTCCTTACTAAAGCCCCTACCCTCGTCGGTAATAGTATAAAGGAAAAGAAGCAACGATAAGGCTCTAGTAGTAGTACTCTATCCGGCTACTAATATATAAAGGGACAATTAATCCTAGCACACGTCGATAATCTATTTAAATACGCGAATAAGGGTACTAGCGAGTAAAAAATTCGGTATAAGGCGAGTAAATAGGAGCAAAAGGGAGGCTATACGCGAGTAGTTGTAGGTTTATCGGGCCTACTAAGGTAGTAGTAGTCTATTTTCGTTGCATTCTATAGCCTACTCCGCTTCTAAGGGGTTGTTAAAAGCTCCGGGGTTTAAGCCTAGGCCCTTAGAGTTAGCGGTATAGCGGAGCTCCTCTTATTCGATCTAGGTAAGCCGAAGCCTATCTCGTATTCTTATTAAGGACAGCCTATATTCGTTGTCTCTCTAGTTCGTAACGTTGTCTATAGCCTCCTAGGCGAGAAATCTAATACCTCGCTGCCTATATAGGTTAGTATATACTAGGGCAGCAAGGCTAGTCTCTACTAGGGCCTTAAGGAGATATAGGTTGTATTCGAACTTTAATATATTTATCTCGTCGTAGACCTAGACTCTCTAGGTCGTCTACTAGCTAGGGTCTCGCTATAGTGCTAGTCGAAAGCTAGGGTCCTAGGTAAGCCTCGGAAAAGCGCTAACGTAGTAGGCTTGTTCGTATAGGTCCTACCTTCTATATAGAATTGCTATCTAGCCGAATCTATAGTATTAAGCTAAAGGCTAGGTTACCCCTCCCTAGGTAAATAGGGCTAGGTAATTAAAAGCTAGAAAACTATTAGGTTCGGTCGAGCTATTAAAGAAGAGATAGTTATTCGAATAATCTTCTATAAGGGGTACGCTAAGAAGGTCTTATATTAGGTTATTAATCTAAGAGATAGGATTAACTTTAGGGTCGACTCGGTATATAGCTATAGTATAGGCTTAAAAGGCTCGCCTTTGCTCCTCTCTAGGAAGGGATGTAATCGTATAGACGTCTATATCCCTTTCTTTACCGGACTTAGTATTAGACTAGTGTAGTAGGGAAACCCGGCTTAGCACTTGTGTATATACTTGTACCCCCTCTCCTTGTTTTTGTACTCTAGAATATATAACAACCTTTATAATTAGACAATATACACATACAATACAAGGGGACACAGCTACGACAATATATAGCAAGAAGGATATAGGAAATGTACCTAATCTAGCTACAATATAGCCCTCCCTACGGCTATTCTCTTCTCTTTAATATTTTATAACGCCTCCCCTTCGAAGTATATAATGCTACGCCGACCCCTCGTAGTTACCTAAGAGATACTAAGTACTAGGCCTACAGCATACAGTTCCCTATATATGTACCTCTACCTACGACCTACTCGTCCCGCCTACATTTTCTAGAGCCGAAGGTAGGGCTATCTTTATTTATTTAAAGGTACAGGTATATATATAGTTAAGAAGAAACGTTTACAGCCTTCGCCTAGAGCGAGGACTATACTACTAATATAATACTACCGCTAAAAAGACCTTAGTAGTATCGAGACGTCCTACTACTAATAAACCGTTACCGACTTAAAGCAAAAGGAATACCGTTACCGACTCAAAGTAAAAGGAAATACTGTTTACGAATATTACGACTCCCTACCTATCTATAGCAGGCGGGACCTTATAAGAAACGACCTATATAGAAAGAAACCTAAGAGCCCGCTATAAGAAACTAGAGATAGGGATACGAAGAACCCCGAAAAGTCGATAGCCCCCTATCCCTTCCGCTAATCGGCGCGAGCCTAACTTAAAACTTCCTTCCGGGCTATTACGACCTTCCGCGGTACCGTAATCGGCATACTACGAGTTAATAGAAATTAATAGAGAGGAACAAAGGGGGCCTAGAACGGGTATAGCAGGTATACTAGCTAGCTAGCTAGGTAACATTCGCCGCCTCCTTTATTCTATATATATACGGACTACCGCCTACCCTCCCCTTACTTCGAGGACACAGACGCGACACGCACTATAAAGCACGCTATAGCCCGTCTACGCTCCCTCCTTACCTTAAGTATACTTAGCAACCTGTCTAATTTTATCGATACTATATCCTTCCTATTTATTCTAATCGTTTATCGTCTTCTATAAATTGTTTGTTCTACCGACGAGATAAGCTCCTAAGTAGACCCCGTAGTGGTTCGGGTTAGGTTGGTTTGGTTTGCCAAGCCGAAATTCTAGTTTAGTTTAGTTTAGTTTGCTAAGAAACTAGTGCACGGACCGGTTTGCCGGCTAGGTGCCGGCTACGTGCCGGCTACGGACAAAAACCCATTCTAAAACACGTCTAAACAGCCCGAAACACAGATGCAATCGTGTAGCGTATACAATATAGGCCCCCGTCGCGTCCCGGACTCGATCCGAGGTCGTCGTATATCGTCGTAGTTTAGTCGGATTTTCTCGGAAACTAGCTTAGACTAGCGGGGCAAAAAACTAAACTAGAACCAAACCGGAGGGGTACCGCTAAGAAACCAAACTATATACGTTCTATAGTTCGCAAACCGAACCACTACGGGGTCTACTCCTAAGAAAACAATAATAACCCTACCCCGGCTAAACCGCCTTTATAGGCCCCCTCTAATACCGGTACCTACCGAGACCTACCTCTAAACTTTATTCGCAACTACCTCGATACTAACTCGGATACCGAGAGGACTACGGCCTCGGGAAGCGATAAGGATACTAGTATAGAGCATAGAGAAGCGGCTTAAGGAGGTACTACCTAGGAGGGCGGTACTCGAGAAGTTCCCTAGTAGCTTATCTAGGCAACCGGAGGGCTATCCCCTTAACTTCTCTAAGGTCTTCTTTAGGCCTTCTCGGACTTAAAGCCGTAGATGCCCCTCCTAGGGACCGTTAAGAACCCCCTCTTTACTAGAGAAAACGCTACTAACTTTGTTAAAAGGTTTTCTACTATCCTTAAGCGATACTATCTAAGGGCTAAAACGGCTACTACGGTAAAGCTCCTTGTAGCTAATTGTAAAACTAGTATCCGACCCCGAGTTACTCGGCTCCTAGGTAGTAAGCCTCTTACGTAGGAAGCCTTCTTAAAGAAGTTTAAACGCGAGTTTGCTAACTAGGATATCGCGGTTCGGCTAAACTCCCGCGAATACCTTAAATAGCTATATACTAGACAAACGGCTAAGAGTAATGCCCTTCGCTTTTGCTAGGACTTCTATAGCATCGCTAAAGGGATACTAAGGAGGCTTCTTAATAATGTTACGAGGAGCCGTCTATTTCTAAAGGGCTTAGGAGGCTCTATACCTACTATTATACCTCGGATCTACGAGAAATGCAGTATCTACCCTTACGATAAGCAATCCTATACCGACTTCGAATAGATTTATCGTACTAGGTACGACCTAGCTCGTAGCCGATAGGGCTTCTCGCTCCTTACTAGTAACGATAGTAGCTATTTAAAAGAGCTGCGAGAGACAGTTAAGAAAAGAATGCTAAGTATACGCCCTACCCTAGATGTCTAGCGATAGGGGGTAGCCCTTAAGCTAGTTACGGACCCCGGTATCGACGACCTTATTAAGCAGTTCTAAGAACTAAAACTTTACGTCCTCTCCCGAGACAATTAGAGGGGCCCTACTATAGGTCCGGTTAATACTAATACCGATTCGTATGCCCTATAGCGCCTCTATCCCCTCTAGAGCGACAATATCCCTACAACTTAGATATATAACAACTAGTTTGTATAAGGGCTAACCTTCGATGCCTTTGCCTTTTAATCTATCCCTAGTATAGAGGGTCGCTATTACTATTACAGAGCTAAAGGCTACCTTCGTCTAAACTATAGGCCCTACCGGTATATATAAGACTAAGGGTTCTACTATATTCGGGACCGTGCGTAGTACTTCGGGCCCCTAGGTATACTATACGCTACCCTATTCCGCTTCCGTAATAGTCCTACCCTCCTAAAGCTCGCTATTATACTTCCTCTCCTCGAGGCCTATTACTAGTAGGAGATTGTTTTTCTACCTGAATTTAGAATAGAAGCCCTTCGAAAACAATTTAACTATCCTTCTTAGTAACTAAGGCGAACTACAGCCCCTAGTGCTATAGCTTAACTAGGCCCTCGAGTTCCGACTCCTCGAGCCCTAGCTCCGATAATTCCTTCTACTCTTCCCCCTCTACCTTTAAGGTCTCCGGGAAATCCCTACGGAGGGATCGCTTTAAACGATACTCGAAACGGCCTTCCTGCCCCTACTGCTGCCCCTACTACTACTAGGCGGATTATGCTATACTAAAGGCCCTACGATCTAGGTATAGTCGAGGAGGCCGATAAAGAGCTAGATTTTAGCGACTACGAGGCGGCTATAGTTATAGATACCCTTACCTATACTCGTAGCTAAGATGTACCGCTTAGGAATAGTCTTCCCGTTACCGCTATTGCCGATACAAATCGGATCTAGAAAGCTACTACTAAGTAGAAAGGTACTACGAAGACTAAGGGCATTCGTAACGTAGTTTAAGGGCTTAGCGTTCGCGAGGTAGAGGAAGCAATTCGTAAACAAACCTAGCCTCGAAGAACTACTTAAAGGTCCCCGAGCCTACTACCTCTAAGAGTAAGAGCCTAGTCTAAGGAAACGGTTAGTCGTAAAACCCCTACTACTAGCCCTTCTAGTACCTATAGGCAGCCTACTGCTAAATCCTTAAATAGTGACGCTAGCCTACCTAAGGATAGTAATTAGGAAATAGATAACGTACTACCGCCTACCCCGAAGCCTGCCGCTAAAGAACTATCGAAGGGGGTAAACCCTCCGAGCCGGTAGAGAGCTACGCGGAAAGAGCCGAAGACAACTAATATTATAAAGAATCTTTAGAAACACTATAAGGACCCTAACTTTTAGGTAAAGAAATTCCTTAGTAGGAACGGTATATAGCTTAGTAATACTAAGGCCCTCGCCTATATTCCGGAGTGTTAAAAGCTCGTTATACGCTAGCTAAACGACAACGCGCTTACTATAAGAATTCGGGAGCTAGAAAAGGATAAAACCGACAAGATCCCCTACTAGATTATAGAAATAGTAGGTAGGGTAGCTACCTTAGCTACTAGGAAAGGTAGACCTAGGCGGCCTAAAGACTACCCTATTCTAGTCCTTACCTCCGCCCGGGAGTTCTTTACTAGCCTTAACGAGGAAGAAAGCTACGAGGAATACGAGGCCGCTAACGAAGAGGTTATCCGGGACCCTAATTCGATTAGCCGGAGAAACAGACTTGATTGCTATATAGTATAGGTTATTTTATCTAGGGTAGACGCCCTACCTAACGAGATGCTCTATATCGACCCTAGCTAGATTCGCCTCTTATTAGTCGACGACAACTTCGCCCTTATTCCTAGTCTATATATTACTATTACTATTAACAGGTGCCTTAAGATCCGCGCTCTTATTAATAAAGGCTCCGAGGGGAATATACTAAACGCGAAGTTCCTATAGCGAGCCGGCCTTACTCTTTTAAAGGGTCTTATTCTAAATATGCGAGGAGCTAGAGGAAGAGCTAAATTTATCGGTATTAGCACTTCCGTTCCTATCTCTACCTTTAATATCGAGTATAAAACCGACTTCCTTATTATATCCCTAGGGGATAACGACCTCCCTATTATTCTTAGTCGCCCGTAGGCTCGTAAGAACCGCCTTATCGCTCGAAATATAGACGACGGCTCCTAGGAAGGAACTGTTTCTACGCGCGGGGGCCGCTCTACTACCTTTACTACCCTTGCTAGCTCTAAGAATTGTGTCCTACTTAAGGAGCTCCTTAGTCGCAATAATACCTAGCAGTTAAAAAACTAGGTAGCGGACGAGAAACTAGCGTCGAGTCCGCCCCTTTTTCGAAACCGCTAGGTAGGAATATTATACGTACCGTTGCGACCTATTGTTTAATAAGAAATGTTATTATAGGGCTATATAGCAAAGAGGATAGTAACCCTAGGGTATACTAGCTAGCTAGCTAGGGTATATTAATTAGTCCGGTAGTCGGCCCGCCCCCGCTCTTGCTACCTTTTCCGACCTCGCTTAGACTAGCCCCGGCTTATCCTAGTATTCCCGCTAGCCCCGGTATTCCCGCGTCCCCGCAATTGCCCTCTAGTAGTACCCTATATAAAAGCCGCTTAGCTAGGCACCCTATCTAGGAGCGGGTATACGGCAACGTACCGGTCCTAGCTATATAACGCTAGTCCTTTCTCGAAGATCCTTCCTAGCTATACCCGACGATTAGCCTTACCCGGCTCGGGCGTATAGAGGCAATTCTCGAACCTATAACCCGTAACGACTAGGCGGCAATCCTTTAGTAGTCGGAAGCGAACAGGTTTTGTAACTAGTATAAGCGGCACTATAGGTTTTAGAGCTTTCGAAGGTTCCCTACCTAGCTACTATCTATTAAGAAAATGCTTAAGAAAGATTCGGATACTAGCCGTATAGTCGGAGTTTATAGTATATACAAGAAAAAGGTAGACAAAGTAAGACCTATAGAAGCTAGTACTACGATAACCGGGAGTGTAACGACCGGTAGTAACCCTTACTAGAAAAAGAAACGGCTTGCTCGAGAAGCGTTGCTTCCGCCTAGAACCGGGCTATATAACTAGAAGTACCTAATTAAGAAGTTCTTAGATATACTACGTAGCTTGCGCCTAACTAAGGAAAGGAAAGCAAAGCTTCTTATTAGAATAGAGCTTCTTCCTAAGGAGCTAGATCTATTCTACGAAATGCTTTATAATAGGGAGAAAGCCCTTACCTAGAGCTTTACCGAAATTAGAAGAGTCGACGCGGATATAGCACCTCCCTAACGGATCCGAATAATTCCTTATAAACCCTAGAGAAAACTAACCTTCCGCCTCTAGCCTAGCCTAGTAAACATTGTAGAAGAAATAATCCGAGAACGAATTGCGAATAGGGTGCTTAAAGTTAGCGAAGGAGTATACCGGAACCTATAGTTCTTAGTCTAGAAGAAAGGAACTAAGAAATATCGCCTAATTAACGCTACTATAGAGCTAAACCGCTATATAATATAGGACGGAAACCTTCCTCCTAATACTAATAGCTTTACCGAGGATTTTACTAACTATACTATCTCGTCCCTAATCGATTTCTTTTCTAGGTACGACTAAGTCCCGCTTTACGAGGCCGATCGAGATATAACTGCCTTTAATACCCCGCTTAGCCTTATACGAATAACTACCCTTCCGTAAGGAGCGACAAACTCCGTTACCTAGTTTGTCCGAGTAGTAACAAGGATCCTTTTTAACTATATTTCCTACCGTACGAGGCCGTTTGTCGACGATATTAGTATTAAGGGCCCGAAGACCCGATATAATAATAAAGAGGTCGAACCTAGCCTAAGAAGGTTCGTTACTAAGCATATTTAATAGATAGATAGTGTTCTTACAGACATTAAGCGTACTAGGTATACTATTTTAGGTCTAAAATCTTAGTTCCTCTATAAAAAGCTAAAATGTGTCGGCTACGTTATTAATATTTCCGGAAGATACCCTAATATAGAGAAGGTTGTAAAGATTGTCGTATAGCTAGTACCTAAGAACTAGTCTAGCGTACGGGCCTTCCTTAGGGTTTGTATCTACTACCGTATCTAGATCGAGGGCTTCGTAACGATAGTAAGACTACTCTTCTACCTTCTAAAGGCCGATATCGAATTCTTATAGGGACCGGATTAGTAAGTCGCTATAGATACCTTAAAAGCTGCGCTAACTACTACCCCTGCTCTTATCTCGATCGATTATACTAAGGGTACTAGGTTAATTATCCTTCTATTAGACGCGAGTAGATCCGGATATAGTAGTAGCCTAAACTAGTACGAAAGGGACAATATAAAGAAGCGTTACCCTATTCGGTACGAAAGCGGTCTTTAGACCGAAAGTAAAGCCCGATATAATGCTAGTAAACGAGAGTGCCTTACCGCACTTAAACTACTAAAGAAGTTTAAGAAGTATCTCGTTAGGTAGTACTTTCGGATCGAAATCGATACTACTACCCTTATCTACTAGCTTAACAAATCCGCCTCGGACCTCCCTAACTCGGTAATAGCTCGCTAGGTAGCCTAGATCCGACTGTTCGACTTCGAAGTTAAGTATATCCCTAGGCGAGCCGCGAAAGCACTCTACGGCTAATAGCCTATCCCGTCGTAACCCTACTAAAGAAGACATCGCCGAACGAGATAACTAAATCGACGACGATAATATAATCGACAACGACTTCTTTTATAGTATAGTATAGACTAAGCCTGTCGATCCCTTAGCTAAGTCTAGCTTCCTTAACGAGGACGAATACTAGTCTCGAGAATCGCTTCTTATCGGATACTTTAAGTCGACCCTTCGCTTTCCGTAAGGTATCTCTCGAAGCGAAGCCCGAAGGGTTCGACGTACTACCTAGAAGTATATTGTTAAGGATCGGCTCCTTTTCTACTAGCGTTATCCGAATTGCCCCCTTTAACGAGTAATTAATAGCGAAAAGGCTAGGGAGGAAATTATCTAATTACTTTACGAGGATTATAGCTATAAAGGCCGGGAGGCAGTGTACTATCTAGCCTCGAAAAGGTACTTCTAGTATAGGATGTAGTCCTAAATCGCTATATAAGTTTAGTCCTATCGTATATACCGAATGCGAGAGGGATACAAGATTGCTAGGACGCTTTACCCTACCTATATTCGAGTTATTAGCCGTCGCTAGGTTGCCGATATGCTTTATATCGACAATAAGGGGTCTGTTACCTTAACGCGTAAGGTTGTTAGTAGCTAGGTAGAGGGGAGGATATTTAACTGCTCGGGCAAGTCGGTTAGTATATAGCAAATAGCTAAGTTCCTATACGAAGAGGTCTATTACCGATATAGCTATCCGGATGAATTCGTTATAGATAACGGGTCTAGGAATCGGAAGGACACTAAGGAATTGCTTAAGCGAATAGCTACGTACTAGGTACGGATTTCCCTATACTACCCGAAGGCAAATAGTCAAATCGAAGTTAGAAACCGACCTATCCTAGCTACCCTCTCTAAACTAACGAACGGCACTATAAATAGTTAGAGAAAACACGTCCTACCTGTCCTATAGGCCGACCGAACGATATACCGACGAACGACTAGAAAAACGCCTATAGAAGTTATATATAGAGGGGCCGACGTTATCCTTCCTATCGAGAATGCCTACCGAACCTTCTAAAAAGTCGACTAGGATACTATACGCGACACTACCTCGTTACTTATATACCGTACTTAGCAACTAGTATATATACCTAACGATAACGAAGAGGCGGCCCTTTAGCTAAAGAGGACTCGCGAGGAGAATGCTCGCTAGTACGACGAAAAAGGAGTAGTATCTAACGCTCCCCTTAAGATTAGATCCCTTATACTTATTACTAGGAGCGAAATCGAGCACTCGAGGTCTAGTAAGCTTACCTTTCGCTAGAAGGGCCCCTTTCGTATTATAGGGATTACTACCTCTAGGACCTCGTACTACCTTACGGAACTTAATAGGGCTAATCTAGCTATTACCTTTCTACGCGATCGACTAAAGGAAGTACCTCTATTCCGGCCTAACCGGATCTCGGGAGAAAACGCTACTACGACGAACAACGAACCTATTAATAAAGAAGTCGAGGTAGATAGAGATAGCTAGTCTAAGTCCTCCGAGTCTAGGGACGATAGCTATTCTAATACTAAGTCCGGTAAAGAAAGGGATATAGACGTCTATACGATTATATCCCTTCCTAGGGAGGAGCAAAGGCGAGCCTTTTAAGCCTATACTATAGCTATATACCGAGTCGACCCTAAAGTTAATTCTATCTCTTAGATTAACAACCTAATACGAGACCTTCTTAGCGTACCCCTTATAGAAGATTATTCGAATAACTATCTCTTCTTTAATAGCTCGACCGAACCTAATAGTTTTCTAGCTTTTAATTACCTAGCCCTATTTACCTAGGGAGGGGTAACCTAGCCTTTAGCTTAATACTATAAATTCGGCTAGATAGCAATTCTATATATATAAAGGGCTACGCCCTAGGTGGAAAGCGCTAGCCTTAGGCATTCGGCCTACGCGACTCTAACCTACTACTTAGCGCTTAGCGCACCGTATAAAACTATTCGGATTTACGTAGATAGACTTAGCTCTTTATCGAACCTATTAAGTCTTACATCTAGTATCTACGTACGCGTTGCTTACCCGTAACATTAGGTTCGATCTTTAATATAGGAAACGCTAAGGTTTATTAGGAACCCGAGTAAGATAGCTAGGGGAACGCTGCCCCTACCGTACTAGAGATAACTAGGGACGAGATTTATCGTGCCTTCGAGAGTCTCTATACTAGACAGCAGACGATAGAAGCCTAGCTATAAGCTACTCGTTCCGCGCTCTAATACGCGGAAGCGTCTCGCTAGCCCGGGCCTCCCGAAGCTAGTTTAGTACGAGACTAGTCTACGAACGAGATCCTAAAGGGACTACTAGAAACTCTCTCGGCTTCCGGCTAAAACGTAACGGTATCCCGCGAGTAGAAACTACTATCGTAGGATAAGAAAGCCGAGTCGTTCCGGGACTACCTACTACGACTAAGAAGTTCGTACCGAGTTCGTTCCGGGCTAAAACTAAAGCTCTCCGAAGATTACTACTAAGACACCGTATACGATACCCTACCGGCAAAGGAACGCGCTAGGATACGCTACTTCTAGGAAAGAGGAAGCCTTACGAAAGGAAAGGACCCCGAAGCTTTCTTCTAGCAACTCGAGGACGTCTTCGCGGATAGTAACGAAGCTATAAAGGCGCTAGAGTAACTCTAAGCCCTAAGGCACTCCTAGAGACAACCTTAGCACGACTACTAGCTAGAATTCGACGGCCTCCTACTAAGCGCAGGCGGAGACCGTTAGATAGACGATACGAAAATCGGTTATTTAAAGAATACCTTCTCGAACGCGGCTAAGACCTATACTACCGCTATACTAAAGATTAAGGATTACTACCTCTATACGGAGGAGGTCGAGCGGATTATAACGAACCTCGAGTCGATAGATTAGTTTAAACAGGCTACGAAACGCTAGCAAGAAAGGAAGAAAGAAGTAGCGAGTCCTACGGTCGTTATTCTCCCCTATACGGCCCCTGCGGCGAACCCGAAGGTCGACTCTAATAGAGACGTAGTTATAAATCCCGCTTAAACTAACGCTTCCCGTAGAAAGAACCGCGGAGCCTAACAATCGACGGCGGGGAAACCTAGGGCTAAATAGGTCGACTCTATAGAAAGAGAGAAGCGTAAGGAGAAAAGACTCTACTTCCGCTACGGAGCGAGCGGATACCGCATTCGAGATTGCCCGTACGCCCCGCCGGCTTAGCCTACTAAGATTAGTATCGCCTCCGTATAACCTATTCTAGAGGATACGGAAGAATAGTCGGACTTAAGTAGTTCCGACTCGGGAAAAGAGTAACTCCTACTCGTAGTTAGGAGTCGGGAGTAGATAGAGTACGGGTAAAGAAATAGGAAGAAGTTAAAAAGGATATAAACGGGAATCTTATATATACCGATATAGTCCTTAAAAATAACGTCGGAACTTCTACTCTTATCGACGAAGGATGCTAGTATTACGCTACAATTAATGCGGGCCTAGCTAAAGGCCTCGGACTTAGCTATATTAGCCGTAAGTCCCGAGAAGTAAAAGGAGCGTCTACGGCAATATAAGACGCGAAAATTATAGGAGTCGTCGCCTTCTAGATAGAAATTAACGGATTCTAACAAACAGTATACGCTTACGTCGTACCGGGATTAGCTTTTCCCCTTATCCTAGGGAACCTATAGAAGGTATATAATAAGGTCTAGACCGCGCCTAAAAAACGACGGTACTACTACGGGAGGGCTCGGTATTAGATTAAAGAAGGGCGCTATTACCGCGAGGTCGATACGAATAGGAACATCGCTACGATTAACGCCGCAAGAAGCCTACTTGCCGCGACAATTGCCGAGGACATTAAAAAGGCCCTAAAGACGAAGGAATACCCGACGATCGAGAAGCTAAAGAAGAAGCTACCCCCGGAGGTTCGCGACATAGCCGCGCTGTTTTATTAAAGGGAAGCCGATAAGTTAGCGCCCTATCGCCCTAGCATCGACTATACGATAGAACTCTAGGAGAAACTAGACGGATCCTAGCCTTAACTCCCTTAGGGTCCGCTCTATAGTATATCGAAATAAGAACTCTTAGTCTTGCGGAAGTCGCTAGACGAGCTCCTAAAGAAGGGGTTTATAAGACTAGCGAACTCCGAAGCGGCGGCGCCTATACTATTTATTAAGAAGCCCGGGGGAGGACTGCGGTTCTACTGCGACTATAGGGCGCTTAACGCTCTAACGAAGTAAGACAGATACCCCCTCCTACTAATCCCGGACACTATAAGGAACCTAACGGAGGCCTAGTAGTTAACTAAGGTTAACGTAGTCTCGGCCTTTTATAAGATTAGAATAGCAAAAGGACACGAGTATAAGACGGCCTTCCGGACGAGGCTAGGCTCGTTCGAATAGCTAGTGTGCCTATTTAGTTTGTCCGGAGCCCCGGCTACATTTTAACGGTATATTAATACTCTCCTATAAGAGTATCTAGACGACTTCGCGTCGGCGTATATAGACGACGTAGTTATCTACTCGAGCGGGTCGAGGGAAGACTATTTCCGTAAGGTAAGAGCGGTACTTAAGAAGCTTTAGGACGGAGGCCTTTACCTCGATATTAAAAAGAGCGAATTCGCCTAGAAAAAGATTAAGTACCTAGGGTTTATCGTCTACGCCGACGGAGGAGGAGTGTTAGCCGACCCCGAAAAGGTAGAAGCCGTACGAAAATAGGTAGTACCTAAGACCTAAAAGGAAGTTCGTCGTTTCTTAGGATTTACGAACTACTACCGCATGTTCGTACCGAACTATTCTAAGATCTCCGCGCTATTAACTACGCTTACTAGCAAGGGAACCCCGTTCGCCTAGGGAGGAGAATAGGACAAAGCGTTCGAGACGCTAAAGGACAAATTCTACCGCGCCCCGGTACTTACCTAGTAGGACCCGTCCCTCCCTACCTTCCTTAAGACGGATTATAGCGGGTTCGCGATTAGGGGCGCCCTTATCTAAGAAAAGGCGGGAATCCGCCGACCGGTAGGCTTCTTTTCGAAGAAACTAAATAAGGCGGAGATTAACTACGATATCTACGATAAGGAAATACTCGCAGTTGTATCTAGTATTAAGTTTTAGGACTCCGAGCTAAAATTATATAGCCCTTTTACGATTTAGACGGACTACAAGAACCTAGAATACTTTATAGTAAAGCGCTAGCTGTCTAAAAGACAGATCCGATAGTAGGAAGAACTAGCGAAGCACTAGTTTACCCTAGTCTACCGGCTAGGAATCGAAGCTATCCTACCGGATACCTTATCGAGGAGAGAACAAGATACATTAGGCTAAGACGACAAGCTTTCGAGGTTCCGGAGATTCTTAGAACTAGACCTCTCTCTAAACTAGCCGGAAAACGTCTAGATTTCTAGTGCTACTATCCGTAGCTTCCCGCGTATAACGAAGGCGACCCCGTTATCCCTACTCGTAAACGAAACGGAGCCCGCGTAGCCTTCGCCGGAAAGCGCTAAACTATTCTAGGACCTAGAGATAAACGATATATAGAAGAGCATTGTCGAGAAAGATACGGTATACTAGACGGTAGTACGAAAAATCCGTAAGGGAGGCAGAATATTACAACCGGAAATGAAAGCAAAAATTCAGATCGGGGATTGTATAATAGACCCTAAGGGGTTCCTTCGCTACCGCGGCAAGCTCTAGGTTCTAGGAGCCCTAGCGACGACGGAAACCGAATATAAAGACATAGGGGCCGAGGAACTATAGTAGGATATACTACGTACGAAGATTATTTAGTCGATCTACGACTCGCCGCTCTATAGCTACCCCGGCCGGGATTCTACTGCTTCTATACTAGGTCGCGACTTTTACTAGCCGCTATAGTCGAAGTAGGTATAGCAATTCCTACGGAACTATAACTATTATAGACGCAATAAGGTATAGAGGGAACACAAACACGGCCTCCTAAAACCCCTACCGGTACCCGACTATTTCTTCTAGGAAATCTCGATAGACTTTATAACTAACCTACCGGAGTTAGATAGGAACCGGTATCTATAGGTAATTAAAGACCGCCTAAGCAAATAGATCGCCCTTATCGGTACTCCCTCTATAAAAGTAGAGGAATGCGCGGTTTTGTTCCTAAAATACTAGGTTAGGTATTACGGACTTCCTCGTACTATTACTAGCGATAGAGGTACGAATTAGACGAGCACTTTCTAGAGGGAGATATATCGACTACTCGGCGTAAAGTAGAGGTTAAGCTCCGCTTACTACCTATAAACCGACGGAGGTCCGGAGCGCGCAAACTAAGACGTATAAGCTTACCTACGGAACTATATTAACTAGATATAGTCCGATTAGAACTAATAGCTTCCTACGGTAGAACTAGCGTTCAACGGGAGACACTAAGTAGGGTTAGGAATAAGCTCTTTCTTCGCGACTTACGGTTACGAATCTACCTCCCCCGTTGCGTTAGAGGAGGACCTAGCTATCGACAAACGGCTAACTACGGCGAAACGGGCGGAGGAGTTCGTAAACAAGATTAAGCAGATTTTAGATCTATACTAAGTACAGATAGCGGAAGCTATATAGAAACAAGAGGATAACGCGAACAAGACTAGAACTCTAGCGCCGGTATATCGTATCGGAGACAAGGTCTAGCTCGACCTAAGGAATTACTAGACCGGTAGACTAAAGAAGAGCCTCGACTCGAAGTACGCTAAGTATATAGTAGAAGAGGTATTAACGCCTGTCTTAGTACGACTCTCGGGGATACCTAGTAATATTTACCCGGTATTCTATACCGACCTTCTAAGACTTGCAAGCCGGGACCCCCTTCTAGGGCAGGTAACCGACGACGAACAGCCGGACCCTATCTTAATCGAGACGTATAAAAAGTAGCAGGTCGAAGAAATCCTATACGCCCGAAAAAAGAAGCGGGGCCGAGGGCGAGAAGCACTCGTAAAATAGAGCGGGTACTATAAACCTACGTAGGAACCCCTAGACTATATCGCGGATACCTCCGCGCTAGACGACTTCGAAGCGAAATATAGACAAATCGAGGAGAACGACGGGCCTCTAGGAGATTAGGAGAAGAGAGGAAAACGGAAGAAATAACGCGGTAACCTAGAGTTTTTCCGCGGAATAACGGGTTTATAGATTCTAGGGACTTTTACTAACTTCGGGAGTTTGGATTTTCTTACTAACTTATTAGACTTAGAATTACTAGAACACTAGAGAAGGGAAACATAATTTAGAGCTAGGAAGAATTTTATTTAGGTATTTATAAGTAAGTGTCGGGTCTCCGCCCGAAATTAGAAGGTTACCTTAGGACTATAAAAAAAAATAATAATAACATATCCGAAGCTACCTAGAAACCCCTAGAAAACCTACGGAAACCTTTACTCCTCTAGCGGACCTAGACGATTATTGCCGAGATAGAGGGCGGTCGGAACGCTACTAAAAAAGAGAGGTTAGCGAGAGAAAGTCGAAGGGTAGCGAGGAACTTACGTCTAAGTCTATTAAGCTACGACATTAGCGACGGTGTTCGTTACCTCCGAGGCGATAGCGCTAAAACAAACGGTTAGCGAGGGTTTTATCGCGGGGAACGGAGAATCTTACCTAGACAACAACCCCTACGGCTAGAGAGACTTAAGGGCTTTCTAGGCCTTAAGAACCTTAAGAAGCTCGGAGTGCTTCTCGGCGACATTAGCGCGGGTCGCGCGGGTATAGCTAGCGTAGGCTACGTAGGCTATTTAAGGACTAAATAGTTAGCGAGAGATTTAATACGGGAATCGCGATAACTTATAGTAGGGCGTAGGCAATTCTCTTACGAGCGCAATTAGCGTAAGCCCTTAAGCTAGCGGGCTTAAGAAAGGTTAGCGGACCCCGCGATAAATCGGACAGGAACCTTATAGATTAGTCGGCGTAGTCTTCGCCGGAGTTATAGCAACTAACGCAGTAAATTCGACGAGCTATCTAGGATAAGTTAATTTTGCGAAGGGAACCGAGGAGGAAGGGGAGGGACTTGCGGTGTTAGTAGTAGTAGTAGTAGTAGAGGTATATATAAAGAAAAGAGGAAGAAGAAGAAGAAGAAGGAAATATTAATACTCCTAGAAGGCGACGCCGAAGTAAAGGTCGCGAAAGTAAAGGAAAGCGCGATTGTAAGTAAAGCGTTTAAAAGCGCAGTTACGGCGCGTTCTAGAAGGCGGTAAGTAGGTAAAAGAGCGCGGTTTAGCAGTCGCGAAGAAAGTTACAGTCGTTAAAACCCTAGGTATAGCAACCCCGACCGGAAAGTAGCGGAAACCCTAATCGCAAAGGAGGAAACTACGAGCGCGTTACTCTAGAGAAGCTTAGATAGGTACAGATCTAACGAATAAAGTAATAGCGATAGAAACTACGGAGGGCTTTCTATCCCCGCTAAGGAAGGGGAGGAGGACGGGGGTAATGTAAAGGGCTACGCCCTAGGTAGAAAGCGCTAGCCTTAGGCATTCGGCCTACGCGACTCTAACCTACTACTTAGCGCTTAGCGCACCGCACAAAACTATTCGGATTTACGTAGATAGACTTAGCTCTTTATCGAACCTATTAAGTCTTATATCTAGTATCTACGTACGCGTTGCTTACCCGTAACAATATAGAAAGTAGGACCTATACGAACAAGCCTACTACGTTAGCGCTCTTCCGAGGCTTACCTAGGACCCTAGCTTTCGACTAGCACTATAGCGAGACCCTAGCTAGTAGACGACCTAGAGAGTCTAGGTCTACGACGAGATAAACATATTGAAGTTCGAATACAACCTATATCTCCTTAAGGCCCTAGTAGAAACTAGCCTTGCTACCCTAGTATATACTAACCTATATAGGCGGCGAGGTATTAGATTTCTCGCCTAGGAGGCTATAGATAACGTTGCGAACTAGGGAGACAACGAATATAGGCTATCCTTAATAAGAATACGAGATAGGCTTCGGCTTACCTAGATCGAATAAGAGGAGCTCCGCTATACCGCTAACTCTAAGGGCCTAGGCTTAAACCCCGGAGCTTTTAACGAACCCTTAGAAGCGGAGTAGGCTATAGAATGCAACGAAAATAGACTACTACTACCTTAGTAGGCCCGATAAACCTACAACTACTCGCGTATAGCCTCCCTTTTACTCCTATTTACTCGCCTTATACCGAATTTTTTACTCGCTAGTACCCTTATTCGCGTATTTAAATAGATTATCGACGTATGCTAGGATTGATTGTCCCTTTATATATTAGTAGCCGGATAGAGTACTACTACTAGAGCCTTATCGTTGCTTCTTTTCCTTTATACTATTACCGACGAGGGTAGGGGCTTTAGTAAGGAGCCCCTATCCTTAATAATATCCCTAGACCTGCTCCCCGGGGTAGTCTAAGTACTAGCCTATCCGCGGAGCGAGTAAATAATTTTAACTCGGTAAAAGGGGACCTGCTAGAAGCTCTACGTTACGCCTAGCTTACTAAAACCGAAGCCTACCCTACGGAGTAAGCCTAGGAAAACCTTACCTAACCTTAAAGATTTCCTTTGTTTAAAAAGCTTTCCTTTGTATTATTTCTATAGCCTACGCCGGCCGATATATCGAGGTTTCTAAGAATCCCGGGAGCTCCCGCCTATAGTAGCTAGCTAGCTAGGATATATTGCGACTACTACTACTACCCCTATACTGCCCGGAGGAGCCCTTATAACTATGCCCTAATACGGTAGGGGTTAAAGCGGAGGGGTTAGTACGTTATATAATGCCTAACTCCCTAGATCTAAGTGCTCTAGCCCTACGCCTTCGGATCTCGCTACTACGCGAATTACCTAGGCCTCTAGAGATATCGCCGCTACCTGCTACTAACCCTTTACTTCCTTTAGGATACGTGCCTTACTTTCGGACCTATATACAAACGCGCGTATACGCGTAAGGTAGGTGCCTCCCGTCCCTTCCCGCGTATCCGCGCTATTACTACGATAAAAAGGCGATCTTTCTCGCGCCTAAACTTCTTTACAAATAAACATACCTATACCGCCCTTTCCTCGACAAAGCGATAGGCGCTTATAGCAAATACTACCCTCCTTAATTAACTATTAAAGACCCGCAAACCCCTACCTCCTCTACGCGACCTAATACGCAAAACCCCCCTACTGCCTCGCAAGCGCGCAATAGTAGAAGCCTCTAGTCGAGACCTTATTACGAGCGTAGCCTATAGCGGTATTTCCTACCTTCCTTCCGACTAGCGACTAAGCAATTACAATACCCTACTCGAATAGGTGCAATATCTTTAATCCGCTAACCTGTCCCGCTAAACTAAAGTAGATATAATCTACGACAACCTAGGAAGTATTAACAACTTTATTAAAGGCACCGAGCTAACCTGTTATCGGCTTAAGGAGGCGCTCTTTAAAGGACTACCGAAAGAAATAGGAGATATTCTTCGTAACCGAGGATCTACTATAGTACAGGCCCTCGAGTAGCATATAGGTAACGAATTTGCTGCCCTATAAGCCGCCGCTACTTATAGGAAGGCTACGGAAGATCGCCGTAAGAACGATATTGCTAACAGTCCTATATTCTTTAGGAACTACCTAGACCTCTATAATATCCGAGGTAATACCGTAAAAGAAATAGCTCGAGTCTTTAGGCTATAGAAGGATAGAAAGCTTAACAACTACGTAAACTTTAAGGACGCTAGCTAGGTTTCCGAAATTTAGCTAGTTCTTCGTATCCTAAGTAATTACCTATACCGCCGAACGCTTAGGGCGAGATAGGGACGGGCAGATGTTAATACCGTTACTATTACTACTAAGGACTACGTAGTAGATAAGGAGGACGACACTCGTAAGGAGGGTAAGAATAAATTCTTCTCCTAGAGAACGGAGGCTAGCAAGGCGAAGCTTAAGGCTATCGGTATTCGAATTAGCTAATACGAAGGCCCTCCTATAATTGCTATTACTCCTAACGGGCGCCCTTTTTCGAGACCGCTAGGTAGCTATATTAAAGGCACTACTTCTAGGACCCTAGGGCTTAATATCCCTCGATCCCGTATAGGTATATATAAGCGAATTGGCATACCTATTAGATTACTAGTTATATATAACCCGGCTAGCGACCCTTTAGCTAGATAGGACAACTAGTAGCTGTTACCCGCTCGCCCTACTTAGCCTATCGGCTCTCGCTAAAATACGCCTCTATAACGTAATACGACTCGCCCTAATCTCCTAGTCGAAAACTCTACTTTACTACCCGATCGGACTAGTAGTAGGAGTAGTAATAATAGCCTTGCTCTAGGGGCTCCGCCTACTCGTCGAATTCGGACTACTATGCCTATCCCCCCTCTAGGAAGGACCCGTAGATCGAACAGACTTAATAAGCCGAGTAGAGATCTTGCCGCACCCCTCGAGGAGAACCTAACCGACGACCTTAATACCTTAGGACCTAAGCGGGGAGGCACTATATACTATAAGGAGCTAACCCCCGATAAGGACACTTATATTAGAAACAGCCTAGCCTACTATAGCTATAATAGATTCTCGGAAGCCGACCGTAGTGCTTTAATATAGTACGATAGTAAATCTAATAACGCTACGTAGGGAAGAGCAATTGCCCTAGTTGTAACTGCCCCTTACCCGCCTTGCTATACTTATACCCGCTACCTGTTTAGAATAGTAGTTAGGTTTCGAGGAAAAGTTAGTCGAGAGCAGATAATAGAAACCTTAAGTAGCCCTAGATATAAGTACCGGAACGACCTTCTCCGCCTTCGAAATAAGAGACCTAACCTGTTTCGGAAGACTCGCTGTCCTCCTATCCCTAGCGACTACCTTAGACTATATCGCTTTTTCCCTAAGGCCTATAGTTACGAGAACAAGACATATAACCCTTTAACTATTAAACGCGTTACCCTAGCGATTGCTGCTAAGATTCGTAAGGCCTTCTCCCGTATAGGAGTAATAACAAAGGCTAGCTAGGATGCCTAGGCAAGAGATAGTACTGTTACCTTAGATAGTATTACGAGCGACAAAGGCTCTACTAAACTATATAGAGCGGCCGTCTTCGGTTAGTATAATAATAAGAAAGTCGAAGTCGCCGCGGCCCCTCTACCCTTCGGAAAGATGTCCCTATCTAACTAGTTTAAGCTAGAGGCTACAATGTACCTTTAGTATTAGCGTATAGTTAACGGAGTCTCGAACAAGGGTTAGCTTCGAACCGCCTTCTATTCTAGGTTCTAGCAGATCTGCCGAGGAGACCCTATCTACTAGCTCCTCTACGGCCTTACCCGCCCTAACTACGCTCTTAACCTAATCTCCTACCCGTACTACGCTAAGATAACTCAACCTAGTAACGGCGGTTCGACCGAGTTTGCCTATATTAACTAGTATCCTCTCGATCTCTAAGAAGGTATTACTACAAACTAAGTTTAAGGCTCCGTATCCTTCCTTCCTAAAACGGTAGAGACTACTACGAAGGTCTTCGCTAGGATCTACTAACTAGAAGTCTTTAATAAATAGTATAAGGAACTTAAGATCCTTCGCTAGGAAAAGGGCCCTATATACGCCCCTCGGGGTTATATTCTCTCTATTAACTACAATATATATTGCCTAAACACTAAGATAGAGAATACCCTTAATAACTTTATTAAGAACGAGCTAAAAGGCAAGTATCGAAATGTAGGCTAGGAGCAGTACCCGGTCGGTGCCCTTAGAGTATACCTAACCCTTCCCTATCTTCTATACGGCGCTTAGGCATTACCGAAGAACACTAAGAGGATAACTATACTCCCCTAGTTCTACCGATACGACTTAGTAACTAGAAAGCTCGATTACGAAGCTAGAGGTACGTTTTAGGAACTCGCCGCTACCTATCGAGACCTTCTTCCTAGCCCTACCTCGCCCTCTAGTCTTATAAACAAGTACGGTGCCCCTCCGTACGCGTTCCCGGCTATAGTGCGCCTACGTAATAATAACCTAATCTTAGAAGCCCTCGTCGGTCGATTAAAGTAGAACGATACTATAGTATAGTAATATATTCGAAGACTCTTTCGCAACCTTAACTAAGAAGGCTCCTTATATATACTCGAGAACTATTTAAAGTAGTATCGCAAGGATATAGCGTCGGTATACTCTAAGATGTTAAGTAAGGTTATTCGGCTCGAGTAGGAACGTTTCGGGGAGAAATCATTCTTTAAGGCTCTTATATAGTCTTTAAAAGACTAGAGTTATATCCTAAACAATAGCGAAGATCGGTATATACGCCTAAACTAGGATAATTTCTACCGATATTAGCCTACGCCTAATACTAGGGAGGAGTTTAATTAGGGAGGCTAGGGATTTATATACTAATAGGAACCTAGTAAGGCAGACCTTCCTACTAACTAGCGGCAGTCTAGCGCCCCTTTAGCGAAACCTGCTACCTACGCTTCGAAGGTCTCTACTCCTAGTAGAGTACTCCCGAACGTTAACTCCTAGTAGCTTAGTACCCCTAAGAAACAGCCTCCTTAGCTATCTTCTTTAAAGCAGCCTACGAACCCTATAGCTAATCCGAATAAGCGACAGACCCGCTAGGACATACGGGCTAAGGCGACGCGGACCTAGGCTCTTATCGACTAATTTAACTAGTAGGGGCGAGGAGGCAATTATAGCGGCTAGGGCCGTAGAGGTAACTATAGTAGACTAGCGACTCGTAGTAGAAAGAAATAAGTAATAGGGTATAGTAGCTAGCTAGCTAGGATACCGTTATAGGATAGTTAGTTTGGTTTCTTTGTATGTTTAAGGTTTTTCAGTCCGGGAGGTAAGGAAGCGTTAGTCTAAGGGCAGACTTCTTAGTCTAGGAGGGAAAATGTAGTAGGGAAACCCGGCTTAGCACTTGTATATATACTTGTACCCCCTCTCCTTGTTTTTGTACTCTAGAATATACAACAACCTTTATAATTAGATAACATATATATACAATATAAGGGGACACAGCTACGACAATATATAGCAAGAAGGATATAGGAAATGTACCTAATCTAGCTATAATGTAGCCCTCCCTACGGCTATTCTCTTCTCTTTAATATTTTATAACGCCTCCCCTTCGAAGTATATAATACTACGCCGACCCCTCGCAGTTATCTAAGAGATACTAAGTACTAGGCCTATAGTATACAGTTCCCTATATATGTACCTCTACCTACGACCTACTCGTCCCGCCTATACTAGCTATCGTCCCTAGACTCGGAGGACTTAGACTAGCTATCTCTATCTGCCTCGACTTCTTTATTAATAGGTTCGTTATCCGTCGTAGTAGCGTTTTTACCCGAGATCCGGTTAGGTCGGAATAGAGGTACTTCCTTTAGTCGATCGCGTAGAAAGGTAATAGCTAGATTAGTCCTATTAAGTTCCGTAAGGTAGTATAAGGTCCTAGAGGGAGTAATCCCTATAATACGAAAGGGGCCCTTCTAGCGAAAGGCAAGCTTACTAGACCTCGAGTATTCGATTTCGCTCCTAGTAATAAGTATAAGGGATCTAATCTTAAGGGGAGCGTTAGATACTACTCCTTTTTCGTCGTACTAGCGAGCATTCTCCTCGCGAGTCCTCTTTAGCTAAAGGGCCGCCTCTTCGTTATCGTTAGGTATATATACTAGTTGCTAAGTACGGTATATAAGTAACGAGGTAGTATCGCGTATAGTATCCTAGTCGACTTTTTAGAAGGTTCGGTAGGTATTCTCGATAGGAAGGATAACGTCGGCCCCTCTATATATAACTTCTATAGGCGTTCTTCTAGTCGTTCGTCGGTATATCGTTCGGTCGGCCTATAGGACAGGTAGGACGTATTTTCTCTAACCCTTTATAGTGCCGTTCGTTAGTTTAGAAAGGGTAGCTAGAATAGGTCGGTTTCTAACTTCGATTTAACTATTTGCCTTCGGGTAGTATAGGGAAATCCGTACCCGGTACGTAGCTATTCGCTTAAGCAATTCCTTAGTATCCTTCCGATTCTTAGATCCGTTATCTATAACGAATTTATCCGGATAGCTATATCGGCAATAGACCTCTTCGTATAAGAACTTAGCTATTTAGTATATACTAACCAACTTGCCCGAGTAGTTAAATATCCTCCCCTCTACCTAGCCGCTAACAACCTTACGCGCTAAGGTAATAGACCCCTTATTGTCGATATAAAGCATATCGGCAACCTAGCGACGGCTAATAACTCGAATATAGGTAGGGTAAAGCGTCCTAGCAATCTTGTATCCCTCTCGTATCCGGCATATACGATAGGACCGAACCTATATAGCGATTTAGGACTACATTCTATACTAGAAGTACCTTTTCGAGGCTAGATAGTATACTGCCTCCCGGCCTTTATAGCTATAATCCTCGTAAAGTAATTAGATAATTTCCTCCCTAGCCTTTTCGCTATTAATTACTCGTTAAAGGGGATAATTCGGATAACGCTAGTAGAAAAGGAGCCTATCCTTAATAATATGCTTCTAGGTAGTACGTCGAACCCTTCGGGCTTCGCTTCGAGAGATGTCTTATAGAAAGCGAAGGGTCGACTTAAAGTATCCGATAAGAAGCGATTCTCGAGACTAATATTCGTTCTCGTTAAGGAAGCTAGACTTAGCTAAGGGATCGACAGGCTTAGTCTATACTATACTATAAAAGAAGTCGTTATCGATTATATTATCGTCGTCGATTTAGTTATCTCGTTCGACGATGTCTTCTTTAGTAGGGTTACGACGGGATAGACTATTAGCCGTAGAGTGCTTCCGCCCGGGGATATACTTAACTTCGAAGTCGAATAGTCGGATCTAGGCTACCTAGCGAGCTATTACCGAGTTAGGGAGGTCCGAGGCGGATTTATTAAGCTAGTAGATAAGGGTAGTAGCATCGATTTCGATCCGAAAGTACTACCTAACGAGATACTTCTTAGACTTCTTTAGTAGTTTAAGTACGATAAGGCACTCTCGTTTACTAGTATTATATCGGGCTTTACTTTCGGTCTAAAGACCGCTTTCGTACCGAATAGGGTAACGCTTCTTTATATTGTCCCTTTCGTACTAGTTTAGGCTACTACTATATCCGGATCTACTCGCGTCTAATAGAAGGATAATTAACCTAGTACCCTTAGTATAATCGATCGAGATAAGAGTAGGGGTAGTAGTTAGCGCAGCCTTTAAGGTATCTATAGCGACTTGCTAATCCGGTCCCTATAAGAATTCGATATCGGCCTTTAGGAGGCAGAAGAGTAGTCTTACTATTATTACGAAGCCCTCGATCTAGATACGGTAGTAGATACAAACCCTAAGGAAGGCCCGTACGCTAGAGTAGTTCTTAGGTACTAGCTATGCGACAATCTTTGCAACTTTCTCTATATTAGGGTATCTTCCGGAAATATTAACAACGTAGCCGATATACTTTAGCTTTTTATAGAGGAACTAAGATTTTAGACCTAAAATAGTATACCTAGTACGCTTAATGTCTATAAGAATACTATCTATCTATTAAATATACTTAGTAACGAACCTTCTTAGGCTAGGTTCGACCTCTTTATTATTATATCGGGTCTTCGGGCCCTTAATACTAATGTCGTCGATAAACGGCCTCGTACGGTAGGAAATGTAGTTAAAAAGGATTCTTATTACTACTCGGACAAACTAGGTAACGGAGTTTGTCGCTCCTTACGGAAGGGTAGTTATTCGTATAAGGCTAAGCGGGGTATTAAAGGCAGTTATATCTCGATCGGCCTCGTAAAGCGGGACTTAGTCGTATCTAGAAAAGAAATCGATTAGGGACGAGATAGTATAGTTAGTAAAATCCTCGGTAAAGCTATTAGTATTAGGAGGAAGGTTTCCGTCCTATATTATATAGCGGTTTAGCTCTATAGTAGCGTTAATTAGGCGATATTTCTTAGTTCCTTTCTTCTAGACTAAGAACTATAGGTTCCGGTATACTCCTTCGCTAACTTTAAGTACCCTATTCGCAATTCGCTCTCGGATTATTTCTTCTATAGTGTTTACTAGGCTAGGCTAGAGGCGGAAGGTTGGTTTTCTCTAGGGTTTATAAGGAATTGTTCGGATCCGTTAGGGAGGTACTATATCCGCGTCGACCCTTCTATTTTCGGCAAAGCTCTAGATAAGGGCTTTCTCTCTATTATAAAGCATTTCGTAGAATAGATCTAGCTCCTTAGGAAGAAGTTCTATTCTAATAAGAAGCTTTACTTTCCTTTCCTTAGTTAGGCGCGAGCCGCGTAGTATATCTAAGAACTTCTTAATTAGGTACTTCTAGTTATATAGCCCGGTTCTAGGCGGAAGTAACGCTTCTCGAGTAAGCCGTTTCTTTTTCTAGTAAGGGTTACTACCGGTCGTTACACTCCCGGTTATCGTAGTGCTAGCTTCTATAGGTCTTACTTTGTCTACCTTTTTCTTATATATACTATAAACTCCGACCGTACGGCTAGTATCCGAATCTTCCTTAAGCATTTTCTTAATAGATAGTAGCTAGGTAGGGAACCTTCGAAAGCTCTAAAACCTATAGTACTGCTTATACTAGTTATAAAACCTATTCGCTTCCGACTACTAAAGGATTGCCGCCTAGTCGTTACGAGTTATAGGCTCGAGAATCGCCTCCGTACGCCCGAGCTAAGCAAGGCTAATCGTCGGATATAGCTAGGAAGGATCTTCGAGAAAGGACTAGCGTTATATAGCTAGGACCGGTACGTTGTCGTATACCTGCTCCTAGATAGGGTGCCTAGCTAGGCGGCTTTTATATAGGGTACTACTAGAGGGCAATTATAGGGACGCGGGAATGCTAGGCCTACCGGGAATGCCGGGATAAGCCGGGGCTAGTCTAAGCGAGGTCGGAAAAGATAGCAGGAGCGGGGGTAGGCCGACTACTAGACTAATTAATATACCCTAGCTAGCTAGCTAGTATACCCTAGGGTTACTATCCTTTTTACTATATAACCCTATAATAACATTTCTTATTAAACAATAGGTCGTAACGGTACGTATAATATCCTTACCTAGCGGTTTCGAAAAAGGGGCGAACTCGACGCTAGTTTCTCGTCCGCTACCTAGTTTTTTAACTACTAGGTGTTATTACGACTAAGGAGCTCCTTAAGTAGGATACAATTCTTAGAGCTAGTAAGGGTAGTAAAGGTAGTAGAGCGGCCCCTACGCGTAGAAATAGTTCCTTCCTAGGAGCCGTCGTCTATATTTTAAGCGATAAGGCGGTTCTTACGAGCCTATAGGCGACCAAGAATAATAGGGAGGTCGTTATCCCCTAGGGGTATAATAAGGAAGTCGGTTTCGTACTCGACATTAAAGGTAGAGATAGGAACGGAAGTGCTAATACCGATAAATTTAGCTCTTCCTCTAGCTCCTCGTATATTTAGAATAAGACCTTTTAAAAGAGTAAGGCTAGCTCGCTATAGGAACTTCGTATTTAGTATATTCCCCTCGGAGCCTTTATTAATAAGAGCGCGGATCTTAAGGCACCTATTAATAGTAATAGTAATATACGGGCTAGGAATAAGGGCGAAGTTATCGTCGACTAATAAGAGGCGAATCTAGCTAGGGTCGATATAGAGTATCTCGTTAGGTAGAGTATCTACCTCGGATAAAATAACCTATACTACGTAGTAGTTAAGTCTGTTTCTCTAGCTAATCGAATTAGGGTCCCGGACAACCTCTTCGTTAGCGGCCTCGTATTCCTCCTAGCCTTCTTCCTCGTTAAGGCTAGTAAAGAATTCCCGGGCGGAGGTAAGGACTAGAATAGGGTAATCCTTAGGTTTCCTAGGTCTAGTTCTCCTAGTAGCTAAGGTAGCTACTCTGCCTACTATCTCTATAATCTAGTAGGGAATCTTATCGGTTTTATCCTTTTCTAGCTCCCGGATTCTTATAGTAAGAGCGTTATCGTTCGGCTAGCGAGCTACGAGTTTTTAATATTCCGGAATATAGGCAAGGGCCTTAGCATTGCTAAGCTATATACTATTCCTACTAAGGAATTTCTTTACCTAAAAATCGGGGTCCTTATAATGCTTCTAAAGATTCTTTATAATATTAGTCGTCTTAGGCTCCTTATATATAGCCCTCTACCGGCTCGGGGGGTTTACTCCCTTCGATAGTTCCTTAGCGGTAGGCTTCGGGTTTAGCGGTAGTACGTCGTCTATTTCTGGGTTACTATCCTTAGGTAGGCTAGCGTTACTATTTAAGGATTTAGTAGTAGGCTGCCTATAAGTACTAGAAGGGCTAGTAGTAGGGGTTTTACGACTAACCGTTTCCTTAGACTAGGTTCTTACTCTTAGAGGTAGTAGGCTCGGGGACCTTTAAGTAGTTCTTCGAGGCTAGGTTTGTTTACGAATTGCTTCCTCTACCTCGCGAACGCTAAGCCTTTAAACTACGTTACGAATGCCCTTAGTCTTCGTAGCACCTTTCTACTTAGTAGTAGCTTTCCGGATCCGATTTGCGTCGGCAATAGCGGTAACGGGAAGACTATTCCTAAGCGGTATATCCTAGCTACGAGTATAGGCAAGGGTATCTACAACTATAGCCGCCTCGTAGTCGCTAAAATCTAGCTCTTTATCGGCCTCCTCGACTATACCTAGATCGTAGGGCCTTTAGTATAGCATAACCCGCCTAGTAGTAGTAGGGGTAGTAGTAGGGGTAGGAAGGCCGTTTCGAGTATCGTTTAAAGCGATCCCTCCGTAGGGATTTCCCGGAGACCTTAAAGGTAGAGGGGGAAGAGTAGAAGGAATTATCGGAGCTAGGGCTCGAGGAGTCGGAACTCGAGGGCCTAGTTAAGCTATAGTACTAGGGGCTACAGTTCGCCTTAGTTGCTAAAAAGGATAGTTAAATTGTTTTCGAAGGGCTTCTATTCTAAATTTAGGTAGGAAAACAATCTCCTACTAGTAATAGGCCTCGAAGAGAGGAAGTATAATAGCGAGCTTTAGGAGGGTAGGACTTTTACGGAAGCGGAATAGGGTAGCGTATAGTATACCTAGGGGCCCGAAGTACTACGTACGGTCTCGAATATAGTAGAACCCTTAGTCTTATATATACCGGTAGGGCCTATAGTTTAGACGAAGGTAGCCTTTAGCTCCGTAATAGTAATAGCGACCCTCTATACTAGGGATAGATTAAAAGGCAAAGGCATCGATAGTTAGCTCTTATATAAACTAGTTGTTATATATCTAAGTTATAGGGGTGTTATCGCTCTAAAGGGGATAGAGGCGCTATAGGGTATACGAATCGGAATTAGTATTAACCGGACCTATAGTAGGGCTCTTCTAATTGTCTCGGGAGAGGACGTAAAGTTTTAGGTCTTAGAACTGCTTAATAAGGTCGTCGATACTAGGGTCCGTAACTAGCTTAAGGGCTACCCTCTATCGCTAGATATCTAGGGTAGGGCGTATACTTAGCATTCTTTTCTTAACTATCTCTCGTAGCTCTTTTAAATAGCTACTATCGTTACTAGTAGAGAGCGAGAAGCTCTATCGGCTACGAGCTAGGTCGTACCTAATACGATAAATCTATTCGAAGTCGGTATAGGATTCCTTATCGTAAGGGTAGATACTATATTTTTCGTAGATCCGAGGTATAATAGTAGGTATAGAGCCTCCTAAGCCCTTTAGAAACAGACGGCTCCTCGTAATATTATTAAGAAGCCTCCTCGGTATCCCTTTAGCGATACTATAGAAGTCCTAATAAAAGCGAAGGGCATTACTCTTAGCCGTTTATCTAGTATATAGCTATTTAAGGTATTCGCGGGAGTTTAGCCGAACCGCGATATCCTAGTTAACAAACTCGCGCTTAAACTTCTTTAAGAAGGCTTCCTACGTAAGAGGCTTACTACCTAGGAGCCGAGTAACTCGGGGTCGGATACTAGCTTTACAATTAGCTATAAGGAGCTTTACCGTAGTAGCCGTTTTAGCCCTTAGATAGTATCGCTTAAGGATAGTAGAAAACCTTTTAACAAAGTTAGTAGCGTTTTCTCTAGTAAAGAGGGGGTTCTTAACGGTCCCTAGGAGGGGTATCTACGGCTTTAAGTCCGAGAAGGCCTAAAGAAGACCTTAGAGAAGTTAAGGGGATAGCCCTCCGGTTGCCTAGATACGCTACTAGGGAACTTCTCGAGTACCGCCCTCCTAGGTAGTACCTCCTTAAGCCGCTTCTCTATTTTCTATACTAGTATCCTTATCGCTCCCCGAGGCCGTAGTCCTCTCGGTATTAGAGTTAGTATCGAGGTAGTTGCGAATAAAGTTTAGAGGTAGGTCTCGGTAGGTACCGGTATTAGAGGGGGCCTATAAAGGCGGCTCCGCCGGAGTAGGGTTGTTATTGTTTTCTTAGGAGCTTATCTCGTCGATAGAACAAACAATTTATAGAAGACGATAAACGATTAGAATAAATAGGAAGGATATAGTATCGATAAAATTAGATAGGTTGCTAGGTATACTTAAGGTAAGGAGGGAGCGTAGACGGGCTATAGCGTACTTTGTAGTACGTATCGTATCTATATCCTTAAAGTAAGGGGAGGGTAGGCGGTAGTCCGTATATATATAGAATAAAAGGGGCGGCGAATATTACCTAGCTAGCTAGCTAGTATACCCGCTATACCCGTTCTAGGCCCCCTTTATTCCTCTCTATTAATTTCTATTAACTCGTAGTATACCGATTACGGTACCGCGGAAGGGTCGTAATAGCCCGGAAGGAAGTTTTAAGTTAGGCTCGCGCCGATTAGCGGAAGGGATAGAGGGCTATCGACTTTTCGGGGTTCTTCGTATCCCTATCTCTAGTTTCTTATAGCGGGCTCTTAGGTTTCTTTCTATATAGGTCGTTTCTTATAGGGTCCTGCCTACTATAGACAGGTAGAGAGTCGTAATATTCGTAAACAGTATTTCCTTTTACTTTAAGTCGGTAACGGTATTCCTTTTGCTTTAAGTCGGTAACGGTTTATTAGTAGTAGGACGTCTCGATACTACTAAGGTCTTTTTAGCGGTAGTGTTATATTAGTAGTATAGTCCTCGCTCTAGGCGAAGGCTGTAAACGTTTCTTCTTAACTATATATATACCTATACCTTTAAATAAATAAAGATAGCCCTACCTTTAGCTTTAGAAAATATAGGCGGGACGAGTAGGTCGTAGGTAGAGGTATATATATAGGGAACTGTATACTATAGGCCTAGTACTTAGTGTCTCTTAGGTAACTGCGAGGGGTCGGCGTAGCATTATATACTTCGAAGGGAAGGCGTTATAAATATTAAAGAGAAGAGAATAGCCGTAGGGAGGGCTATATTACAGCTAGATTAGGTACATTTCCTATGTCTTTCTTGCTATATGTTGCCGTAGCTCTGTCTCCTTATATAGTGTATATATGTGTTTTCTAATTATAAAGGTAGTTGTGTGTATTCGGGGTATAAAAAAAAGGAGAGAGGGTACAAGTGTATATACCTATACTAAGCCGGGTTTCCCTACTATACTATTTACGGTTAGGCAGTCTATTCGTATTACCGCTATCGTAACCGCTATCCTATCGATAACAAAGCCTACTAGATATATACGGTGCCTACTACTGTCCGGTTTTACGAATATATTATCTACGATTAACGTCCTATTGCCCTCGGTATATAGCTCTAAAAGCTCGGGATAGGCGACGACTAGGTACTTAAACCTATCCTTTACCGTATCCGGCTGTATATAAAAGCCCGCGTATCTTAGTGTATTTAGTTCTATGCCCGCGGTCGAATAGTCCGGCCGTTTAATTTTCTTTATCTCCGGTAGCTACGAGATATCCTCGATAACCTTATCTACTTGTTTTTTATTTAACCCCGCGTACCGATATACTAACCTAGCTACTACTTTATATGCTTCTGTCGAACGACCCTAGGTATATATTATTATAAACTGTATCCTAATTCGCTAGTACGCCTCCTGCGTACTATACTACTCTAGGTCTACTCGGTCGCTCTCGCCGTAGTTATAACGCGTATTAGATTAGTCTATTATCTACTTGCCTATAATCTATTTATATCTCCCCTCGGCCCCTATTATCTCTATAATCCCTCGCTATAGATACGTATCTTCTCTATCTCTACCGTCGCCGTACCGGTACGTTATACGAGTTTATTAACCTAATATATTAATATTGTATTTGCTTTTTATAATACTAAATCCTCTCCGCTTCGCCTATCTATATATAAACTATTCGGCCGCCTAGAATAACGGGAATTAATACCTATAGATCCGATCTAGTAGCCTATACGCCTCTATTAGACGCTCGTATCGCGCCCTAGTATTATCTATCCTACTATCCTTACCGCGAACTCGTACTAGAGCGCTAGGCAATCTTGCAATTATTAGATATCGCTAGATAGCGGCGCTCCTCTCGCGATATATCTCCCCTAATAACTTCTCTCGCCCTTTTACGCCTCTACCTAAGCGCTAACGATCCTATTCGTAAACGGCGTATTCGATATCGAGTAGCGTAAAGTAGTCGTCGGTTATACTCTATAATAGGAACTACGATAGACTTATTATCGCTTCTAGCGTAACTGCCCGATTGTCGCGTATAACTACTACGCGGTATAGACAATCTATACTACCGTATCTAATACTTACTCGGCTAAGGGGAAACTCTATCCTCTCCTATAAACGGATTCGGCCTCGCTATTAAACTTAAAGACTAGTTATATCCCCTTTTTCTTCTATAGCGCGCAACTTATATCGCATCTATATATCTACGCTACTATCCGCTTTAATAGATATATCCTTACCTAAACTACCTATTATAGGAGATTACTATATCCTATATATATATCTATCTCGCGCGTCTAATACTTAGTCGAAGACTCGACCCTCTCTTCTACCTTTATCCTATCTCGCCTGTTTCTACGTAGTATATCTCCTATAGCTTATCGTATATATTAACTAATAATACGGCCGGTGCTATTACGTACTATTGCGCCGACCGCCCTATATCTACTAACGCGCTCTATAATCTTATAATTAATAATACTAATAAAGGACGAAAACCTATACTACTACTACTACTTATAGTAATAGTATAGGCTACCGAGGGTAACATAACCTATAGCAATATAGGCAGCTATGTTTAGTAAGATAGGATAACGAGACTGTCGCTTAGGCTAATAACTAGAGCCCTGCAATATAGGCATTATAGAAGTGTAACACAAACAATATGCTATACGAGGTTAATAATCTGTCTACTCCGTAGAAGGAGGCCTCTTATATAGGCTCAAAACTAGCCTATAGGTATAGGGCCGGTTACTAGCTAATATCCCTCCCTTTCTTCGTATCTGACTAGACACGCTTTATATTGCGCGCTTAAAACAAACATATATACATCCTTAGCGCTCTTAGCTAAGGCCTTTTTTAGAACTCCGCAATAATACCCCTAGGGTAGCATTAATCCTAGATACTATAATTATGCAAAAACAACTTCCTAAGCAATACTATATAGACCTACTATTGCTTTAACGCGCCGTAATCCTTACTAGCAATAACCTTATCTGCTAGTCGGCTCTCGAAATCTCCTCCGTATACGTTAAAGCTATTAGTACCGAAGTACTATCTCTCGTAGAAAGCTTAATTAACGAGGAGGTTAGTAGCCTTTTCCTTCGTAGTATTCTCCTAATTGTATAGATATTCCTTAAGTCCCTCGTTATTAAGCTAGAGGATCTGTTTAACTTCGTTCTAAATAACGTAACTTAACTAAGGAATCCTACTAACTAGGGCGTCGGAGATATAGCCGAGGCCTTTAACTAAGATAGCTATAGGGAAAGCGAATAGTACGAAGGAGTTAGAGGCCGGGAGGGCGGTTAGATTGCGGTACGCTTTAGCAACCTAGGAGACTATTAAGTTCTCGTAGCCCTTAACCTTAGTACCGTTAATAACGCGAGAGTAGCCTAGGTTAATTAATATACGGTTGCTCTTAGTCTTTAGATTACTATATAGTAGGTATAGTATCTAAATAGAGACCTCGCACTCCTTTAGAGGGTTAAGGATCTACTCCGCTTTACGCCCCTTACTATTAGGCTAACTATCGAATATATAGTCGAGGTCGTCGTCGGTAAGGTGCTTATTAGTAAGCTTGCCGATCTTGCTTAGTAGGACTAGGCTACGAGCCTTAAGCTTCTCAACCTAGTTCGCAAAGACTTCGGGCTAATATATGCCTTCGATAATAGTAGAGTAGCTAGTCTTATCCTTAGATATAAGGCAGACCTTAATGCGTAGGTAACTAGTACCCTCGCTAGCTACGAGCTTAACTATATCTTATCCGAGACGAGCAGACTCCTTAGAAGGATAGTTTTTATAAGTACCGCTAACCTTAAAGAACTTAGTAGGCTTAGGGACGGAGATAAGCTCGTATATATAATTAGGTCGAAGGGCGACAGCTAAAAGCTATAGGGTAGGGCACTAGCGGACGACCTAGCCGCTTATACTACAAGCCTAAAGAGCATTACGGCCTTCTTGCTTAGACTCAGGCATTGCACGCATATACTAAAGGTATATTTTAAACTCCTTCTATATTAGATCGATAAGGAAAGGAAGATACACTCTACGAAGCTCTTATAACTAACTAAAGACTTAAGGGAAGACAGCATTGCTAGTCTAGCGAAAGCGGTCGAAGGAGGTGCCTTAGCTAAGGATACCGGTAACGAACTTGCTCTAGCGATCTGTTAGCGTAAGGGCGCGAGTAATAGTACTAGTAGGGTTAAACGCGCAGAGTCCTAGAGATATCGGGGCGGTAATAGGGCGTCTAGGAAACTAGTTAGCATAGGCCTAATTAGCCTTAAGGGCAGCGAAGGCATCTTAATTAGCGATATTCGTTACGAAAACTTCTTTTCCGATCGCGACGATCCTATCGATCCTAGCGATCGCGAGCGATCGCGAGCGATCCCGAGCGATCCCGAGCGATCCCGAGCGATCCTAAGCTATCCTAGAACGATAAATAGGTAACTTATAAAAGTTAGACTTTTGCCTAATACTACACTAAAAATAGAACATTTTTGTCATATATTACTAAGCCGCAAACCTTCTAGATAAAAAGATATAAAGGAAAGAAAATCGCTTTTCTAGACATTTTGCTTCTAATTTATCTTTTTTTCTAGTAGGTTTATAGCTTAGTAATATAGTAAAAAGGTACTCTATTTTTAGTATATTATTATAAAAAAATATAAAATTTATAGTTTTTCTACGAAACTAAAGCTAGGGAACAGAAATAAGCAATATAGTATTTTGGCTTTTCTAAGTTATACTTTACTATTTTTAGAAATTTAAAAAATAGAACTTAAAGTTCTACCTACTAATAAGAGTATTATAAATTTTGAAGTCTTAATACCTATGATTATCCTAGAATCTAGAAAAGAATCTCGAGTGTTTCGAGTGTACTTTTTTTCAAAGTTCTGCTTATTAAGCGTCGGCTTTTGAAAGAAACCTTAACGAAATATCGGCTGCATTTAACGAAACCTCAACGAAAAAAATTTATTTATAAAAAAAACCTACGAAACCGCTAAATTTGACCTATATTAGTGCGTAATACCCCGAAATACCTCCTCGTAGTAGTAGTATACGGAGTAGTAGCAGTCGGGCTCTGACTTGCCCCGCGTCCTTTGCGTTCCTAGGCCTCGAATTTCGGGACGGCCCGTCCCGAAATTTCGATCGCGAGGATCCTATCGACCGCGATCCCGAGCGATCCTATCCGACAAGATCTTTAACGTGCGATCCCGAGGATCCTAAGGATCCTAAGCGATCCTATCGATAGGATCGTCGCGATCGGAAAAAAAGTTTTCGTAACGTTACGTCTAATCTTTAATAGGCGGCTAATAAGGACACTCGTCTTAGTACTAGTATAGAGACTATACGCCTTAGCGGCCTTCTTAATATAGCTTGTATATATAGTAAACAGATCTTCGCCTAGCTTGCTAAGGTCGTCGTACTACTAATAGATAGATAGGGCGACAGATGCTTTACCTATATCGGCCTTATAAACTATATCGATCTTAGTAATAAGATATACGATAGAGTTACCCTTATAGGAACTATAGATGTTCTTAGTTAATAGCATCGGCGAGAGGCCTCTATGCCTACGCTTACTAAAGGAACCTTCGGAGGAAACACTATCTTCTAGTAGCGTATCTAGTATATTAATATCCGAGTTACTATAGTTAGTACTAGAAGGTGTAGCGGACTTCTTAGCGGCCTTCTAGAATGCCTAGCGAGCCTACAACGCCTTCTAACGCGCTACTTCTGCCTTAGCGCGCTTATCTTAAACTTCTTAAAGGACCTTACGGTTACGGGTCGAGCGGCGATCTTATACCTGTATCTCTATAGCGAGCGCTAGACTAGTAGCCGTATCGGCTTTTATCTTAAGGCGAAGGACCTTACGTTCGAGAACATCTACGATAGGAGCCTCTTAACCCTTAACAATAAAGCCTATACTATTAATGCGATAGCTCTTCTCTTTTAGTAGATCTTTAGTAGACTAGGCGTTAAGATCTACCTCGGTAATAGCGTCCTTATGCCGCTTCTAGTAGGCTGTCGTAAAGTCGTTAAGTGCGAAGGTTAAGTTAACTAATTGCTTACCGTACTTCTTACTAGTAGTAGAGACTCGATAGATTATAGTATAGGAAAGGTACTCCGCTCCCTCGCGACGGACTAGATACTTATTAACGAACGACGCAACCTGCTTAGTACGCTCTTGTCTATCGTAGGCGAAGTTAATAAGGCTCTTTAGGAGACTACTCGGACCTCCTTACTACTCGAACGCTTAATTAAGGTTCGTAAAGCGTATACGAATCGTAGTACCCGCCGTCTCGAGGCTATAGACGATAGGAAAGGCTTAATAAAGCTCTATATCCTAAAGAACGTCTCGCTTAAAGATGCGCTTACTAATATCCTAGCGTAAGTTGTTTATACTATACGACACTAAGATAGCAGCCTTCTTAATATTTCGATCGATAACGCGTAGCAAGGTACGAGCGGTCTTAATCTTCTTTTAGAGGTCGTCGATAGCGGTAACGATCTAGAAACAGTGCTCGAGGCTAGTTATAGCGACTAAGGCGCTATCGGAGGGGGCTTCGATCGGGACTAGTACGCCTAGGTTTAGGGCTAGTAGGTTACTACTACTACTAGCGCCTAGCGGATTTAGGGCGCTAGAAGATATCTTAGTCGACCGGAGCAGAAAGGAGTTAGTAACGAGTTTGCAAAAACGTTCGTAGCTTATTAATAATAATTAAAGGGTTTAGATAGAAGAAGGGGGAGGGGGTAGGCGGTAGTAAGTTAGTTAGTATTCGAGTAGAAGAAAGAGCTTAGAAAGCTTGCCCTAAATAGGGTGCGAAGGTAGCGTAGTCCGTATATTCCGGTAAAGCAAACGGATAACGACTATATATAGACTCTAAAAAGTAAAGCTATATACGAGACTCCTTTATTAGTAGGGTAGGCTAAAGTTTAACAATCGATCTAGCTAATTGCTAGTAGCGACTACGCGCCTCTATTAGCCTCTAGCTTTCGTAGATTCCCGCGTACTCGAAATGTAACTAGTTAGTTCGAGTACCTAGTAGTAATCTATAGTAGTAAGGCTAGCGGGACTAATAATACCCCCGGGGTAGTATTAGCTTTTCTCTAGAGATACTCGGCAACCGGGAGCAAATCGCCTAGGCCTAGTATAGCTTGTATTAGCCTATAGCACTATCGTTATAGATGTAGTATTACCTTTTATAGCAGTAGGTATGTAAACGTAGCCCGTGCGTTCTTCTTTCTTCTAGACACTAAGCTTAGCGGCCTAAGGTCCCTATTCTTAGAGGCTATAGGCCTAAGTTACTACGTCTGTCTAAGAGCTAGGAAGGGAGAGGGATCCTCCCTTTCTTAGTATCCTACGTAACTAATACTAATTAGGGCAGGAACAATCTTCTCTAGCGGAGTATCTTATTGTCGTTGCTACCTAAGGGCGGTTACTAGAGACTAGGAAACTAGAGGGAAGTAGTCCTAGAAGGGCAGGAGGTTAGGTTCGGCTAGCTTCCGAATGCTACCCCCGGGGTATTATTCGGAAGTTATACCTCGTACAGTTCTTTCTAAGGAAATACAAAAGGAGTAAAGCCGTAGCAATATTAATCGAGGGCAAAAGATAAAAGAGTAAAACAATAGACAAGGCAAAAGCAAAGGAGGGCAATAACTAAGAGTATTAATATCCGTAGGAATAGGTAGTAAGGACTAAAGCTAAAGGGTAGCGCTCTATATTAACAGCGCGGAGAATAGTTAATAGAGGCAAGGAAAGCAACGTAGTAGAGGTAGGAAAGGATATACGATTATTTAGTCTCGGGGTCGTCTAGCTATAATTCTAGGCGGTCTTTATCGCTAGACTAGTTAGGTTCCTCGGAGTTAGAGTTAGATAGCTAGAAGTCTAGTTTACTATTAGAATCGGAATTAATATCGGAAACGCTCTATATATAGTTAATCCGTATATAACCCTCCCTTTATTCTTAAGTTATTCCTAATAGCTTACTAAGACGAATCTAGGGACAGGTACAGTTCTTAGGCAGAATAGGATCTAGAATAGCGGTAGGATCCTCCTCCCGATAGGCATCTAAGGACGGTAGAGGGTCTATAGAGGCACTAACTTCCTCCTCGGTCGGCGGAGGGCGAGTAGGTTCTCGTAACTTAACGATCTTCTTCAGATTAGCCCGAGGGTAAGTGTACTTTAAGGTGGCACTATCTAGCTCCTAAAGAAGGTATACGGAACCCGAGTAAAGGACCTCCTTTACTCTATAAGGACCCTTCTACTTAAAGGCTAGCTTATAGGAGTAACTATACTCTAGTTCGGACCGGTATAGAAGGACTATATCGCTAACCTTTAGAGGTTCCTAATTAATAGTACTATAGTTATTAAAATACTACTTAGCCTCTTCCTAAAGCCGACGTTATCGAGCAAGACCCTCTTAAGAAGTCGTAGTTATATCCTTAAGAGCCTTAGCCCGTAGGGCAAGAAGATCTACCCTAGTACGAACAGACCCCTAATCGTAAACGCCGTACGTACGATAGGACAATTTAATAGGAAGAACGGCGTCCCTCCTAATTATAAGTTCCGCTAGTATAAGTCTAGTCGTATCGACAATAGTAGTTCGGTCCGCCTAGAGAAGGGCTAGGACGCGGATAGAAATAGGAACTAATCTGTCGCTACTATTAGTTATCTTAGATAGGGCATTAATTAACGACCGATAGCCGCGCTTAATAATAGCATTCGACTAGAAATAGTATAGGGAGATACGAACGTTCTTCGCCCCGTACGAAACAAGTAGCGCTTAAACCTCCTTAGCTATATTGTTCGTAGCGTTGTCTAAGATAACCTCGTAAGGTGTTCCCTAGCGGCAAAACAGATCCTTAAATAGGAAGGTAGCTATATTACGGGCATTAATAGTACCGCAACCCTTATAGAAATAATAGGCCTCCGGCTATCGAGAAAGACCCTCTCGAATAATATATAGGCTATTATTGCGGCTAAGATAGACTCTATCGCTATACTACCGCTCCCTAACTAACTAGGCAGTAGGGATACGTAGCTCTCCTAGACGTCGGTAGCTATTCCTAAAGTTGCACTTAGGACAGCTCTTATAGTAGCGGGAGATATTAGCCTATACGCTGTTCTACTAGTAGCGACGACGAAGGATATCGAAGGTGCCCTCCGCCGCCCGGTAGCCGAGCTTATCGTAAATAGAACGAAGGATTTCTTATCGGGCTACTAGATCGTTAATAATACGCTAGAGCGGTGTATTAACTATAGCCTATCGCTAAAGGATACGATCCTTAATAAGGAACCTCCGAGAATAGCGAATAATACGACGGTATTAGCTCTTTAACAGACCGGGAGCTCTCTTCGTATAGGTAAGGAAGTAGGCGATATTATAGGAGTCGTCGGAGTAGACCCTATTAAGGATATTATCCCTACCTAGTTCGCCCGCCTTAGCATCGTCCTAGTCCTCGCCGTTAGTAGCAGAGTCTTCGTTAGGCTAGTTACTAGGTTAGTCGTTAGCAGTAGGCCTAGTAATTACCGGTATAGCGTTAATATAGAAGGCAGTAAAGAAGGTGCGGTTAATAACCGCGTCGATATCTTCTTCTTCTATTATCTCGGCGATATCCTCTTCTATAGTAGGCCTTCTAGAAAGGCTATCCGGTCTAGTATACTTCTTGCTAGGAATATAGAAGACGTCGAAATTAAACAAATAGATCTAGGCAACCTACCGAGCTATTATAGAGTTAGGTAGGTCGGAGGCTATACGGTTAAGTTAATAGACTAGTGTCTAAGCGTCGACTTCTAGGCGAAAGAACACTCTAAAGAGCTAAGGTCGGAACTTCTTAAGAGCCTTATAGATACTAAGGCACTCTCGCTTGCTAGTATTATATCGGGCCTCGATAGGTTTCTATAGACCGGACTCGTACCGGATAGGGTAACGTAAGGAGGGCTCCTTACGATTACACTATATTAGTATCTCGCCGTAGCCTTCCCCGCTCGAGTCGATAGTAACAATTAGTAGACCTACGCCTTCCGAGTAGTTAATAGAGGTAAGCGTAGGCGCGCTAACAAGCGCCTTAGTAACCTTATCCTTAGCGGCTTAGTAAACGGAGGTCTATTCAAACTCTATATCCTTCTTAAGTAAGGCGTATAGAGGCTTGTATACTAACGCAAAGTTTTCGACCTAGATACGGAAGTAGGAGACTACTCTAAGCTGGATCCGGACATCTTTCTAACAGGTAGGGTCTAGCTAGGATATAATCTTTAGGACGCGTATATTATTAGGATAACGGCCGTTCTTATTAGTAATAAACCCGACAATGTTTATACGCTTATATAGGAGCTAAAGCTTTTCCCTATATACTATTAAGTTAGCCCGCTCTAAGTCGTAGAGGACACTATCGAGGTTCTAGATGTATTTAAGAAAGAACCTCCGAATGCTAGGCTCTACTTCTTCGTTATTATACCTAGTTTTAGGCCCTTTAATGCCGATGTCGTTAAGGAAAGGCATCGTAGTATAAGAAATGTAAGCCGCGAGGACTTAGTTTACAATACGTACGAACTAGGCTACTAAGTTAGTCGCCCCTTAGGGAAGGGTAGTTTGTCGGTATAGTCTAAGAGGCGTTTCGAAACTAGTTAGGTCTCTACTATTAGGGTAGAGAGGTATCTAGTCGTAGCCCGAGAACATATTAACTAGCGAGGCTACTATATAGTTAGTAAAGGCTTCTAAGAACCTATTAGTCTCCGGAGGAAGATTAGTATCTCTAATCGTAACTACGTTAAACTTCTAGGTAGCGTTAATTAGCCGATACTTCTTTAGCTCCCTAGGAGCTATCTTCTTCTAAACTAGGAAGTATAGATTGCGATACGAGGCATAGGAAGGCTCTAAGGTACTAGCCTTTACACGCTGCCGTATTATGTCCTTAACTATACCTCTTAGGCTTAGGTTTAGCTTAAACCCTAGGTAAGCCTAAGGCTTATACTCGATCGTTCGGATCCTCTATAGAGGGGCAACCTCCGGGTTAATCCTGCCTAGATACGTAAAGTTATATACTAATACAGCTTTACGGTTGTATAGAAGCTCGTATAGCAAATCTAGTTTAAGATCCGAAAGCTCGATGCTAGGTTTGATATTCGCTAGTCTCTCCGGCGTTAGCCTCGATCCCCTAGGAATAGCGGAGAACTTTTTAGTAATGTACCTCTAGTCGTATAGACTATCCCTAGGTGTTAATATCGCTTCGTAGTTAAGGCACTTTTGTCGCTAGTTAGGATTTCCGCTAGGATTAGACCTATCGGTTATATATACCCTGCCTTTTACGGGCTTAATCTTGTTAGCTACCCTCTTATATAGGGTATATATACTAACCGCTCGTAATACCCGAGCCCTCTCTCTTTAACGTTAGGCCCGGAGATTAGCGCAATAGAACAGCGCGTAAACTTTATTAGAAGTCTCCTTAAGTCGGTAGGTATATAGCTAGTAATCCTAATTTATAATTCCGGCGAAAACGTTAGATTCCTAATAATACCCCCGGGGTATTATTCGATCGGCGCTCTAATTAGTTAGTTCGGATTCGGGCTCGGGTAGATCCGCTTCCGGCGGCGATAATTGCGATAGTATTATATTACGGTTACTCGCGATAGATCGTTAGGTAACTTCTTATTATATACAAGCCGAGGCTTCTTTAGAGAGGCTAATATAAGCGGGAGGCAGAGATAGAATAATTAGTACAAAGGTAATTCTAATTAGTAAGTAGGTAATATAAGTTAAACGCCTCGAGCTATAAGGGCATTCCGGCGTTCCTAAATACAAAGGAGACATCTTGTCTATAGTCGTAAGCGACGTAAGCGACGCTATCGCTCTCGACCGCTCCTATCGCTCCTAGTAAGATAGAGCGACAGCTTAGCCTACTAGTCTTAGCGTCGCTCTAAGATTATATAAGGACTCTAACTAATTAGATCCGTAATACTATCCCCCTCCTTAAGCGGAATAGTCCCTTATTCCGGGACTTTCTAATTCTAACTTCTTTGTTATACTAAAGTTATCTAAGGACTTGTCTTCTCGCTAGCGTAAGGAAAATATCGCAAATAATATCCTCGCCGACTGCCTCGAAATGCCGATCCGCTACTTTTATTACGAATAGGCCGGTAAACCCTATAAAGTCGATCTTCGTTCCGGTCGCTGCTCCGAGTACGCCCTATATAGCTAGTCCTATAATATACAAGTTACTCGTATAGAGTATAAAAAAATCTGGAAGGCGCGCCTAAAGATAGCTAAAGATCTCGAAGCGGCCGAAGAGGAGGAGGACCTCCTTACGCGGAAGCTTTTCGAGTATCGCGTAAAGGTCCGTCGCTTACGTAAGTCGCTGCGTATAAAGGAAGATCGGGAGGTACAAGCTCTTAAGGCAGAGGAAGCCTCTATTTAATAGGCGGAGGAGCTCGAAAGAGAGCTAGGCTCTTCGCCTATAGAGCCGATAATATTCTTATTACCTACTAACGAGCCGTTTCCCCTAGATAGCCGATTATAGATGTCGCCTTATAACTAGAGTCGTCTAGATAGGACATCCTAGCCTGTCTCTAAAATCCCTAGTAGGAGTGCCGAGAGTCTAGTATCCTAAAGGTATATATTTTTAATGTTTCCTATCTATTTTATCTTCTAGCTAGTTAGTCTAGTAGTATAATTCTTAGCTACAAAAGACATAGTTGCTAGGTACGCTATTAGAGTCCCCGCTCCTCGAGCTATACTACCCTAGGTCGTTAAGAACTCTAAGGCGCTATAATCGATAGGGTCTAAGAGGTCGTAGGTTCGATTCCTATACTAGTTATTTCTTTTTTGTCTAGTTTTAATATTTTCTAATTATCTGCTAACAGTTCTACAGGTTTTCTTTTAGTTCCTAAGTGTTTTCTAAATGTAGGTATCCTTTCTATTTAATAAGGTATTTCTAACCTTACTAATCTAGGATTTTCTCGACTTTAAACTTATTTTCTTCCTTAGGTTAGAAGTGAAATGTTTCTTAATACAGTGTTTCGGCGTCTGTAGGTTCTAGTATAGAGATATAGAATACTAGGTGGATTTTCGCGTCGTCTAGTAGTTTAAGTCGGTAATTAACTAGTCCTTTGGATTTATTAATCAAAAATAGCCCGACTTTAACGTAGTCTAGTTTCTTAGTCGATCTCCGGGTTTTTAGATTCTTTGTTAGGAGGTAGACCTTATCCCTCTTTTTTAGCTAAGGTGCTATTTTTCGTTTAGTATTATATAGTCCCGTAATCTTTTCTTAAGACTCGGCAATTGCCCTTTACAATTGTTTATATATCTACTTTGGGTCTTCTAAAGCGACTATCGCTTTATCCGCGTATAGATACTATAAATACTGTTCCCCGAACAGCTACGGATGTTTCCTAAAATTAGCGAAGAATAGTGTCTCTTTCGTAGTCTCAGATTGTTAGTTGTTTAGTGCAAGTTATACTATAGGCAATAGCGATGCCTAATTGTTTTATACGTAATTGACGTAGTACTGTAAGTATACCTCTAAGGCCTGATTCTTGATTTCCGTTTAGCCGTCTATCTGTAGATAGTATGCCGTTAATAGCTTGTGCTTAATTCTAAGTGTCGCTATAAGCGTCTTCTAGTAGTTTGACGTAAAGAGCTTGTCTCTATCCGTAATATAGGTCTTTAGAAATCCGTAGTATCGCACAAGTCTGTCTAGTACGAGGTATCCGAGTTGCTCTGCCGTACTTGCTTCGTTAGTAGGAATAAAGTGTGTATATTTCGTAAGCCTATCGACTATAATAAGTATTATATCGTAGCTATGTCCTATAACTAGATCCTTAGACTTCGGTAGTTTCGTAATAAAGTCTATTATAACTTCGTCCTATAGTTTATCTAGTAGCGTCCTAAATTGGATATATCTATATCTAGCGTGTCTATTAGCCTTGTTACGCTAACATTGTAGACATTTCTTAATATATTCTAGAACTCGTTGTCGTATGTATAGGAATCCGAAGCTTCGCTTAACTAGTTCTATTGTTTTTGAAACTCTAGAGTATCCAATTTCTAGTCCGTCGCAGTATTGTCGTATACACTCTGTAACTCGTTCCTTAGGTACTTAGTATTTCCTATATTCGATTAGGAACTGTTCTTCTATATCCTAAAGAACTCGTATAATATAGTTAAATTCTTTTGTATTAGTACTAAGGCTTCCGTCTTAGTTTGCTTTTAATATCTGCTACTATACTAGTTCGTAACCCTCTATATTAGACCCCGTAGTAGTTCGGTTTGCGAACTATAGAACGTATATGGTTTGGTTTCTTAGCGGTACCCCTCCGGTTTAGTTCCGGTTTGGTTTTTTACCCCGCTAGTCTAAGCTAGTTTCCGAGAAAATCCGACTAAACTGCGACGATATACGACGATATACGACGACCTCGGATTTAGTCCCGGACGCGATAGGGGCCCTATATTGTATACGCTACACGATTGCATCTGTGTTTCGGGCTATTTAGACGTGTTTTAGGATAGGTTTTTGTCCGTAGCCGGCACGTAGCCGGCAAACCGGTCCGTACACCGGTTACTTAGCAAACTAAACTAAACTAAACTAGAATTTCGGCTTAGCAAACTGGACCAACCCAACCCGGACTACTACGGGGTCTACTCTATATAGTCGCTACGGCGGCTTAGTACGTCGGCTCGTCCGTTCTCGCGTCCTAGGGTATAGCGGATTTCGAACTTGTACTATCCTAGTAGCTCCGACTAGCGGGCCTGTCTTCGGGTTAGTACTTTAGTCGTGGTAGAGTAAGTCAGATTCTTATAATTAGAAAGAATCGTAAGACTTAGTACTCCTTCCGCGTATACTCGCTAGTATTATAGTAATGCAACTATTGTAAGTAGCTCCTTATTATAGATGTCGTAGTTCTATTCCGCGGGTAATATCTTTCTCGAGTAATAGGCTACCGGGTATCGTTTCCCGTTATGCTCCTATATAAGGCATGCTCCTATAGCTCTATCCGACGCGTCTATTTCTATCTAGACCGCCTTATTCCTATCGAATAATCGTAGCGTTAGCGTAGAAACGTATTGCTTCTTTAGCTGCCTAAATGCTTCGTCTTCCTTCGTACTCTAGTTCTATTTCTTGTCTTTCTTTATAAGCTCCGTAAGGGGTGCCGCTGTCTTAGAGTAGCCCTCGATGAATTTTCTGTTATAGTTAGCTAATCCTAGGAATGATTGTACGTCTTTAACGCATATAGGCGTTAGCTATTCCTATATTGACTTGGTTTTTTCTAGATCGATCCTGATTCCTATAGTGCTAATAATAAATCCTAGGAACTTAACTTCCTTCTTATAGAATTCGCATTTCTTAGGTATAGTCTTAAATCCTACTTGAGTAAATCGTTCAAAGACGTCCTATACTATTCGTATATAGTCCGCGAGAGCTCCCTTAGTATAGACTAAGATATCGTCTATATATACGATAACGTATATATCTAGAAGGTCTCGGAGGACTTCGTTTATAAGGTCTTAATATAACGCTAGGGTATTTGTAAGTCCTATAGGTATAACTAAGAATTCGTAAAGCCTATATCTTGTTCGGAATGCTGTTATCTATTCGTATCTAGCTGCTATACGTATTGCGTAAAACGCATCGCGTAGGTTAATCTTCGTATACTAGTCTAATCTAGTTAATCGGTCTTGCATTTCTTCGATATTCGGTAGCAGGTACCGATTCTTAATTATAATGTCGTTAAGTCGTCTAAAATCGACTACTAGCCGTCCTTCGTCTAATCTGGCTTTCGGAACGAACATTACTAGTAAGGCTGCCGAGGATATCGACTTCCGTATCTAGCCTTTTTCTAATTTCTCTTTTAGCTACTTGTCTAGGGTTTTAAGCTCTTTCTTAGACATTGCGTATAAGGGTCCCTATAGAGGCTCTTTCCTAGGCTGTAAGTGTATCTTATAATCCTATAGTTAGTGTTTAGGTAAGGCTGCCTTGCCTCTCTCCTCTTTAAAGAGTCGCTTCTACTTACTATACTCTTTAGGAATATCTAGGTCCGAGATTCTAGTTTTGTTCTTCGATAGCGTATAACTTCTATCCTTCCCGTAATTATTATTATAACCCTCCTAACCTAACGGTAGTATCGATCCGGGTTGAATACGGTTCTCCGTAATTCCTATCGACGTAAACGTCTTACGAGTCGCTCTGCGTTTGTCAATCTTATCTGCCTACGAACGCTGCCGCTATATAGGTTGAATGCCGATTATATAGTCGCATTCCTTAAATGTAAGTACTCCTTTTCTCTAGTCTACGACTAGGTTATACTTTCTTAACTAAGATATGCCTAATACAATGTTATAACTAGCTATGTTAGTAATATCTAAGACAATCTCCTCGTAGTGCTATTAGATAGCTAGTAGTAACGGTATCGTTTCTCGTTCTATACTAGGTAGCGGTAACCTATCTACTACTATAAGTTTATACGCTCCTTCTCTTCTGCTTCGGGTTGCGATCCCTCGGCTTTTAACGAATAATTCGGAGGCAAAATTCCCGCTCGCTCCGGAATCTATTAATATACTCGTCGGGTGCCCGTTAACGATAACTTTTGTACGGAAGACTACTATTAATACTTAAGCGCTTTCGGTATTAAGGAACTCTCTTAGAACGCTCTAATCTAGAGAGTTAGTCCGTTTCCCGACTAATTAGTAGCCTAACGTTATTCTAACTAGTTACGGATCCGTAGTCCTGCCGTTCGTGCTTCTTCGGTATATAATTTTTCCTCGAGGGTATCGTTATATATATCCCGTCCCTACGCTACTATAGCCTTTCGGTATTGCTAATTTAATCGCTAGACCGTCTAACGTATCTCTTAAGTAATAATCGTCCTTTCGTCGGGTAGGACGTATCCGTAGGGCGCAATTATACTTCCTATCGGTACTCGCTCCGTAATGAAGTTATAGTACGTATAGTCTATAGGTATCCGGGGGTAATTCTAGAATTTTGCCCGTAGGCTTATCTAGAAATAATTAAATTAGATAGGATCCACCTTCCGTTATCCGTTAACCTTTAGAAACATTTCCTCGTATTTGCGTACTAGATATAAGGCGATTGTTTGCGCTACTATAGGTGTATCTATTATAAACGTAAGGATCGTATCGTCGTTAATCCCGAATTCGTCTTTACTTTCTCTATTCGCAGTCTCTTCCTCGGTATCTAGACTTCCTTCCAAATCTTCTTACTGTTCCTCCTCTTACTAAGGGGACTCCGGTACTTCTAGGATAGCTCCTAACTCCTCCCCGGGAGGGAATAAAGCTTCCGGATCTCGGTTTTCTTTATCGTCGGCGTCTAAGCAAGATTTATCAATCGTTTCTTCTTCTAACTAAGATTTCGTATCTTCTCGTATAAGTCGCCTAATCTAAGGGAAGAATCCTGCTTCTATTTTAGCAGAATAATAAATTTAGTATTAGTCGTCGTAACAGAATCTCTAGTAAAGGGTTCCACATACGGGTTCTTGTCGTCGTACTATTATACAGATTTGTCGTAGCTCTTTCTTTACGACCTCTGCGTAGGTTCTCGGCGCGTTATTAATAGAGTATAGCTCTACTATTATTCGGTAGCCTTCTCTACCCGAGTCCTTTCGTTGTATTATATTAAACTATTCGCGTCGCACTATGTTCTTGCCGCGGCAGTTCCGTGCTATATAGCCTTCCTTGCTATACGTATAGCAAGTTAATCTTCCTACTTTCTTAGGCGAACTCTTGCCTTTTCTTCCTTTAATTGCTCGACCCTTCTAGGTAGCGTCTAGCTCTATTAGTTACGTACCGTAGTAGTTGTTCCCCTTTGGTTTATCGTAGGTACTATAGTTTCGTCTATTATCGTATCTAGGAGTATAACTAGCTTTTCTAGAAGTCTTAGAATCGTAACGTCGTTCTAAAGCTCGTTCGTAGAGCCTATTATCGAGATCGATCGTAACCTTAACTAATGTTCCTATATTATCTATTTTTCTACCGTCGCGTATAAGCTCGTCTTTAACGTTGTCCTTAAGACCTCGCCGATATATTGTTATAAGAGCTTCGTCGTCCTAATCCGTAAGTTAGGCGTATTCCTAAAATTTAGCGGCGTAATTGGTATATAACCCCTTCTAAGTCAAGTATTAGATAACCCTAACTGCGGTAGCAACCTCGTTAGAAGATCTAAAGACCTTCTTTATCGCACGCTTAAGATTTTCGTAGCTTGCGAAGATTCTATCCGAATTGTCGGTCCCGTTGCTATCTAGATAGGTCCTAAGAAATGGTTTAACCTAATACTAAGCCCTGCCTCGTATAAACGTCGTTACGAAGACTAGCTTTAAGTTATCTTAAACCTAGTTAAATATAAAATATATATCTATCTAGCTAACCTAGGTATCGAACTTGTCTCGGTCGCCGTAATAAAAGTCTAGCTTTCCGATCTTAAGAGAATCGTTTCCGGTATAGGTTCCTAGTGCATTGCTAATACTAGAGGTAGTACGTCGAGTACTGCCTGTCTCGCTAGGGGCGGGAGTTCCCCTTCCGACTTGTAATAAGGCACTTATCCTAAGGGCGTTTAAAGTATTACAGTTACTCGCGACAGATCGTTAGGTAACTTCTTATTACGTGCAAGCCGAGGCTTCTTTAGAGAGGCTAACACAAGCGGGAGGCAGAGACAGAATAATTAGTACAAAGGTAATTCCAATTAGTAAGTAGGTAATATAAGTTAAACGCCTCGAGCTATAAGGGTATTCCGGCGTTCCTAAATACAAAGGAGACATCTTATCTATAGTCGTAAGCGACGTAAGCGACGCTATCGCTCTCGACCGCTCCTATCGCTCCTAGTAAGATAGAGCGACAGCTTAGCCTACTAGTCTTAGCGTCGCTCTAAGATTATATAAGGACTCTAACTAATTAGATCTGTAACACATTATTACCGAGATTCGTATACTAGGTTGTCGTTACCGGGTTATTATACTCGCTATCGCTTCGAGCATTCGCCTCCTTAGTATAGAGCCTAGAAACTTGCCTTAACGTACGGAGCGGCGCACCTCTAGATATAACCTATTTAAGCTATACTAACTTATAGCGCAGATTGCCGGTCTTATAACCGCGCTATAGCGTTTCCCGAAGAGCGCTTAGAAGTAGTAAGGATATCCTCGTAGGACTTATAGCTAGTGTTTCCGATATAACTAGTAAATACGACTCGGTTACCCTTCTAGTTAGCGATAGTTCCTTCCTAGGAGCTATCGTCGCAGTTGCGCTAGATACCCCGGGTTATACGAGACTATAGACGACCTAGAATAATTAGCGTGTTCGGGTTAGCGGCAATCTAGAAGGTAAAGGAAAAGCATATACCGAAAGCGTTTACTATAATATTGTAGTAGGCACCTACTAGCGCAACCTCCCTATTTACTCCCTATATACTAAGGGAAATATCTCTGTTTATTAGCAGTCGGAGCTGTTTAGCCTAGCGCTTACTTATAATAAGTAACTCTAAACCATTATTAAGCATTGCTAGCAACTGCTAACTATAGCTTCTAATAGTAACTTAAATATAGATAGCGGGAACGACGGTAAAGGAACAGGTAACTGCGGAAAGGTCTATATTATTAGGGATAGAGTAAAGTTCCTTAGGTCGAGGAGGTCCTACTCGACCGATTTATTAGCTAGTAAATCGGACAGCCTTAATAGAAACTAAAACCGAAGCAGGGTCGGTATTATTATTATCCCCTCGGCCTATCTCCTTAATCCCCTCTTCGTTAGTATTATTAATAGTCTCCTAGCTCTCGTAGGTTACTAATTCGCCTTCTACCAACTCCTAGGCCCCTAAAAATTTAGGAAGGAACTATAGGGAAGAGACGTCGATATAGTCCTCTCGCCCCTATTTATATCGGAGGGCTACGAGGTCCTTTATAAAGGTAGCATCGTTAGGGATTCGGCTCTAGAACAGGTTAGTAGGCAAACTATATACTAATAGCTCTCCTATAGATACGTTAGACTTAAGGTCTAGGAACTATAAAGCCTAGAAGAGAGCATTTGCCTTTATATCGTAGGAGTTAGTAGGCCCGGCACTATACTTCTTTATATACCTATTAAAGCGAAAGCTCTTTAGGTCGGCTAACTTTCGTTTATAGGCCGGCGGGTTAGCTAGGCCTAGGGTACTACTAAGGTCGGTAGTATTATCCTCTATATCGATATCTAGAGTCTCTAGGACCTCTAGAGTAGCTATACTAGCTCGGGTTGTACGGTCTTTAGCTATCTAGAGTGTCTTAGTCTTAGCGACTAATTCTCGCTGTTTCTTAGCCTTGTTAGCTGCCTGCTTCTTAAGTATCCTAGTAGGGGCTGCCGTACTAGGGCGGGTAGGGTTCTACGGGCTCTTACCCTTACCCTAGGACTAGGTTTAGGACGACTAAGTTTAGGACCTTATAGTAGCGTAGATATCTATACTGTTCTTAGTAACCGCGTAAACATTAGTAACTGCGTCCGGGTCCTAAGACACAAAGTTAACTTTAATAGGCTTAGTAGTACTATTACTGCTCCGCTCCTTAACCTATTTTGCCCTAACCTTCTAAGTTTCTCGTTTAGCAATAGCGGCGAGGGTACTGTTCCTAGTGTCCTTAAACTCGATCTTGCTACTATACTTCTTCTCTAGAAGACTCCTAAGTTAAGGCAGCTTTGGAGCTCTACGATCCTACTCGAAGTTAATCTTATCGCCGGTATCGGTATAGTAGAACCGACTATTTACTTATATAACGAGCTTCCTCTTAAGAAGCTCTTTCTAGATAGGGCAGTCTAATTAAACATATTTAAAACCGCCGTATATCTAGCACTTGCTATCCAAGTTAGAATAGATCTTTCGTATAGCGTAGACGTTAACTAAAGGGGCCTTAGGGTAGTTAGGATCGGAAATCTAGTAGACCGGTAGTATATCCTTTAGTATGCTAGTATTAATAACCTCCCTAACTCGCTATAGTGCTTTCGTATTAAGGTTAAGCTAAGCTAGGGATTTAGCCAAGTCCGTAACGTCCTAAGAGTGCTTAGTAACAGTAGGAGTTACGGTCTTAGGACCGCTCTACGACTTAGGAAGGAACTTAGGTCCTTTGCTTCCTAAGGCGTCGCTCTTTACCTAAGCTAGGTCATTCCTGTCCTCGCTGTAAATAAACTTCTTCGCATCGGCGGAGCTGTTAATATCGTCCTTAATAGCCTCTAGGACCTCTTTATACTTCCTAAAGGTCTCGGGATTAGCTTCGCTAAGCTTATAGCGACGGAAGACACGCTTAGCCGTAGACTACGGCAACCCTTTAAGGAGCAGCCTCGTTCTCTAAGAATTCTCGAGGTCCTATTAGTTAATGCCGTCCGCTAACTTAATCAACTCGCGGACGTACTCCTTTAGGTTGTTATCTTCGGTACGCCTCTCTATATAGAGGTTCTTAAGCTACGTACGACTACCTTTAATGCGACGGCTATCGCGATCCCGATACTCCCTTATAAAGGCCTACTTAAAGACCTCCTAGTCGGTATTAGACTTGTCGTCCTTTTCTAGGTAGCTAACTAGGGTTCTAAGGGTTCGGTAAAGCTTAGTAATAGTAGTCCTCGTAAGGGACCGGACCTTGTACTAGTCCGACTCTTCTTCGAGTCCGTACTCGGTTAAATTGTTCTTAAAGCGTTCTACGTACGCCGTAGCGTTCTACCCTTCGAATAAAGGGTTCCTACTGCTTCCTAGCTCTAGCGGGCGACGCCTGTTCTAACGGAGAAGGTTAGTTTACCCTTAAATTATCTTTATAACGACATTATAGAGAGCCTCGGGCGTAGAAGGCTCGACAGCCCCTAGGTCGATAGCGCTTATAATAACTAGTCGTCGCCTGATTTCTTCGTTAATAGAGTCTAGTAGGTTATTAGATTCCGAAAATTCCGCTAATTCGTAAAGCTCGCTTTCGCTAGAGCTTATTCGATTATTGTAAAGTAGTTAAAATAAAATGCTATAGGAAAGTATTTTTAGTATATATTGTAGGTTTGTTTCGATGTTGCTATGCGAGAAAATAGTATGCTAGGCTGTTTTCTTCTAATATTACCCCTAGGGTAGTATTAGAGTTTAGCCTCCTAGGGGTCGCCTAGATACCCCTAGGAGCTTTAATTTAGTAAGTTTAGATAAAAGCCGCTCGGAGGAAGGAACTGCAATCTCTATTCATACCTAGATCCGAGAAACTAGCTACTTTACTAACTATCGTTATCTCTTTTAGCTAGGCGGGGGGCGGGGACCTTCTTTTTCTAGTAAAAGGCTAAGCACTATCCGAACGAGGTAGCGAATCCCGAAACAACCTACCCGGTTAATAGGGGAACTGTCTAGGCATCCGACCTGTAATCTAGAAATTACTATCGTATAGATAGTCTTAGCAAACTAAGCAAGGCCGATAGGTAATTAATCTATCTCCTTCTTAGGCGGGCGATAGCTTATCTCGAGTAAGCGGTACTAAATAGGCCTTCGACCCGGAGCCGAGTCCTTAGAAGCTAGCTATAGTTATAGACTAGGCTCTAAGCTATAATAGTCCTAAGGGTTTGTAGCTTTTCGGGGTTAAAGCGATGCCCTCGTTAAGAGGTTTCTCTACTTGTCGTAACGGCCCCTTAAGATACTTCGGTATCGTCCGTATCGTAGGCTCTTATTATACCCTCGCTTCGGTTATAGCTATTCGTACCTAGAGACTACCTTTAACATACCCGAACCTGTTAGATATAAAGAGATAGCCCTACCTTCGGCTCTAATAAAGGACAAAAACCTGTACTACTACTACTACTTATAGTAATAGTATAGGCTACCGAGGGTAATATAACCTATAGCAATATAGGTAGCTATATTTAGTAAGATAGGATAACGAGACTGTCGCTTAGGCTAATAACTAGAGCCCTGCAATATAGGCATTATAGAAGTGTGACATAAACAATATACTATACGAGGTTGATAATCTATCTACTCCGTAGAAGGAGGCCTCTTATATAGGCTTAAAACTAGCCTATAGGTATAGGGCCGGTTACTAGCTAATACTAACTATTATTCTATTTAGCAAAACAGCTACCCTAACCCTAGATATTATTAGTCCTATAGTATACTATATCGTATATTACGCGAATAACTATATTTAACTATACTATCTACGAATTCCTACGTGCCTTATTCCCTATCTTCGTTCGACTAACCTGCCTTAATACTCGTCTTACGCTATATAATACGCTAGCCTACGGCACTTAGCTACCGATAGTATTGCCTACTAGGAAATTATCGCGTCCTCGTAACGCCTCGCCCTCTATTACCTACTATTTTTTACTAATACTAACCGCAATCCTATATAGCAAAATAGACGCGCCTATATTCTATATCTATTAGCCTAGCATACCTTATACTACTTTACTTTACCTTACCTCCTACCCTACTTATATTAAGTTTAATTGTGTACTACCCTGTTTTCGGTAGACTTTACTTCTCGGCCTTAACTAAGGTAGCGAACGAAATACAATCCTAGCCTATCTATACAAATTAGCTACATCGCTCGGGATAACTCTTTTACGTAGCCTTTAGTTAGGTCGACCGCGTTGCTATTTAACGTATACGCGCCTACGGCCCGTATATTAGTCTAAGCGCCTACGCGCTACCTATTTATATTTCTCTTCCTCCGTATCTTCCCTACTTTTCTATCTACTACTACTACTACTACTACTACTACTACTACTACTACTACTACTACTACTACTACTACTACTACTACTACTACTACTACTACTACTACTACTACTACTTTAACTACTACTACTACTACTTCTACTATCTATTATTATTTTCTAGCCGGCAAAGTAGTCTATAATCGAATTAGTACTACCTAGGCGATACCTAAGGACGTTTCTAAGTTAAATATAGCGGACGACCCCGAAGTGCTAGCTCTAGGCCCTCTACGTCTGTCTAGGCGTCTACCCTCTCCGGTCGTTAGTCCTTTTATACCTAGCGATATATATAAATTCGTATACGACGAAAAGGCCTTTCTTAGCGAGGCTAGGTCGACCTAAGTAGACAATACTTATAACTACTAGCGAACTATACGCGTAATAAACGACCTAACGAATATCCTTTATAAGTAGTGTAGGACGTACGACGCATATAAGATTAACGATTAGGATCTAGTACTATAGCGAGCCTTCCTACAAGATATTAGTAACGGTATCGATATAACTTTTTCGACTTCGGATACTATTAAACCCGCTAATATAAAATATCTCCCGAGTAAGCGTAAGAGCACTATCTAGGCTAATACTAACTAGCTATAGCTTACGCCCTAGCCTAATGCCCCGTTCCCTATTACCGACGCCTAGCGTATATTATACGCTAGTATACTCGATACCCTATAGTACTATCGCTCTAGGTATACGGCTACGCCTCTATTATTTAACGAAGCCTATATAGTAATAAACATCGACGTTACCGCACTCCTAGATAGCGAGATCGATAAAGTTAGTAAATGCCTGTATTGTATTACGTTTCGTAGACTCTGTCTTACGATATAGTAACTATAGGCTATTATATAGATCGTCGAAATATAGAAATTACTTATATAGGGCGCTATTCTCGCCGACGATACTAGTACTAGTAAGACTATCTCTATCCTCTACGCCGCTATAGCTTAGTCTAAGTATATCGAAGAATAGCGTATCGTATATTAAGGTAAGAAATGTTAATCCTAATATATAGATTATTTTACTAGCTAGTAAACATACGTCTAGATATCTATTTACTAGCCGGTAAAACGGTCTATATATATACTTATCTCCTACTAACTATCGTCGTAGCTATACTCGACTATGCCTATATAAAGCGAGGTATCGTACTAGACTCTATCTTTAGCTATTACGTTCTATTCTATAATATACCGACTATTCCTAACGACGACCCGCGCGATCTACTTATAATAGTAGTCGAGACTTTCCTCGACTAGCGATTCGGCGTTAGTAGCCGCTAGACGCTCTAGCGTAAGATACTCGATTACCTAGAGTACGAAGCCGACGGTATTTGCCTAGGCTCTCTTAAAGAGGATATTAACGCGTAGAAGTCGACTATCGCCGAATTACGTACCGAGCTAGATAAGACTTATACGACGCCTTACTGCTACGCTCCTATCTACTAAATTAGGACCGCCGCGACGATTAATACCTAGCGCGATACCTATAACCGGTACTTTAGTCCTAATCCTAACTATACTTGCTATATCTATATCGCTACTCTCGTCGCGCTTAATAGCGAGTCTCGCTATCCTATCTGTATTATCTAACGTTACCTAAATATACCTAATAGCCTAAGACTTATCGAATATATCGTATCCCTTTCGGACCGCGATCTATAGACTACTCGTACGCTTATTATCTCTACTCGCGAGGCCTTTGTTTAGAAGACACTTATACCCGGCCTAGCGTACTATAAGTAATATAACCGCCTAGCTTAGTTTTAGGATCGGCTATAGCTATATTAGTAGAAGGACGAATTGTAACTATAGAATCTCAAGGTAGTCGATTATCGAATAGAGCGTAGAGACTATACTAATAACACTATTAGAGAACTCTAGATTGCCCGTAATACTAAATTATACGATAAGTATCGATCCGATAATACGTTTCGTCTCGCTAACTTATACGCCGTATATCTATCTATCGTTATATATAACGAGGTATACTACTTCTAGGCGTAGTTCTTACTCTAAACGGACGCTATATAGAATCTCTTTAACAACGCGTATACGGTAGCTGTATTTGCTATAGCGACTCTATTAGCTACCGATTTTAACGACTTCGCTATACTTACTTAGTTTTTATTCCGTCGTATCCTTAAACTATAGGACGCCCGAGATCGGACCGATCTTATTATAGGATTTTCGGACGTTACCGATACTATTATATACTATAGCCGTTTCTAACGCGACTATAGCCTCTAATAGAGCGCTATCCCCGAAGACCTATAAATCTATCGTATAGCTCTACTATCTCGCTACGTCTATACTAGCGCTATATACTTTCGCGATATCGTCCTCTAAATACTTAACTCTAAAGCCCTACGTAGGCCCCTCGACGACGACGACTAGATATATCTAACGATATTCGCCTTTAGCCTCTGCGTCCTCTAATACTCTAAAGGAAACTAACTTAAGATCCGCGACTATACTATAATCTTAGAGGACGACATTCCCCTATAGTAAGTTATTAATATCGAGGTATAATATACTCCTATTTCCTAGGTAAAATACTACGCCGCTTACTATCGCTTCGCTAAGTGTATTAATAAGCTAGACCGCGGTATTAAGCGCCCCTCTACTACGCTAACTTACGAGGTACTATTTCGTTAGCTTAGTCTCTATATCGCCTATTCTCTCCTCGCCGCTATCGCCGACTAAAGGCTAACCTCCTCTACGCTAACTCTTTAATCCCTATAAGTCTATTACGCTATAGACTATTTTGCCGGCTAGCGAAAACTAGTAGACGTATACGACTATTTCGCTAGCTAGTAAAGTAGTCTATAGTCTAACTGTCTACTGCTACTTTCTCGCTAATATAACTCTAGCGCCTTATATTAGATAATAATATAGGACTTCTTCTAGTTCTGTATAAAGGGCTCTATGCCCCTTCCTACTCTAAGCCGTTACGCCGATCGACTCGTCTATCTAGTCCGCCTATCTCCGAAGTACCTAGCGATACTATAGCTAGTCTACGTATATATTATCTAGCTTTCGTCTAAGGTAGTATTCTAGGTCGAAGAGCTACTTAATTACTAACTCCTCGACCTCGTATTAGAGTTATATTAAATTCGATACTCTACTATCTATACCGGTATAACGTACGCCGAGCGCGCTACCGCCGAGAATGCCTTTAATAATAATCCCCGAACCTAGGCTATTATCCTATCCTCGCGTACTAATATAGAGTCTGTTAATCTATATTACGGTATATGCGTATAGTATATCGTAGATATCGTCGACTTTAGTAAAAAGAACTCGATCGTTAATCGTTATACTTGTATAGAATAGACTTACGCTATTATAGTATTCGAATTAAGCCTCGTCGATACTATCGACTCGCGCTACTAGTAGACCTTCTATCTCGACATTTAGGAGCGGCTTACTATAGTAGTCTTACCGCCCGACCGGCTTATAAATAAAGAGATCTATTATATCTAGTTAGACGAGATCGTACGAGCCTATAGTACTACCGGTACGCCCCCTATAACCCGATTCCGTAAACACGCTAATACTAATATTAGATAGCGTATAGCCGACGCCTATATACGTAAGTCCTACGACATTCGCTACTAGATATTAGATACTACGTAGGGCTATATCTCCGACCTAATCTATAAGAATCTCGTCCTAGTCGAAGCTATCTTTCGCCTATTACTTAGTAGTATAATAGTAGGAGAAGTCGCTACTATCGTCGACTACTAGTAGCCTACGCTAAATAACTTCTTTTAGGCCGATAAGCGTAACCTAGACTATACGGGAGGATGCGACTATAAGTATCTAAAGTATACTATAGCGTAATATCTATACCGCGACGACGTTACTAAGGATATCCGTCTAATTTAACTTATATAGTACCTTTACTATTTCGCTACCGAGGCCCTCGCTATAGGTTAATACGACTCTACTATTATTCCTAATTAGTATAGTAAGTCGTACTATACGTTATTATCTATTTCGCTATCTAGTATAGTAGTTATTACCTCTATTACCGGTCGAATTGCTAATACTCTTTATAGTATATCTTAAGTACGTTTAGCGGCGTACTCCTAACTACGACGCCGATTTTGCCTAGGCCGTATAAAATATCGGCTACTATACTTCTACTCTCGCGCCTCTCGTCCGAAGATTTCGGAGTTTTACTAGTCCCTTCGATAATTATAATAATAATAGTAACTATAGAGTTGCTACTCCCTCCCTTAGAACGCTATCTAACTACGAACCTAACTATATAGGTATATAGCTATACTTACTAGGCAGTTAGGCTAGCTCTTCTATTTGCCCTAACTTTAGTAACTCCGTCGGAGATACTAGCGCTATAGACGAGCTAACCCTACGCGCTCGTTACTTAACTAAGCGATCTCTTACTCTACTAGTTACTCTATATCCTCGCCTAGCCGACGATATATTAGCTTATACTAAGCGCGTTAAGCTAGCGGCTAGCGCCTCGTTTATAGTACTAGTCGAGAGTAGCGACGCCGAGGATACTAAGTAAGGCGTAGATATATACGTACGAGCCCTATATATAGAGAGTAAATAGTAATATAGATCTCCTCGAGTAGGCCTCTATAGGATAACTAGTAAGTACGCGTATCCTAGGCGTTAGGTTCTATAGGTTACCGACTAGGCGCGCGTATAAATAGCCTAGTCTATATACTAAATACTAGCCGATTAAGTAGAGCAATTTCCTATCGTATCTCTAGCCTTTTCTATAGTTTTTCCTCCTACCTATATATAGTCTACCTAGTCGGCACTTATAATATATACTATTAATATAACCGAATTATAGTAGCCGTTACGCGTAGATCTAGAGTTTATATAACCGACTCCGAACTACTATTATCCGCGAGGCCCTACTACTATTGTCTAACCCGCCTATACCTTCGTTATACTTTACGTATACGTAATATAATCGCCGAGTATCTATAGTAACGATAGAGAGTCTTTCCCTACCGCTCGGGCATTTTATCTATCTATCTTCCCGGCTCTACCGATATTATACATTTCCTACTACCTAGTTATTATATCTTACCTATAAGACACGCCGTCTATAGGATTATACTAGCGAGTATAATAGAAGATACGTCTATAAATATACGTCTAAGCTAGGTCTTATATTCCGCTATTATCTCCCCTAGGTTTAGTATACTATCGGTCTATCTCTACTACGATACCCTATCTTATTAGTCGCTAACTATTTTGCTAGCTAGGGAAAAAATAGTTAAAAGGGTTTATATAGCGGCGTCTCTAATAAGCACTCTATCGGTTACTAACCTATCTTAACTAGATATACTCTCGCGGCGACGGTTAACTACTTTTCTGGCTAGTAAAGTCGTTAGTATTACCTTAGTTATATTTCGTCTTGCCGCGCCTACTCTAGTTAGACTTTACTTTACTTCCTTCTATACCTTATACCTACTATATATACAAAGTCTATATATACATTACGTTACTATTATATACTACTTCGTCGTCGTTCGGCTACCTTCTACGGCCCTACTTCGCGTATAACCTCGCTTATATTATAGACGAAGATATACGACTTCGATATACTATATAAGGATATTCTTAGAGCTAGTAGAACTTGCTTATAAGGTCTAGCGAAGAGTGCGAACTGTCGCGTGGCTCTAAAGTGTTACTATCGCGTCGCCGTACTCTTTACTGCCGTCGTACTTTTTAATTGTGTCGCCGCTATATATGTATGCTATCGTCGTGCCGGCACGTAATTTGTGTTTTTAATTTCTACTAATAACAGCTCGGCACGTAACGTTTCTTTTTGATTTCTACTAATTAGAGGCCGAGCTAAATTTTGTTAGGGAGCGCCCTTTTAACAATTAAACCCTCGCCTAGCCCCCTGCATAACCTAAGGCAGAACTCTGATCGTTATTTCGCACTCGCTCTAGACACCTTCTACAACTCTCGTCGCAAGCTCCTCGAGTTGTTCTAGGTGCCTTCCGCTTCGCTAGAATAAAATTATATAGGCGACGTAAGCGGTCCGTCTAGTATAGGATCTTAGTAAAGTAATAGCGTCGCTTCGGCTTTACTTTATTCCTTCCTCTTAGATTAGGTTCTAAACCCTATACTAGCGCGTTTTAGCGGACTTTACCTATCGGCCTTAACTAACGTACCGAACGAAAGGCGGTCCTAACTTTACTATATAAATTAGCTATATCGCTTAGGACGTCTCTTTTATACGCGCGTTAGTAAAGTAAACCGCCCTATATATTTACGCTATCTACGTAGCCCGCTATATAAACGGTTAGAGGTCCGAGCGCTAATGCTAGTATATGCCTTTCTACTATCGCCCTAACTTCTTCTACTTTATAATCTGCTCCTACTACTACCGCCTTTCCCGTCTGCCTGCCTCTATCTCGTTTCTCTATCTAGTAAACTAGTCTATATTCCTGTTTTCTCCGCCCGGTAAACTAATCTATATCTACGAGCTACTCTTCTAGCTAGTCCGAATAGTAAACAACGGCTAGTACGCTATATACCGACGGCGATTACAAATCTAAACGAGCAATTTATACCGGCTAGCCTAATAACGTCGAAGAAGTATAAAAAGATAGTTACTACTAACGCGAACGCTACCGAGTCGTCGCTAACTCTCCCTACGAGAACTAAGGGTAAGAGTACTAAGGCTATATAGAATGTACTAGCTACTCCTCCTACGCTAGGTATACCTACCTAGCCTAAGCCTAAGCCTAAGGTACCTAAGGTACCTAAGGTAGCAACCGTACCGCTATAGTTTAGCCTTACTACGGATAAGAAGTAGGCACTATACGAGGCTGTACGTAAAGCTAGAAGAGAGGCGCTTAGAATGTTCCTAGTAAACGGTACGCGAGTTCCCGTCTAGGCCGATTGTAGTATATACCTTCTCGGCTTCCTAGGGTCCGGTCTAGAGAAGAATAGATATATTCTCTTATTCCTAAACTTCCCTTATTAGGATCTATATAAAGGGTTCCTTTAGGCTATATTGTAGCCGGCAGGTCGGTAGTATTAGAATAACGGTAGATATTAGGTAAGTTCCGTCCTACGCTATATATCTAGACTAATATACTAACTATTTTACCGGCTAGTAAACCCGCTATACCGAAGTTAGACTTTGCCGGCCGGCGAAATAGTTAGCGGTTTAGTCCTCGTAGTTATATATCCCTTCTAGTTAACGCTAATATTACTATATAGAACCTATTTAGTTTACGCGAAGGTAACGACGACCTACCTAAGGAAGACTAGCTACCGGGTAACTCGAATAATTTAGTCCCGACGAAGACTATTCTCGAGCATATCTTCGCTATACCCGATAATACCTTTACTATCGACGATCTTACGGTAGAGGATATACCTAACGATATCCGCTTCCTATATTCGAAGCCGAGACTACGCCTCGCCGTCTATTTCTTATATATAGCCTACCTAGTACGAGTAGCCGCCGAGATATACAAAGACTACGCGTATATACTTAAAGTACCTCTAGAGATTCCCTCTAAATACCGAAAGGTAGCTAAGAGTATTTAAGGTTAGGGGGTTAACGGAAATGTCCTCTTTCGCCTTATATTACTAGTCTAATACTAGTATACTAAGGTTCGTAAGAATAAGGATATAGAGGGTATAGCGTACGCATTTAGGAAGGATTTCTACGGTAGGGCTAACGCGGAGCCTACCACATATAGAGTCCCCGGTACTGTAATATTTAATACCGTAGAATAGGCCCGAGACTAAAAACTAGCCGATAACGAAGCTCGCTAGGCTCTAGCCGACGTCGAAACCGAATTCTTTACTAATATAAAACGTACTATTCTCTGTTCGGCCTAAGAGTATAATAATACTATCTAATACCTCTCGAGTATACGCTATAACCTATTCGCGGGTAAGACTACTAACCTTAATACCCGCGATCTAGATACGTAGGATTAGACTATACGCGACGAATATATTAAATGCCTCGCTAGGCGCTATAATCTAATCTTCTTTAATAACTATACTACTATCGATCCGGCTAATAAGCGGTTTCTCTATAAAAGTTACCGCTAATATACGGAGAAGGTCTACTATACCGTAGGTATGCCTCTACCTTAAGGTATAAACGATAATCTACTATCGGCTATATAGGACTATATTAACCGAGAGGCCGAGTACTATACCGCCGACTCCCTAGACTACCGCGAACTTCTATAGTCCCTTACGAATACGAATACTATATTTAGTAATATATTACGTTATATAAATAGCGTATTAGCCGTCCCTCCTATATTTATAGATATGTACGCCGCAACGAGTATTATAGTTACCGCGCTCCTAGACGGCGAGATTAACTCTATTAGTAAGTATAAATTCTATATTATGTTTCGCGATCTCGCCTTAAAGCTATAGTAGCCTTAGGCAATCGCGTAGATTCTCTAAATATAGAAGTCGCCTATATAAGGCGCTATCCTCGCCGATAACGTAGGCACTAGCAAGACTATTACGGTCCTCTACGCCGTCGTCTATTAGTCCGAATACATCGAAGAACAGCGTCGCAACTACCGAGGTACGTTTTCTCTTTCTACGTATAGACCGTTTTGCCGGCCGGTAATCTAGTCGTCGCTTATATACCTTTTTCTTTTTGTCTAGACGGCAAAATAGTCTGCCTACTACTTATTTCTCCTCTGCTAACGTTTATTATAGCCGCACTCTACCGCGCGTATATCGAGAGTAATATCGCGCCTCGCCCCGTTGCTAGTATATAAATTCCTATACCTATAGTTAACGCTACCGACTAGGCCTCGATAGACGTCGATACTCGCCTACCTACGCCGGATAAGTAGGAGCTTATCGATGCCTACGTCTAGGCCTATCTAGGATTGCCTATAGAGTCTAAGCCGGGCTAGTATATCGGCATCGATATCTAAATAGTAAAGGCCGGTAGCGAGTAGCGTACTCTACTAAAGCATACCGACGCCGACGTATATAACCTCGCATTCTTAGTAGTCTAGGCCTTCTTTAACGAGCACAATCCGGCCCTACTAGATTATATACCTATATACGAGATTAGCCCTAATACGGCCGTTAATGCCTAGCGTAATAATTGCGCCCGATACTTTAGGCCTAGAGAGGGCTACGCGCGCTATATTAACGTCGCTATATATATTAACGTTAAGCCCGATCCTAAGAATCCTACCTACTACGTTAAAGGTGCTACCGCTAAGCTAGAAGGTCTTATTACTTTCGTTAATAGGTTGCTAGTCGAAAGCCTATAGACTACTTATACTATCCTTATATAAGAACCTAAGCAAGTAAAGTCTCCTATCCTGCCTTAGTAAGCCTATATAACAATTATGTAATGTTATTACGTGCAGTACGATGCAGCCGCGCTGGCGATAAGCTTGCTTAGCGTATGCGCGTAATGCTCGATTACTCGTACGGATATACTCGGTAGCCGGTACGGCAGATATGCTATCCGTGCTAGGCCTAGTTAATAGTAGTCGCTCTGCCCTATTCTAAGAAAGGCACGGTTTAGTTCTACTTTCTACTACGGCGATTAGTAGAGGGTGTTCTATACGTTGCTATATACCTATTTTCTTATAGTTCTAAACTGTCTACCCTTCGTAGCGGCCTATAGAACCCCGAAAGATAAACGCAAGCGATCCGAACGCGCCGGGCGCGGGAAACGCGCAGAATAATACATTAGGAGCGCCTATAGTATTAGAAAACGACGCGGCGACATAATAATACGAGGCCGAATATTAGGCGCGCCGGGAAGCGACCCGCCTACGGCTTAAACGATTTCTAGCTAAGCAAGAAGTGCTTAGGCTAGAAGTATAGGCTTAAGAAGCTAAGCGAGAGAATGCGCGTCTTCGTGCCCTTAGGGACGCAGGCGATGCGCTAGCTCCGAGTAGCGGCACTGCCGGCGAAGGTCCTACGAGGACCCTACCTCTAGACGAGGACGAGGACGAGGAAGAATTAGCTAACGAGTCGATTTAGAGGCCTAAATCTTAGAGAGCTGAATCTGTCTCGTATCGACTACCTCTTTCTAGAAATGCGCTAAGCGTAGCCCCTATACCTAGTATAAGCTACGTAGTCGCTAGTCTTGCGGCTATTAAGCCTCGCCTAAAGGAACCTAAGCCCTTTAAAGGCGATACGATTAAGGAGTCGAGGCGATTCCTTCGAGAACTTTCTATTACCTTTATACTATCCGGAGCTACCTATTATACGGACGAAAGTAAGGTGCTTTATAGTATTATATACCTCGCAGGCGATACGTAGGAGCGATAGCATAATAAAAACAGCCTTAAGGACCTATAGAATTATACCTACTAGGACTTTAAAACCTTCTATCGGGACTGCGTCGGGGACCCTATAAACCGTATACTAGACGTAACCCTCGAGTATAAGGCGGCCCGTTAGCGTAAGGGACAGTTAGTCTAAAGCTTTGCCCTTAAGCTCGTAGTGCTCGAAGATCAACTTAGCGACTATAGCGAGGAGTATAGGATCCGCTATCTCCTTATTAAACTCTAGCCGGCGATTCGTAGCGCGATTATCAAATACTATACGGTACTAACGACGCGTTACGAACTCGTAGAGCTTGCGACGCGTATCGAGACCCCTAATAAGCCGTCTAGTAAACGCAAGGATCGTAACTACGATAAAACCGGAGGTAGTAAAGGTAAGAAGCGTCGATCTAATAGTTAGGCCCGTAAGTAGCAGTCAAATCGCGACCGTAGCGTAGGCGGAAAGTATACGAAGGGCGATAACTCGTAAGGCGGATATAATATTAGCAAGGTCGAATGTTATAGCTATCGCTAGAAAGGCTATTATAAGAACGCGTACCTAAACCGCTATCTCTAGAAAGACGACAACCCTACGGTACGTAAGGTAGCCGCTAACGCTAAAGAAAAGAAGAACGACTCGAAGGCTAAGGGAAAAGATAAGGCACCTCCTAAGAGCTAGGGATAGGTACGAAGTCTCAACTAAGTAGCTTAGTAGTAGTAGTATCTACGGGACGCGTACGCGGAGCAATCGTTACGTAAGAAGGGGAAGTGTCCGTCGAATGCTTATTAGATAATGCTGCTAACATTAATGTAGTATCTTAAGAATTCGTTCTACGATACTAGCCTTAGAGGATTGTTAACGCCGTACTACCTAGTGCCGACAGTTTCTAGGGCGACCGAGGATACTACTACGGAGCGTATTATCTACGCTTACGGATCGCCGACTCTATAGGCTAAGAACGCATTACTACCGGAGTGTTCTATACTTTCGAAATGCCCCTCCCTAATATCATTCTTAGTAGGCCTTAGAGGCGCGATTAAAAGGTAATCGTCGATAGCTCGACGGATGCCTAGACCTATAGAAACGAAGCCGTAGCGCGTTCGATACGCGTACGGGAACTATAGGAATTCTAGAAGGATATGCGTAACGCTCTATACGTATATGCGATTAGCGTTCGCTAGCTCCGCGACATCGCTAAAGGTTCCTCCTTACTAGAAGAATTTAAAGACTTCGAAGACGTCTTTATAATAACGCCCGAAGCGAGACGCAAGCTCCCCGAAGACGTAGAGTATACGATTAACCTAATCCCCGGAACGAAGCCGCTATATAAACCTCTCTACTATTCTTTAGAAAGAGAGCTTAGCGACCTTCGAAATTATCTAAGCTTAGCCTTAGAGAATAATTGGATCTAGCTTAGTATAAGCGAGGCGGGTACGCCGATCCTGTTCGTACTAAAGAAGGATAGTAGTCTAAGACTCTACGTCGATTATAGGGGGCTAAACGAGATTACTATTAAAAATCGTTACCCCCTGCCTCTTATTAGCGAAACGCTTAATAGGCTTAAGGACGCCGAATAGTATACGTCCTTAGACCTTTAGGATATATATTACTGTATCCGTATTAAGCGAGGCGACGAGTAGAAGACTACGTTCCGTACGCGGTACGGGCACTTCGAGTATAAGGTAATGCCTTTTAGGCTTACTAATGCTCCTGCTACGTTTCAAGGATATATTAATAGGGCGTTAGCTAGCCTAGTTAATATTTGCTGTATCGTCTACCTAGACGATATCCTTATCTATAGCAAAACGCGAGAGGACTACGTACGAGACGTACGCGCTATCCTTACGCGGCTTAGAAAGTTTGCGCTATATACGAACAGAAAGAAATGTTCCTTCTAGAAGAAAGAAGTCGAATTCCTCGGGTTTATCGTTAGTACCGAAGGCGTGTCGATAGATTAGCGTAGGGTAAACGCTATTACCGAGTAGCCTCGCCTATTAACGCTAAAGGAGGTTTAGTCCTTCCTTAGATTCTGTAACTTCTATCGGAGGTTTATCCCTAATTACTCCCGGATCGTTACACTACTAACCGCCCTATCGAAAGGAGCCGTAAATAGCCGAAAGCTAGGGCAGGTCCCGTAGGGCGAAAGCGAGGAGCAAGCGTTCTACTAGCTAAAGGCTACCTTTAGCTCGGCCTCGATGTTGCGATACTATAATCCTACGAAGCCCCTACGTATCGAAACCGATGCCTCTACGTTCGCCTTAGTAGGAATTATGTTACAATAGAGCGAAGATAGGAATTGGCACCCTATTGCCTTCTAGTTACGAAAAATAGTCCTAGCCGAGACAAATTATAAGACCTATAACTAGGAGCTCCTAGCGGTTGTCGAGTCCTTTAAGTATTAGCGCCCGTACCTCGATAGCGCTTAGTATACGACCCGCGTAGTTGTCGACTACGCTAATCTTAAAGGCTTTATAAAGATAAAGCAGCTCGTCGGAAGGTAGGCAAGATAGGCAACCTTCCTTGCACCTTTTAACTTTACTATTAAATATCGGGCTAGTAAGCGAAACCTAGCCGATACGCCTTTACGACGTAGCGACTACAAGAGCGAGTCGTAGGCGGTAAACAACCTTCTCCCTATATTGTAGTCGAAACTAGCTCTATAGTTAAATCTGCCCGAGGATATCGAGCCGATTGTAAAACGCATCTCTATTATATATATAGGGATGCGAGACGCTAGTATAGCGCTAGCGGAACGTAAGAGTTTTATTAGTAGTCCCGTAAGAGTAGCGGCTACTATCGTTAGGAATAACGGGCCCTACTACGAGACACCTAATATAATCCTTGGTTTCGTACACACTTTGTAATAGCTAGAGCAAGCGAGAGGAGGAGGCTTATACGAGATAAGCTCGCCGTCGGGTAGCTTAGCCTCGTTAAGTAGTTCTAACCTCCCGCCTAGCTATTCTCGTCGTAGTAACCTCATTTACTACGGCGATGCGCTGTATGTCCCTAAGGACTACGCATTGCGTACGTAACTAATACGTATATACTACGACGACCCTTTAGCTAGACACTTTAGTATAGCTAAGACTACAGACCTAATACGCCGAAAGTACTTCTAGCCGAAGATAGCCGAGGACATTACGGCCTATATCCGCACCTATAGAATTTGTTAACGGTCGAAGGCGAAGCGCTATCGCCTATACGGCGAGCTCGCTGCTCTACCTATACCGACCCGACCTTAGCAAGAATTGACGATAGACTTTATTACCGATCTCCCGCCGAGCAAGCTCGGTACCTACGTATATACTGCGATCCTCGTAATAGTCGACCGCTATACGAAGATAAGCCTCTTTATCCTAACGACGAAGAAGTATATAGTAGTAGAACTCGCGGATATCCTTTAAAGGGAGGTAATTAGGCGTTTTAGAGTGCCGTCGGGCATTATTAGCGATCGTAGATCGCTTTTTACTAGCTAGTTTTAGAGCGACTTCTACTTCGAAGCGTATATAAAGCGTAGGCTTAGTATAGCCTTCTATCCTTAGACTAATAGGCAAACCGAACGCGCGAACTAGACCCTCGAGTAATACCTACGATACTATTGCTCTAAGAATTAGGATAAGTAGGCTAAACTGTTGCCTTAGGCGGAGTTTGCCTACAATAATAGCGTTTATCCTACGTTGCGTATAAGCCCCTTTAAGATACTCTACGGCTTTAACCCTAATTTAATGCCGAGCGTAAATAAGCTACTAGCTCGGGACGAGCTAACTAAGGGAAGGGCACTAGCAGCTATCGACGCCGCGGAGCGACTACGGAAAGCGTATAAAACGCTTACGGAACGCTAGTAGAAAGCAGTAGAATACTAGGCTAAGCAATACAATGTATACTACACTGCTAAGACATATAGTGTAGGCGACCTAGTCTTACTATCGACAAAGAATATTAGCTTAGATGTCCTAAAGAAGAAACTTAGCCCGAAGTATATAGGGCCTTTTCGCATTATCGACGTAGTCGGAGCGTAGGCGTACCGCCTAGCACTGCCGTTAAGTACGAAGATCTATAATGTTTTCTATATTTCCCTCCTCGAGCCTTAGTATAGGCGCGATAGCGAGGAGCATAAGGTAAGTATACCCGTCGCTAAAGGCGATAAGTAGTAGGTAGAAACAATTATAGCAAAGAAGATAAAGAAGCGGAAGGCGTACTACCTTGTTAAGTAGCGAGGTTGGCCTAAAGAATATAACACTTAGGAGCTAGCTGTTTATATTAAAGATTCTATAGCGTTAGACGAGTTCGAAGCTTAAGCGAAGCGTAAGCGTAGGCAGTAATCAAAATAAAAGAAAATGAAACTTAAGAGAAATAGTAGACACGTGCTCGTTTCGCTACTAAAAAAGGCCTATTAGCCTAGCATATATAAAGAAGGCGCCGCGTAGGCGCGGCGACGGCGGGCTGCCTACTCTACTTATCCTTAGACTCCTCCTCGGACTCCTTCTACTCGATGCCTATAGCGGCATCGATAGCGGCGACGGCGTTAGCGCCGACGCGCTAAGCGAGGTTCTAGTGCAGTTAGTATACGAAGCGTAAGTAAAACGAGGCTGCGGGAAAAAACTATACCTAACGACTAATCTCTACTAAACTAGCTAGGTTAGTACCGATATACTCGAGCGTACTAAGGAAGTTAACGTCCGTAAGGGACCCGCTAGCGGCCCCCTTGCGGGCTAGGGCTTTGCCGCCTAGGGTTACCTTATTCTTATTAGTATAAAAGACGTTAAGCGTAGATAGGATAACTAATATCGAGGTTAGTATACAGAGCGCAAGCGAAGCGCGTACGAAACATACGTGCGACGACGGAGTCTAACTCGGCCTAGAGTGCCTCTAAGGCCTCGTCCGACTCCTCGACGGAGTCGTAGCCGTCTAGGTTATATAAGTCGCGCGCGGAGCGCGCGGCGCGAATGCGGGCTAGTAGCGAGACGAGGGAGCGTGCCGTAATAGGAGTGTAGGGATAATAGCTACTATAGTAGCGATTACAGTTACGCTTAGTAGCTAGGTCTATATTGCCGCCTATATAAAGCTTAGTTAGGTCTACTAAAGCGAGTTAGTTGCGAAGCGTATGCGCGTAGCAAGTAGCGAGAAAACGTACTATTAGCCGTTATATACTTAAAGTAACGAGTGTAGCCCTCTAGGACTTTTAGGGGGCGCTAGGCCGGCGTAGTAGGCGTCGTAGGGCTAGCGCCTACGGCGCACTTGCCTGCGGCACGCGTAGGGGTAGACATACTAGTAATGTTTTTTTTAATAGATATTTAAAAGAAAAAAATCTTTAAGTAATACTAGGGGGGCGTAGGGGGCGAGCAGGCGGCGAGCGGGCGAGTAGTATTCGGAGCGCTTAGAAAAAGAAGAAGTTTTCAAGCGGGCTTCGAATGCTTTAAATACTTGCCTCGCTTTCGGACAGCTTGCGTTCTCGCGTAGCTACCGCGTTCTTAGAAATTTGGGCAACTTCTAGTTAGTACTAGAAGTAGCCGCGCTTTAAATCTATAAATAAACAAGCAACTACGAGGTAGATCGTAACGTACCTAGCAACTATAGCGCAGCAACAGATACGTATAAGGTGCGCATATATAGCGTAGAGTATAAGAAATGGTATGATTTACTATATTGCCCTATAGCTAGGACAGCTATACCGGGGGAAGGAGATAATTATAAGAACCTAAGCAAGTAAAGTCTCCTATCCTGCCTTAGCAAGCCTATATAACAATTATATAATGTTATTACGTACAGTACGATGCAGCCGCGCTAGCGATAAGCTTACTTAGCGTATGCGCGTAATACTCGATTACTCGTATAGACATACTCGGTAGCCGGTACGGCAGATATGCTATCCGTGCTAGGCCTAGTTAATAGTAGTCGCTCTGCCCTATTCTAAGAAAGGCACGGTTTAGTTCTACTTTCTACTACGGCGATTAGTAGAGGGTGTTCTATACGTTGCTATATACCTATTTTCTTACACCTTATTACTACTAAGGATTCGTAGGTCTAGAAGACTATATAACTAGGCGTTATATATAAGACGCGATACGGCTAGAAACTCGAGCAACTCCGCGATATTAAGGAACCCGAAGAGTCTCTCGACGACTTTGCTATACTCGATAATACCGCTAAGCGTATATACGACGCTACTAAGGAATAGGAGAAGGACGAGGCGTTCCTACTAGAGTATATGTCTAATAATATGTCTCTTCTATAGGGTACGCGCGCCGCCCGGCTATCTATCGTTATCGGCGATAAAGGCTATTACTTTAAGAATAAGTTTTCTCTATAGAGTAACTCCGTATAGATGCTACTCGACAACGAGTATACGGTCTTAGTGTTCGCGATAGCTACGCTATTCCGTAACAATGTAGCCGACTTTGCTAGCCTTATACGCTATCTCTTTCGGCGTATTCGTAAGAAGTAGCTAGATACTCGTCGCGAAGAACTTATCGGTAGCCTCGGTAGCTTAGACGTCTACGAGCGGCTATACGAGGAGTTCCGTAAGAAGTACGGCATAGACTAGACTCGCGTACCTACTAACTAAGTGTCCTAACCTGCCCCGAATAGTAATAGCAAGAAGCAGTATAGTATTAGCGAGTAGGAACGCTACCTCTAGGCAATCGATCCCGTCGCCTAGCGGACTCTCTTACGCCCGAGCGACAAGGAGGATATAGATAGGCGCTACTCCGCCCTCGTTCCCCTACCGATAAGTATCTATATACTTCGCCGCGTTAAAGGCACCTAACTACTTATCTAGGGCGAGACCGTAATACTCGGCTCCGAAATCCTACTATAGTAGATTATCTATATAGAGACCTCGCCTACTTTAACGTTAGAGGCTATATATCGCGCCGTAGTCGCTAGATTCGCTATAATCGTAGGTAACGACCGCCTTAACCGCGTCTATAATAACCCGACTGCTCCTAGCTAGAAGCGCTCCTACTCTACCGCATTTCGCTAATTATTAGTACTTAGCGCCTTCTCGGGTATATTTAGCTAGCTCCTCGAGTATAATATCGACTCTTCTACGCCGTATATTAACTTACTATAAGTCTACCGTCTCTAACCGTTTCGCCGGCCGGTAAAACTATTATACGACGTCGACGGTTTTACTAGCTAGCGAAATAGTCGGCGATTACTCTACTTTAACTATACTCTTACTAACTACCGTTTAGGTCTTAGAACTCCGTGTCTACCTAGGACTTCTTCTAGACCTATACTAAGGGAAATGTTAATAACCCTAGCATTAGGGCGCGCCTAGATCGCCTTAAGTACCTAATTTAAGAGTTACCTAAGCTATACGCTTCGCTATAGCTCCTCTACCGATACGTTATCCTCGCCGACGAGAAGATAATCTTTTAGGTTAACGAGCCGCTTAATTTATAACGCTGTCGAGCTCCTTCTCGACCTATATTTAATCGATTATGTCTCTGTTTACGCCGGGATAACCTAAGCCGAGCGTAGCTCTACCGAGGATAACTATAACTATAATCCTAAGGTTAAGGTTATTATCCTCTCGTCTCGCACTAGATCCGAGGCGGCTAATCTATAGTATAGCGGATACGTCTAACTCGTCTTAGACATCGTCGGCTTTATCTAGAAGGCTTAGTAGACAGGTCGCTCCTCTCGCGTTAGGTAGACTTATCCGGTTATCGTATACGACCTTAGCTTAGACGATATAATCGACTATATACTATAGTACGATTACTATACTCGATTCTTTAACTAGCTTATAGCAACTGTTACCCCCGACCTAGACGTAGTTTAAGAGGAAGCATATCGTCTATTAACTGCTATAATCGCAGCCGACCCTACTACCTAGTAAGACGAAGATACGTTTACTATAAAGGCGGCTTATTGCGTAAAGTAGGGCATAGCGGACATCTATATACGAACTATATATAGTATTCGATCTAGTCGCCGCGACCCTATATAGAAGGAGTATCGCACGCCGGTAATAAAATACGTCCTCCCTATCGAGGCAATCTAGCGCCTATCTTACGGCAGACTTAAGGCTAAGTAGACGGCTTATACCCTCGATACTATAATAGCCGTCCCGACTCCCGCTCCCGACTATCCTACGCGAGATCTAGATAATCGCGACGACCCCGATATTAAAGCTAAGCCCGAGATTGCGCCTCTTAACTTTCGCGCCTAGTTATATATATACTATATAGATTAGGTCGAGTTTATCTCCCTCGAGATAATATATCGATACCTTTACGATATGTCTCGCTAGGCTATCGATACTAGCGACTATAATCTAGATATTATCCTATATTAGTATAGTAAGTATCGTCGTCGTATCGCCGACTACTTTACTACCTAGCAAAATAGTTAGCGTTTCAGTATTTATATAATTGCTAATTCCCCTTATAGCATACCTCGAAGACGTTATAGCGCGAAACTACTAGCGCTACTCTACGCTGTTTAGGTAGGTAGTAGCTAAGCTTAAGATCCTATTAAACGGCCGGACTAAATTCGAATATCTTATATTCCTAGCCCCCGTCGAGCCTAAGCTAGCCGATCGTAACGATCCTAATTCTATCCCAGTTATTAGCCCTAATAATTAGTTCGGCGACCTTATATACGACCCTAAGTAAGACGATACTATCCTACTCGGAGAAATCTAATAACTAGTAACGATAATCGACGATAGCGAATCTAACTATAGCTTCGACGATAGCTAATCCGATTACGCTAACGACCCGACTAGTCCGGCTAATACGGATATTAATCGACCTAATAGCAAGGCTAATACTTCCTATCTATCGGACGGTAAGGTGCCCGCTTAGCCCCTATCTAAGGCTCGATCTAAGGGTAAGGGGAGACTCTATATTAAAGGCCTAAAGTTTCCGCTATCTACTACTATCGTTACTAAGAATAGCGACGATAGTAACGATAACAGTAATAACGACGACGCTATTACACGCTATATCGATAGAGCTCGATAGAAGTAAGCTTAATAGAAGCGACTATTGTCCGCTCCTACTAGTACCGAGGACGTCGACAACGACGACGAGTTAGCTATAGACCGGCGCTCGAGTTCTAGACTGTCTTCCGCCCCCGACTATCCGCAAGATCTAGACTTGCCTCTAGGTAGTATTACTAGCCCTTAGACGGACATCTAGTCTCTAACTCGGCCTCGTAAGCGTAAGTTTAGCCTTAGCTACAATTTATCGGGCGAGCGTTATAGCGCGAAGCGTGCCCGATATATACTAAAGCGCCTACAATCGTACGCCTAGCTATCGGCTTCCTCTGCTACCGCTAGCTAGCTATTAACAGAGGATAAGCGCGCTGCCCTATACCTAAAGATTAACGACGCCCTCGGTATACTCCGCTCGTATAAACTTAGTAACGCCGGTACGGCTATCGGTCTTGTATTCGAAGCTAAGACTAGGAAGTCGACTAAAATCGTATAGCTAAATACCTATCTCCTCGGCGGTCTAGTTGCTAGGCTACAGGATCGATAGGCTCCGCTTTGTAAGATACCGGATATAGAGGGCAAGATCGACGCCGTATTAGTATTAATCTAGGCGCACTTAGATGCGGTCTCCGCGACTATAGGCAAGGCCGACAGGTAATAGTATTATAGTTAACGATTAGTATAGATACTCTTAAGCGGCATCGAGGATAGATATAGATTAACGAGGTTAGTCGATAGAGGGGATAGACGTACTACTATATACCTATTTCGAGTATCGGAAGGATGCGTATAAAATACGTACTAATTAATCTAGTGCTAATTATTATCCTATATATCAAATCGCCTAGTAGGAGATAGTGCTTTAGGGTTCCTAGTCGGCGAAATGGTCTATAGGCAATATAATAACGTTAAGTAGGTCTTCGCCGTCGATATATCCTTATATAATTAAACGTTAGGTATAGTAGGTAGCATTAAATACGCACTACTAACGATATACATCGTAGGACGTTAATAACTATTTTCCCGGCTAGCAAAATAGTATACTCGTAGCTTAATAATTTCTATAAACAGTACTAAAAGCGCCCTACTTACGATATAAAAGCCTCGATAGTTGATTTCCCGGCTAGTAGGATAGTCTACTCGTAGCTAGATAATTTGTATAAATAGCACTAACTGCGCCCTGCCGCCGATCCGAGCCTTAATAGCTGACTTCCTAGCTAGCGAAATAGTCTGCTCGTAGCTTAATAATTTCTACGGACAGCACCGAAACGCCCTACTTACGATATAAGAGCATCGATAATTGACTTCCCGGCTAGTAGAACAGTCTACTCGTAGCTTAATAGATTCTATAAGCAGCACTACAAGTGCCCTAGGGTTTCCCGGTCGGCGCGATAATATACGGGCAGCGTAAGGACACTAGCCGGGGCTTAGTCGTCGGTACGTCCTTAGGGATAAAATAATAGTTGTCTTAACTAGCGTTAAAGATGCCCTACTAGCGACATATATCGTAATAACGTTAAATACTATTTTTACGACTAGTAAAATAGTCTGCTTATAGCTTAATAGTTTCTAGACAACCCTAATAGCGCCCTATTTGCGCTAGACTAGCCCTAGTAATTGATTTTGCAGCTCTTACTCTACCTATTTATGTTTTCGTATATATCTTGCTATCGCTATATTATACGCGATTAATAGCTACGTCTCGTCTCGTATATATAGACTAGCTAGGTTATAGACAATTTATAAATTTTACTTTATGTAGGGTATCGTAATATAAAATTGTATATAGTATATAGCGTCTTAGTAGATACTAGCCGACTAAACTGTAAAGCTATCCTAATATAGAGTACTAATAGATTGTAGTATTAAAGTTAGAGGGTTGTCGACGAGATTCGAGTAATATATCGTAGGCGATAGCGGTTTATATAAAAGCTAAAAAAAAACATAGTTACTAATTAATAGCACTAGATCCGAATACGTACGGGCGCGAGAGCGATCACTCGAGATATATATATTAAAACAAAAGGAGTTAATATCGCGCTCGATGTCTTAGCTATATAGCGACATTCTTTATACTTACTATAACTACGATACTACTATTACTCTTACCGGAGCTCCTCGATATAGTTTTTTAGTAGGTAGTAAGCGAAACACTATCCGAGCAACGAGTAATACGTTACGACGCGAACAACTCCTATAATCGACGCCCGCTATTTTCTACGTATCGATACTAGCGCCGATCGTACTTAGGCGTCTATAGGGCGTTATACACCGCTACTCTATACGCGTAGCCGAGGGATCTTGTCGTCCTTACGGTATAGTATAAAGATCCGATCTTTATACCGGTCGTCTTCGTATCTATAATTATAGACGATACCTACGTAATCGAATAATAGCAATTCGCTCGACTAGACTCTATCCTAGCGGATATATATATACGGGTAGATAGAGAAAATAAAAGAGATAATAGCAGTAGTAACGTATACTATATAGAGTCTAATACTATCCGAGTCCTATTGCCGCTAGCTAGCTATACGGTATATATAAGGCGCCTAGCCGCGCTATAGGTAGTAAAGGGGCCGTTCGATAATAGCTAGGAAGAGCTAGCGATATAGGGTTATATTCTAGACTGCGTTGTATTGCCGATATATAACGTGCAAGTTAGATACTATACTAAAGTTAAGGCCGAATAGCAACGGATAATCGACGAGATATTGTACGAACTACGTTATTACGTTAACCGTTTTCGCCTATTCGGGGCGCTCCGCGACTTAGATAATTCGGTGCTAAGGCCGATCCGCGTAGGTAGTACGTTAGTAGATAACCCGGTTAAGTAGTTAGTACGAAGCCTCGCCCTCCTTTGTAATTAGGCTAAAACTATCGACTCTTTATAGCTAAAGGACGGCGGAGTAGCGTTAAATATACTTAGCTAGGACGATAGTAACTAGCCGTACTAGACGTTCGGCTTCGATTAGGAGCCCGCGAGGCAGCATTTAGCGTTAGCTAAGGTCGCTATAGTATTCGGTAGGTTACTAGAGTACTAGGATAAAGATAACCTAGTAGACTAATACCGACTATAGCAAGGGCAGATTACGTTTATAGCGTTATTTAACGCTATAGCTCTAGTAATGCGCCCGCCTTACCTATCCGTAACCTACTAGCCGACGGCCTAGACTAGACGGGCTAAGTGCCGTACTTCGGTCTGCCTATATTATACGAGACGGTAGTTCTCTAAACTATTTAAGGACGTTGTCTAGCAACCGTAGTAGGGGTTAGATACATCGACGTAGAAGGGTATATTACGAGTATTCCTTATTGCACATCGCTAGAGAAGCTAGTATACGAGTCGATATACAGTCGAGGAGCTACTCGATGCCCTAATAGTACTAGACGCCGATACCGAACCTTCCTACGACTAGAATGTAATCGCTAGTATAGTAGCGGATATAGAAGCGTATGCTCTCTCCGATACGGAGTTTAGTAGATATAATCTAGCGGATAAGATGCTAGTACGGCTCTCGGTATATACATTACCCGTTATTCTAGTATCGACTAAAGGACGAGATAATAAGGGAAGGTAGGCGGTATTGCGGCACCTATTGTTAGGTTCTAATTATACGCGCTTTAACCTACGTGCTAGCGACTTTAATATACAAAGCGAAGCGGTCTAGTATAGGTTACGGTACTTATAGTACAACAGAGTATATATATATATATATTAGTAGTCGGACGTATAAAGGTTAGTTACTATAGATACGCAATAATGTTTATATAATCCTATATAAAGTGGTTTGTATACCGTTGCAGCCTAGATATTTTGCTATTAGTTAAAGAGGTTAGTATACGACATAATAGCTTATAGATTTTGTTATCTAGTAGAGAGGTCGGCATATAAGATAGCTGCCTATAAATTTTGCCGTCTAGCAAACCGGTCGGCATATAAGATAGCAGCGCGTAGATTTTGCTATCTAGTAAAGAGGTCGGCATATAAGATAGCTGCCTATAGATTTTGCCGTCTAGCAAACCGGTCGGTATATAAGATAGTAGCGCGTAGATTTTGCCGTCTAGCAAACGGGTCGGTATATAAAATAGTAGCGTATAGGTTTTGCTATCTAGCAAAGAGGTCGGTATGCAAGATAGCAGCGTATAGGTTTTGCTATCCGACAAAGAGGTTATTATATAAGATAGTAGCGCATAGATTTTGCTATCTAGCAAAGAGGTCGGTATGTAAGATAGTAGTATATAGGTTTTACTATTCGACAAAGAGGTTATTATACAAGATAGCAGCGCATAGATTTTGCCGTCTAGTAAACGGGTTAGTATATAAAATAGCAGTACATTCAATTTGCCGTCTAGTAAACGGGTTAGCGTATAATATAATACTACTTTTAATTCGCCGTCTAGCAAACGGGTCGATATATAAGATAGTAGCGTATAGATTTTGCTATCTAGCAAATAGGTCGATATACGATACGCTATCTCGGATATTTTGCCGTCTAGTAGATAGGCTAGTATATAAGATAACAACCTATAGATTTGCTATATAGCAAAATAGTCGTCGTATAAGATAATAGCCTATAGGTTTCGCTATATAGCGAATAGGTTAGTATATACGATAGTCGCCTAAGGGTTTAACCGTCTAGTAAATAGGTAAGTATATATAATAGGGACCTATAAGGCGAGTTAGGATTATCGGAAGTAGAGAAGTATTAGAAAGAACTATAAGGGCAAGAGTAATAAGGGAGTAAAACATAGCAAACTATTATAGAGTAAACTATACGGGAGTGAGACATTATAGAGTAAACTATAAGATTTAAGTTAGAGATGCGGTTTGTATTCGAGTTCGAGTTTAAGGCGAAATTAGAGATAAAGTTTGAGTTTAGATTAGGGGTTAGATTAAAGTTTGAGACAACGTTTAGGTTCAAGTTTAAGTTTAAGTTTAAGTTTGAGTTTGAGTTTGAGTTTGAGTTTAAGTACTATAGGGCACTTTAGGGTTAGAGTTAGGCGTATAGCGGGCGTATAGTAGGGCGCCGGCGTCGGGCTAATTAGCTATAACTAGCGATACGGCAAGGGCCGCGGGCTAATTAGCTATAACTAGCGATAGAAACGCTCGCCCTCGCGCGCGACGTCGATAAGCCCTATTTACTATTTATTGCCTCCCTTATAGAACTATTCTCTATTTATTCGATATTATAATATCGAAGGTATAAAAGAATATATTCTCGCGCCTAATCGTAGGCCGCCTACGTATATTACGAGCTAAATAAGAAGGCGGTCGCATTCTAAGTCGTATCTCGACTATGCCCGCGTTAGGCTAATTAGCTATAACTAGCGATATAGTAAGGGCCGCGGGCTAATTAGTTATAACTAGCGATAGGAACGCTCGCCCTCGCGCGCGACGTCGACGAGCCCTATTTACTATTTATCGCCTCCCTTATAGAACTATTCTCTATTTATTCGATATTATAATATCGAAGGTATAAAAGAATATATTCTCGCGCCTACTCGTAGGCCGCCTACGTATATTACGAGCTAAATAAGAAGGCGGTCGCATTCTTAGTCGTATCTCGACTGCGCCCGCGTCGGGCTAATTAGCTATAACTAGCGATATAGTAAGGGCCGCGGGCTAATTAGCTATAACTAGCGATAGGAACGCTCGCCCTCGTACGCGACGTCGACGAGCTCTATTTACTATTTATCGCCTCCCTTATAGAACTATTCTCTTAGAGTACTCTCTACGAGCTATATTGCGAAGATACTCTCCGCGGCCTTTACGAAGTAGTCTTAATAACTCGCTATACTCTATATACCGCTAAGGACGCATTTAATAGCAAAGTCGGCATCTATACTAAGGTTAGTCTCGCCTTTACCCCTTTAACGCGCCGCCCGTTATATGCTAACCTAAGTAGGTTTATATCTGCAGCGCGACTTTGTCTATACGTAGCTTCGCCGTCCGCGTTACTTTTAGTCTCCTCTATACTAGTAAGAAAGTTCTATAGGAATAGTTAAAGCGCCTTATCGCCGGCAGCTTAGTCGTTCTTATACTAATAAATAACAAGTTCGTATCTCGCGCTATTATCGCTACTATTGCCGCTCGACTACTAGAGGGACTTTAGTAGAATCTACCTAAGCCTAATCTCGCCTTTGCCCGTCCCGAGGAGTTAGAGCTAGATCCTACTATAGAATATCTTATAGTAGAGGACCGTAGCGGACTTTTCGAAGCTAATCGGTATACCTTGCTTAGCCTTTAGCGTATAATACGCGAGGGTTTCCCCTTATTAGAGCACCTCGTTAGTATATAGCCTTACATTTCGGCGCCTAAGTATATTAAAGTATAGCCGAAGCGAGATCTAAGCTCTGTCCTAGTTAATAACTCTAACGAGAGCTTCGAGAATATTAATATAGTTAAGTACTAGCCTTCTAAGCCTAATAGTGCTCTAGACGCCTCCTAACTAGAAGCGCTCCGTCGTATTCTAACGGCGCGTCTTACTATTATTTAAGGCCTACCCGGTACTAGCAAGACCTATATCTCTATATAAGCTATTAAAGTAATGCTCGAGAACTAGAACAAGGGAGATCTACTAATAATTATCGCTTGTTAGACTAACTACGCTATCGACTAGTTTTTATATTATATCGCTATATTCGAGGAAGAATTTATACGTCTCGGTAGTCGTAGCAAGGACAAGGATCGAGGAAGAATTTATACGTCTCGGTAGTCGTAGCAAGGACAAGGATATCGTTAAGCCGCTTTGTTAGGATACGACGAAGCGCTTCTAGTTAGTAAGCCGCTTCGCTAGGATATAACGAAGCGCTTAAGAAACATTAAAGTAAGAAGGCGTTCGTATTCTAAGTCGTATCTCGACCGCGCCCGCGTCTAGCTAATTAGCTATAACTAGCGATATAGCCCTCGCTCCGTTAGAACGCGACGGAGCGCTTCCGGTTAAGAAATATACGGGGTACGTATTCCCCTACCCCTTACCCTCCGGTTCCGTAAGTAGGGATTTACCTATCTTCTTAGCTATACTTTTAGTCTTATATTAAGTATACGAGGTACCCTTTCCCGAAATCTAGCTAACCTGTCTGCCCGATATTAATTAAACATTATTAGAACCTAGCTAACTATCTAATTAAATAGCCTTCCTTCGCTATTACGGAAGGCTACTACGAACCTTACCCTATATCTCGTATTACTCCGCCTATCGCCTAGTAAGGACTTTTACCTTTAATAATAGACCTACTAGTAATACTCTTTAGGTTTACTTATCCTACGGTCCGATAGAGGAATAACTTAAAACTTTTAGTACGTACCTAAAACTAGGCGTTTAAGGTGCGTACCTAAAGTTTTAAGTTGTTTACGGTATCCTTTAACTACTAGACTTTAGGTTTTATAACGTCTACGGGAAGGCTATAGGTAGTATACGAACCTACTTATACGTACTGCTTTATACGTAAAATACACTACGCTGCTATTCCTTGCTCTCTTATATACAAAATATATCGCTAGAAAGGGGTAGCCCTTTCTAGTATTAGTAGTTTCCGCGAGATAGAACTACTACCTCCTCAAATTCTATACTTATTAGCGCGGCTTATATATAAGCTTTACCCTCCGCTATTAACGGAATTAATACGATACCGCCTAAAGGATAGCGTAAGCTACTCGGTACTAAAGAGGAAGAGCGGAAGAAGAAGGCCGAACGTACCGCGAGGAAGTTAGCGAGTATAGCTCTACGACGAGCCTAGAAGAAAGTATAGCAAGCCGAGTAAGACCTAGGCGTAGTATCTTCTTCGTCTACGCTACTACTATATCTAGCCGCTATATCGTCTACCTCCTCGGCTATCTAACCTATCCCCTATATTAACCCTCTACTTCGTAGCTAAACAGGCGTAGTAGGTAGTTAAACACTCTAGAGTTAGTACTATTCGGCTAGTTAGGGACGGCTACTTCTCCTAGTACTACGACTACTACCGCTCTCTTTATAGATAGCGCCGCGTATAAACACTAGAGATAGGCTATAGCTCCTCGCTACCTATATTAACTAGCTCGAGATCGACGATGTTATCGCGGTAGTCGATTAATTTGCTAGAGCTAACGCCGCTAGCTCTACTCTAAGGGATAGTACTTCTACGTCTATCGTTTAATAATCGATCGTATAGGCTATCCCTACCTACGACTAGCCTCGGTTAGCTATTCGGCGGGCTCCTCTACGTCCCCTTCTCCCTAAAATAGATAGTACTTAACTAGTATATCTATCTAATACTCTCCCTTCGTATATAGGTCCTCTTACCCTACGTAGAATAGTTTACCGCCCCGCTCCGATAGCTACTAGACCCCCTTCGTCCGCTATAGTATAATCCCTACTAGCGCTAGCTTCTATACTAGCGATACCTCCCGCGCTAGCTTCTATACTAGCGATACCTCCCGCGCTAGCTTCTATACTAGCGATACCTCCCGCGCTAGCTTCTATACTAGCGATACCTCCCGCGCTAGCTTCTATACTAGCGATACCTCCCGCGCTAGCTTCTATACTAGCGATACCTCCCGCGCTAGCTTCTATACTAGCGATACCTCCCTAGCTAGCTTCTATACTAGCGATACCTCCCGCGCTAGCTTCTATACTAGCGATACCTCCCGCGCTAGCTTCTATACTAGCGACGCCTTCCTAGCTAGCTTCTATACTAGCGACGCCTTCCCCGCTAGCTTCTATACTAGCGACGCCGCCTAAGCCTAACTCCTAAGGAAGCGTAGCTTATTCTTCCCTATTACTAGCTTCGAAGTCCGCTACTTAACCTGCTTTGCCGACTCCTCGAAGAAGTCTCTCCTTCCCTCCTATTCTAGAGAGCCCCTCGTTACCTACGACGCCGCCTAAGCTAGACTCCTAAGTAAGCGTAGCTTATTCTCCCCTATTACTAGCTTCGAAGTCCGCTACTTAACCTGCTTTACCGACTTCTCGAAGAAGTCTCTCCTTTTTTCCTATTCTAGAGAGCCCCTCGTTGCCTACTTTAAGAGACGGGACGAATTAACTACTAGCCTCGGTACGGCGTAGTCGACCGATCGTAAGCGCGAGTATATCTAAGTCTAATTCTAGAGATAGCATTCCTAGCCCTAGCTTAAGGCGAAGCCCGTCTAGATTAAGAGACAGTATTACTAGGTCTAATTTACAAGAGAGCTTATAAAGGCCTCGTCCTAGAGCTTACCTATCGTAGCTATAACGTAGGCTCCTACTATATATCCGGCTAAATCCTAGAGGGCGTAACCCGCGCCCTACCTTACTAGAACCCCTACTACCGCTACGACCTACGCTACCGCGAGGTCGGTAGGGTCGAGACGATAATAGCGACGTTATACTCGAAAGCTCGCGAGCACCTTCGGTAACTAGTAGTTTAATCTAATCGGATTTAAGTAGTCCTTCGAGTAGCGACGCTAGGGTTAATTCCGACGAGGAACTAGACAACCTACCTATTATATCGACCCCTTATAGTCGGATAGTACTTTACTAAGCGCTCGCCGTAGATAGTTACTCTTATAAGTATTCCTAAGACTAGGATACGGACGCGGAAGAAGAGGAGCCGATACCGCTTAAAGTTACACTCGTAGAATTTGTTACTAAGGGCACTACCGCTGCCTTCGCCTAAAGTTAACTTTACTAGCTCCCGGATATACTTACGTACGTCGTAGAGTATAGTAAGCTCCCGACGTATATATACGAGTAGCTCCGAGGCGTCGACTAGTATAGACTCCTCGCCGGGTAGGTTAACGGGGTACCTTCTACGGTCCTATTACTCGAGAAGTCGTACCTTATATCTACTAATTAGCTATTTTATATTACTCGATACTAGGACATTAACGCGCTTCTCCTCCCTATAACCTTACTTGCGACCTATAGAGCCGGTATTCGGTTATTCTATACGCCTCGCTTTATAAAGACTATTACTTACGAGTAGTATATACTAGTAGGCCGCTCTCCGATACGACCCGAACGCTATAAGTATATACGGATCGCGACTAGACTCGATGCTTCTAGATTTAATACGTACCTCTTCTTCCCTAACCTTCTACTCCTTAAAGCGAATCGAAATCGGAAGATCGACCGGCAACGTCGCTATTATATAAACAAGCGTAAATAGGCTTACTTTATTAATTCTATCCTTATTCCTACGCTTCGCGATACTTATCCTTCTCGAGTACTCGTATATTATCCCCTATCCTTCTAGCAAGTATATAATCGCGTATACGCTTAATAGAAACAAGGCGTAGAAGGTAATAATCGCAACGTTAGTAAAATCTCTTATAATATTATAGATCCGCTATCGGCAAATTAAGACCCTATAGTCGACGTAGCTATACTACGACTATATTGTTTATAGTAGGGCATCGAACGTCGGTTACGTCGAGACTTAGATATATATTAGCGGTATATAGAACTAGTTGTTATATAGTATAGGACTAAAATCCGTCTAGAGGTATAGACTCCCCTAGAGCTTAAAGAACTCCTCGATTAGTCCCTCGAGCGCTAGTTTAACCCTATATATTGTAATATAGACCGCGCTTAGTTCGACCTCGCGTAGGAAGATATCCCTACTAGACTAGTAGTCGAAGACGTAGTAGTATCTCTACTTATCGCCCTTTACCGGATAGCCTATAGCGTTGCGAAGACTAGCGGCCTTAATATCGAGTATCCTTAAGTATACTAGTAGTTCGGTATATAAGAGGCTTATAGCATCCGAGGCAAACTACTCCGCAAGTCCGTAGAGCGGCTTAGTAGTATCGGCTTCTTCTAAGGATATAATATATCGAAGGATCTCTTCGCGTCTATTAACCGAACGGCAGAACCTATTTTCAGTTAGTTAATACTGCCGCTTCTTACATTCTCCTAGTCTACTATCGACTAGGTAGCCGCCGTTACTTCCCTTATTACCCGAGATACTATATTTCGCCGAGCTCGTATCTTAGACGCCTTTAAAGCGGAAATTACATAGGCGTATAATACGCTAGACAGCTACGCCTCGAGCACTATTCCCTTTAGCGTACGAGGAGAGGTTCGCACTTGCTAGGACCTACTCTATTAGCCTAATCTGCCTATAACTCGCCTAAGCCTAACTAAGGGAGTAGACGGGCGTCGTACTTACTAGCCTTTCTTCGTACTCGAGAGTAAGTACGTCGTCGACTTTATACGTTTATAGTTAAACCGCTAGCTCTTTGCAATATATATAGTCCTTTCGTAAAGGTCCGTTAATATAGGCGTAAATACCGCCTAACTCGATCGTATAACCCGCGCCGTTAAGGAAGCCTCTACGTCGGTAATGCTTAATATACTATTCGACTTACTAACGACGACCTGCAATAGTAGTTCCTTTAGTATAAAGCATAGACTCTCTCGTAATCGTTACGACCGGTTAGGCGCGGGCGATAGAGAGTAGGAAGGAAGTCGTCGGGGTTTAAATATTATAGTAAGCCTCCGTACTACGTACGCCGCCTAGCTCCTAGCCGATCTCTTTAACTAGGTTTAACTACGCTTCTATACTACCGCGCTCTAGTAGACCGCCTATGCTACCGACTTCCTCTATAGCTAGCTCTAGGCTACTAGTTCGGGAAGGCTAGAGCAAGCTTTCTATAACTACGTAAAGGAGACGATCGACTAATTCGTTACCGCCTACTAAACGTATCGAGCAGCGTATAGGGAGCGTAAGGATAACGATTCGGAAGAGGATAATAACTCGGATTAGTACGTAGGTATCGTTAAACGGGCGCTTTAGCGATTAAGCTAGGCATATAGATACCGCTATACTAGCTATATACTCTATATACTCTTAAAGCCCGATAAGCGTCTAAGGGATTAGGTACGGTTACGCTGCTTCTTCTTAGAGGAAGTTACCGATAAAGAGAGAGCTAGTCTCTATAGCTTTTCGTATAACCTCGTATATCGGATAATAGGCGGGAGACCTAATATTATCGTCGCCCGGGGCGGTAGTAGTAACGCTATAGAAGGCGGCTTTACCTTATTTACCGCTATCTAGTAAACCCGCCTTTAGCTACTCTTTAACTAGGACGACGGTTTTCGCCGCGATAGCTAGGAACGCCGACTATAGTATAGGTAGGCGAGGTACTATTTCGACGTACTCGCCTTACTTAGTCGGGATTACCTAAATATTGCGCAACAGTTTAAGCGCAGTATAGGGCGTTATATAATAAATTAGATACGCATCCTCCTAGTATACGATAAAAGCAAAATCTATTAAGCCGTTCGATAGAAGAAAATACCCGATACTACTAGTTAATACTAGGTAAAGTAGGTAGCCGCCGTCCTAGTTAGCGCGAGTAACCTTATCTAGAATAGCACTATCCTATAGTATTAGTCGCTCGTTAGTACCGTAAACAAGAAGAACTAACTTTATATAATGTACCGCTATACTCCTAATCTGCTCCGTAATTAAGGACAGTAGAGGATTAGCGAAGATCTTATTAACTGCTTTATAGCGATGCGACAGATTTAGCGACTAAGAGGGCTAGATAATAGTAACTCTACGTCTACCGACGACGACGATAACGACGAGTAGATTCCGTCGCGAAATAGTAAGGCAAGGCTAGCCGAACACTAGGCATAGCTACCGCTTAATACGGCTACTAGACAGCGCCGACAATAGTAAAAACTTCGGGCGTACGCCTAAAACCGTAGTTATATAATAAGTGTATACAAATAAAGAAACTTTAGGTACGCACCTATTTAATACGTAGAATAGGTATATACCTAAAGTTCCTTTATTTGCGTATAGTCTCTACAATATTCAATCGTATAGTTAAATAAGTAGATATAGGCCGGTTGACTAAGTAGATAGCGCTTAAATAAGATTAAATAGCGAGCGACTAGCGTAGCACTAAATAAACAGATAGCCTATTGTATATAATAGCGCATAATCTAGGTTTATTACTTTGTCGACTTTGCTAGACTAGCGTCGAGAATAGTAGGATTCTATTATACTATTATTATTCTATATACTTAGAATAACAAAATTGCTATATAGTACTAACCTCTCTTTATTCGGAAGCTGTACTATGCTATTAGAGATAGAGCCTCGTAGTATAGGTAGAAATCTCGATCTATAAAGTCGGAAATTAGCATCTCGGAAGAGGCGTTCTCTACTACTATATATAGCGATCTATATTCACTCGGAGCTATAGAACACCGCTAGATATTCTATTACACTGTCTACTTAACATATAGATCACTGTAGCTCTTAACCCTTATATATACTATAGGGTTATCGAGGACGATAACGAGGTAGACTAACTTTACTTAATAGGCCCTAAATTCTTTATATAGTTAACTACTTAAGTAACGAAATTATTACGTAGTTGTATAAGCTAGAAGGACTATAATTGATTAAATAAAGACGTTGTTACTTATTTATATACTTATATAATTATTTATGTAATTTAATATTGCGGAGACTGTTTCTGTAATTATAGTATTATATACCTAATCTAAGAATATTACCTTTAAGTAGCGTCGGGTTCTCTTCCTCTATCGATACTTTGCGTAGAGTAGCCGTACCCTCTTCTATTACTAGTAGCTCGCGTTCCTTCGCTATACTTAGTCGCTATAGTACGACGAGCGTAATATCGTTATCGTACGCCTCCTCCCTCTCTAGAAGTTCGATTAGAGTTATATCTGCTATATCGTTTACTAGGTAGGCGATGCTATAGCGCTACTAATATATAATCGTTCCTAAGACTTTAACGTTACCTTCGAGGTTAAATGCCCCGATTCCGATCTCGTGCTCTATCTCGCTATATAGCAGTTTAAGGTTATAGCGAAGCGCCTTAATATCCGCTATCGTAACGTTAAAGTCCGGTAGATAGTAATAAACTAAGAAGCGATGCTACATTAATAGCTAAGTTTTCTTATCGAGTCTATACCGAGTATAACGCTTAAGGCTAAATATACCTTTAGTCTTATTACCTAGATCGGTAATAATCTAATATAAACACTAGTACTTCCTATAATCCGGCGACTGTAGCTACGCCGCGCAAGAAACTAGAACATTATATATAAAACCGCCGTATACGAGTGCGACCGATATTAAGCAAAATCTAGTATATACCGCTAATCTATCCGCACTTTGCTATACGTCTTTTAACTACCGCCGATCCTTATCTCGTATATCCTAGAGTCTAGAACGTAAGGTCTATATAAACCGGAAATATACGAGGGCGACGTCGTAGAGTCGTAGAGGTACTAACGCCGAGCTACGATACCCGAAGAATATATTATAATAACTTAAGTAGAGGTTGTCTACGAGGTGCTTAACGAATAGCAATTAGTCGTATATAGACCGCGACTACTACCTTAGTATACTCTCCGAGCTTACGTTAATATATTCGTCGAGCCTCCTTTAACTACGTTCTCTATCGTATAGGTAAAGGTTATTCCCGAGACTATATAGCGGTCTAAATACGGCTAACAATTGTGCTATCGTACTAGGCCTACTATTATTATAGCTACTCGCATTAATTAATACCTTATAAGACGTCTCCTATAGTATGTTCTCGGGCGTCGGCGCTAGCCGCTAAGGATAATAAGGTAGCAAGCAACTACCCTATATAATCGAGAGTATACGGATATATATCGTTAAACTCTATACCGGCAATAACGAGAAGTAGCGTTTGCGCTTCTTAATAGGCAAAGGAGGATCCGACTTCGTCTTAATTACGACCTCGCTAAACCGGAGACTAGGCCGCATACTCGCTATTGCTATCCGAACCGCTTCGTCGCCGTAGTTAGTAAGTATAGGTATATGCAATAAGGGTCGCAATTCGGGACTACCGTTAATATAGAGAGCGACTAGGACCGCCGTATATATCTAATCCTACGCGATAGTTCGAGTCTAACTATCGATACCGAACCCCGCCGGCTAGCGCTTATATTGTATCTGCTGCTCCCTATCTATACTATAGTTATAAGCAACCTAGACTTTACAGTCTCTATGCCTAACGTTTACTAGGTAGCGTAGGATTTGATCCTTTAGCTCGATCGATAGTTCGGAGAATAACATCCTCGCCTTAATTAGATAGTAGTATAAGGTTGTTATAGTAAGCAGCAATAATAAGCGTTTAATAGAACTTTAGGTGCGCACCTAAAATTTCCTTACGTTACACCTTATATAACCTTATATAACCTTATAGGCTATTACCTAATACTAGTACGGGTAAGCGTTAAAAGCAAACATCGCTATTAGACGCGGGATATACCGCTAGCGGCAAACACGTAGTCCGTATATAATACAACTTTTCTTCTTTTACAAACCTGCTCCCTCTTCTTAACTTAAATATTAATATCAACCTTCCGTAGTACTTACTATTACTAGCACTAGAATAGGTGTATACCTAAAGTTTCTTTAAAAACACTAATAGTTAAACTATTTTCGAAAGAAATACATTACTATAATCGCGAAAAAACTATAGCTATAAGTTCCCTACTTATCCCTAGCGCGCGTAAGCGCAAATTAGGCACTAGTCCGCTAAGCGACCCGCCCTAAACCCCGACGTCTACTACTAAGAAGCAGTATACCCTACTACTTAGCCTCGGCGATCCTTCCCCGAAAGAGTCGCTAGCAAAGAAGGCTAAGACCGCTAACACGCCTAAGAAGTTAACTAAAGCTAAGTAGGACAAGACTATCGGTATAGAGATAGACTAAGATAAGCTTAACCTAGCCGAGTAGAGGTTTAAGGAAGGTCGCGTTAATAGCTTTAAGGATATTATAGATAAGACCCGCGGCGTAGTAACGGCCCTATCCTATAGTTAAGGTATCTATATAGCCGCCTACTCCGCTAGATCTATTAAGAACGAGACTACCGTAGGAGCTATAGAGATCCTAGTCGGCGACTAGTTCGTACGTATAATAGCGAAGCTCGAGCTAGCGTTTAAGTATTTCTACTTACATCGCGTCGTAAGTATAATAGGCCTAAGTATACCCCCTTTTTTTTATTCTTTTTTTCCTTTACCGTTACATCGATTCTACTTAAAATATAAAACTTTAGGTATGTACCTATTCTGCGCGTTAAATAGGTGCGTACCTAAAGTTTCCTTAAAACACTACGATTTAGGTATACGCCTTAAGTTAACTCTAAAGATAAAACTTTAGGTATACACCTATTCTATATATTAAATAGGTACGTACCTAAAGTTTCTTCGAAGGTTTATAATTTAGGTATACGCCTAAAGTTTCTATATTCTTAATTCTCCTCTCTAGAATAGTGCTAAGTTATTATAGCGAACATTTAGTAAATACGAGAGCGCGTCGGCTAAGTACGCTAGACCCCTAGCGGGCACTCGGCGTAAAGCTAGACCGACTAAGCGTAAGGGCAAATAGCCTGTTTTATTAGAATACGTTAGCGATAGCGAAGACGCCTAAGGTTTAGACGATATAGTAGAGCAAGACCCTAATAACGACGTCGATAAGATAGATATCGACGAGAAAGATAGCGGTAACTAGTAGAGCTACCGACTCTAGCTTA